>NW_024373701.1:2326214-2772102 GCF_014805655.1 Passer montanus
GCCTCCCCCCGCTCGCTCCGGCCCCGGGCGCCTGCGCAGCCCCGTGCCGTGCCGCTCCCGGGAAGGGCCACGTGTGCCCTGGGCCGCGGGAGCCGGGCTGGGCTCGGCGGGGGCTGGCATCCGGCCGCGCCCGTGCCGCCTCAGGCCGCCGTGCCGTCTTGCCGCGGAACCGCTGAAGTCTCAGTCCTGTCACAAGGCAGCAGCCAAAGTCGCCTTCCAGAGGGAGCGGCTGAGGAATAACAGCTCCGTTAGAGCGTCAAATTCTCTTCTGCAGAGAATCATAGAATGTTAAGGGGTTAGAAAGGACCTTCGTGATCATCTAGTCCCAAGCCCCTCTGCCATGGTCAGGGATACCTCCCACTAGAACAAGTTACTCAAGGCCTTATCCAGCCTGGCCATGAATGCTGCCAGGGCTGGGGCATCCACAGCCTCCCTAGGCAGCCTGTCACTGCATCTCATCATCTTCACAGCAAAAAATTTCCTCTTAATATCTAAGCTAACTTTCCCCTCTTTCAGTTGGTACCTGATTATCCTTGTCCTGCTGCTACAGCTCCTGACAATGCCTTTTGTCTTCCCCATACAACCCTTCAGATGCTGGTTGCAATGAGGTTTCCATACAACTTTGTTTTCTTCAGGTTGAACAGCCCTAACTTTCTCAGCCTGTCTTCATAGGGAAAGTGCTCCAGTCCTTTCAGCAACTTTGTGCACCTCCTCTGGACTTGTTCCAATAGTTCCATGTCTTTCTTAGGTTGGGGCACCAGAACTGTATGCAATACTCCTGCAGATGTTTAATTAATCCATTTAAATGCCTCAATTTCAGGGTACCAAAACCCACTGAATTTAGTTCTGCAGCTGGAGCTCTCTCTTGTCACCTTGTACAAAAAACACTCCGCAGGTGCATGTTCCATCAAGGAGGTGCTGGTGGGTGCCTGCCTGCACTGCCATGGGGCTGCAGCCCTTCTCAGGAGGGCTATGCTTGCCCAGCCCGTATCCAGGTTGCTGCCAATCTCCAGGTGGTGTGCATCTGCATAGGCACCTTGGGCACTTCTGCCTTCTTGACAGCTGTAGGCCTACAGCTTCAGCTTTCAATGTGTTGTCCAGTGTTCCAAGCACATGGCTGGTTTGCTCCCCACGCAGGTGGTTACTAGTGATAGAAAACTGCTCAGCATCCTGTATCAAGGGACTCTGCCACCCTGCGTGTTGCGCACAACAGCATTCCTCTCTCTGTAGATGGTCACTTCTGGGAGCCAGACTGGAAGCAGCATCAGGCCAAGCTGTGTGGTCACTGGATAGTGGAGGTCTGCCAAAGCCAGAGGCTGGCCCCACAGAGGGGCACATGCCAGGACAGAGGTGGAGCTGCTGAACCTCACAGGGCTCAGCAAGGGGCCTGCAAGGGGCTCCCACCTTCTTCTGTGATTGCTACAGCCTCCACAGACTGCTTGCCACCAGAGTCCAGTATCGTCTGACAAAGCATTTTTAGAAAATCCACACATGGCGGGTCCAATATTTAATACAAAGTTCATTCATTTGAGGCTATTTTAATTTACAAAGCCTTTCCATTTAGCAGGGTGATATGGCAGTTACAATAAACATGCACATTAAATTTTGCAGACTGTAGCATTTCCAATATATTGCAAAATCATAATACAGTTGTGAATCTCCTAAGTGGCCTCTAGAATATGAATATTGTTATAACACTGTCTTCAACTGCTAGGAGGGGATATGTGAGCTGCAGCCAGCTTAGAGCTGAAGCACTCTCTTTAAAGGTTCTTTGTTCATAGTTTTTTGACATTTTTGTACTTAATTGTGCTAAATCTAGCTGTCATGGCTAAAATAAATAAAACAAGGTTGTAGGCTGAGAGAAGTTTGTACAGAGCAAGCTTCCTGAGGCCTTGTAAACAGTACCTACATCACTGCCCACAGCACTATCCTCATCCTTGAAAAGCAGGTCTTACTTTTTTAAATTTTTTTTTTAAATTTTTTTTTACTTTTCCTTCTCTTGGTCAAATGTGGCCATAATTTTGTACAGAGAATTGTTGGACACACTTATTCTATGTCAAATGAGATATTTGCAGTGCTAACACAATGATGTAGTGAGAGAAATAGGGCCCAGGTGTGAAGGCCTTGAGAAGCAAGAAGCATAGAGAAGTACAGGCATGAAGTGTGATGGGGTAGTGTCACAGAAACTGTGGGAAAAACAGAAACTCTTCAACATGTTTTCAGGGTTAGAGCATCAAGGCATTACTTTATTCTGCCCAGGGTGTTTTTCCAACCACGATACGCAACAGAAATTATTTCATCCACACATGCCTGGATTGTGCAGTGAAAATCACACATGGTTTTTACCAGACTTTTCACATATTTATACATTAAACCCCAAAGAAATTCACATTCATAGGTCTTAAATGACACAATTCTTAGTATTCAATTTCTTATTGGCTATTGATCACCTTTGATGCTAATTGCATCTTCATTCTTTGTTTCTCCTAACAAGCTTTTCCCAGCCCAGATGTCTCCAACTGCACTAGATGTGCATTAATTAATGTTCTTAATGGTCATTAGTAGTTATGGTTTATCTCCTGTGTATCTTCTGGCTACTCGAAATCCATAGATGTTTGGATCATGGAGACGTGCCTGGGAAACAGGATCGTTTGAAGAGAAACTTCAATGCCCTTCCCCCTGGGCAAAGGCAAACAAATCCCTGACCAAAGTTATATAAAAAAAATTAAAAGTGGTATAATTTCCAGAAATTGCACAAAGGTTTAAGGCGGGGTTTGGTTTGCAAAGGCTGCTGTTGGCTGCATGCCAGTCCGAGCAGGTGAATGGACATGTTCACCCAGGGCACAGTCTCCTGCAGGCTTGCATTTCCAGGACAGACAAAATTCTAGACCAAACGAGTTTCACAACAAAGACCTCATGCAGCTTGGTAATCAGATACACCCCCAGTAAAAGGTCTGATTGAAATTCTGTGCTGTGAGAAAGGCACATGACACAGCTGTGAGAGCAACTTCTTCTCACAGTGCCCCAAGTACACCATGGTTATGGTTCGTTGGAAAGCACAGGACTAAAACCTGCACCTGCTGGGCAGGTATCCACAACTGCTGCGAGTGACAGTGCAGGGCTACTCCCCTCATTTTCTTTGATGCTGCAGCAGGCATAAGAACCCCTGATAGCCTCAGGGTAGGGAGATGGGCAGGCAGACAATGGAGAAGAGAACCTTGAATGCTTTTAAACATCAAAGCTTTAAATGAGACTTCTGCATTTCTGTGGTGCATGAGATCTCAACAATGAGTGATTCCAATAGGTAGAGAATTCCTGTGTCTTTTTTCTTCTGGCAGGTGGCAATCACGTCTTCTGATTCTTTGAAGCTCGGTGCACCAGCTGCAAAGTCTCTGAAAGGATGAGAGAAGGACCTGCCTGGAATAATGAGGAAAAGACTATAGAGGCTCCTCTAAAAGTCTACATGTCATTCTTTACAGTTATGGCATCTTTGCAGATAAAACACAGGAGTCTCAGCATGCAATGAAGTCTGTCCTGTTGGATAACAGTTACTGCAAGGCCCATAAGGACCAGAACTCCTGAGGAAAAGGCAAGTGGATCATTATGAGCATTAGGGTGTTGCAGAGCTTTTCTGCCATCATTGTGGTGCACATGGCTCTGAGGGGTTGGATAGATGCAGAACTGCTGGACAAGGCAAAAAGGTTGCATGGCAGACTACTGTAGCCTACATAGGCCAAGGTCATACCAAGCCACATCCTTTTGTTGGAGGTTGAGTTTCATGTTCACATACCCATCCTCTTCCTGTCCATCTTCTGAGGTGATTTTCAGGAAAATGATAGTCTCAAATTTCTCAAGGTCGATTCTAATGCATCCATGGAAACACATACAAAAGGACTGTGCCCTGGCCACATTATGAACAGGGCTGGTGAGTGTAGATGTGCATTGGCATTGGCTGGTCACAGCTGAGACTACTTCTGAATGTTTTGTGTGCCCTTTGGATCATGGAGGAAGAAGAAGGGATTCTTAGTCTCCATGTGGTCATATTGCATATGTGCTGTGTGCCTGTTTTAAGTTCAAGCACAGACAAAATTGCCTGTTCAAGCTCTGACACTGCTGGATTGCTGTTTTTATCCATGCTGACTGTGCAGCAGGGACACTGTCTGACTTGTAAGCAGGAGTTCCTGGGGTAGGAGAGCTGTCCCTCAGAAGGAGAGGCCCTGCCTGCAGTGGCTCTGTGTTGAGCCAGCCCAGCAAAGGTGCTGGGTGTGCAGCAGAGGAGGAGGAAAAGGAAGGGGAAGGATGAGCTGGAGGGCACTGCTGGAGGGGTTGCCTGGTTTCTAGTGCCATCATCCATAGCCCATGTTTTCCTGGGCTGTGTGGGTCACCTTGGGCCACTTGAGAAGATCCTTGGAACAAGCTGTTGCTGCTTAGCAATCTCTTGCTTTTGTTGTTTTTCTACTTTGATTGCCCTGTCTTGATTGTGAGAAAAGATCCTCTTTGGAGCTGTTGTTTGCTAAATTTCAGAGGTGCTGGTGAAGTCCCTGAGTTTCTCTTGCCCTGCTCCTGTGCAAAATGGTCATCTCTGATGTTCCTTGGGGGCCATGGCTAGCAAGGTAGCAGTGCTGGCCCCGTGAAGGGCTGCTTTTCAGACTGTGCCACCACCTTATAGGCAGAGCTGAGGTTTGCAGAGCATCAAGTATGCAGTTTTGCAAAGTGAGTCTGTGTCTTTCACCTGTGGGTTACCTGAGATGTAACCTTGTGGCATCTTCCATGTGCATGGCTGTTCTGAGGCTGTTTGGAGAGATGGGTCTCTTTATGTGCTGCAGTGTAGTGGTTGAGATTGTGGTTTGTGAATACCCGGGTGCAAGCCACAGTGCTGTAGCACAGAGACCCAGAATGGGTCTGTGGGTCTGTACTCCGGAACAGAGACAGACGAGCCTTTATCTTTTTGGATGCTGCCATAGCTACCCTGATAGGTGATGTGTGTGTTGAGGGTGAGGCTGTGTGCAGGTGGCCGCCCTGGGTGGTAATGGCAGCAGATCCAGAGGTTGTGAAGCCATGAGCAGATAGGTGTCAGGAAGAGGGAGGAAGACAGAGGAACTGGCAGCAGCTGTGTGAGGAGTAGAAACTTGGAGGTAAGAAAGATGTGCTGAGTGCAGCAGGTGAGGGAGTGAGGCCAGTCACCCAGCAGGAGCAGGGAGACTCGAGATGGGCCTCTGTGTGTGCACCACAGCTCTGAATGTCATGAGTGGACTGAGTGGACCCCTGTTGTGGTCTTGAGCAAGCAGGGTGGAGCTGCAGTGGAGAAAGCTCTGTGCTGTGTTTTGTTAAACATACTAGTGTATAGAGGACAGAAGGACTAAGCCGTCTAGCTGCACAGGAGAGATTTGTTCTGCAGTTCCTTCCACCTCAGGTCCCCCTTAAGCCATCCAGTCTGGGACCTAGTCTTCAATGCATGCAGACTCTGCCCTGCCAAATTCGCTGTGCTCATGCATGCAGGGCCTGGCCCTTGGGCTCTTGAGGGCTTTGCTCCCCACCTGCATCCCAAACAAGACACCTGGTGTCTGTCTGGGGTTGTGCCACCACAGTGCATCACTGTGCCCCCATGCAGAGTGCTGTGGGGCCTGGCCTTTAGCCATGCTGGGCCATGAATTTCAGGCTCTTACTAGACATGACAGTTGTCACACTTTCCTCAGGGCAGGCAGAACTTTGCCATCAAGGTTGCACAACTCTCAGCACCCCTGGAACTGGCCCTGGAGTAGTGCT
The DNA here is from genome assembly GCF_014805655.1 of Passer montanus. Taxonomy (NCBI): domain Eukaryota; kingdom Metazoa; phylum Chordata; class Aves; order Passeriformes; family Passeridae; genus Passer; species Passer montanus. Next base: position 2,331,981 of record NW_024373701.1, read on the forward strand.
TGGCTTTGTTCTCCGCTGCTGAATGCTGTGGCTTGGCGCCTGTGCTGTCAAATGTCATGGCTGTGTGAAACATTGTTCCTCCATGTCTTGGTTTAACCCCATCTGGCCACCAAGTGCCACACACAGCCACTTACTCACTGCCCCACCAGTGGGACTGGGGAGAGGGAACAGCAAAACCTAGAAGACTCTTGGTTTGAGATAAAGACAGTAAAATATGGAAAACAAAAGCAAATTTAAAGAGCACATAGGTAAAATCCTCCAAAGAATTTATTCACCACTTCTCCTGGGCAGGCAGCTCTTCAGCCATCTCCAGGGCCCCCTCCCACCTCACGGTGACTTAGGGACACAAATGCCATCACTCCAAATGTCTCTTCCTCCTTCTTGCACTCAGATTTAAATGCAGAGCACTTTGTCAAATGGTCTGGAATATCCCTGTGGCCAGTTCAACCTCCCATGTACCTCCAACATCCTTCCCAGCATGGTAGTACAAAAAGCAGAAAAGGCCTTGACTCTGTGTAAGCCCTGCTCAAGAATAACTAAAACATCTCTATATTATCAACCCTGTGTGAAGCACAAACCCAAAACACAGCCCCATTCTAGCCACTGTGAAAAAAATTCATTCTATCCCAGCAGAAACCAGCACACCCCAGCTCACCTCAAGCCAAGCACCACTGAGACTGGCTGCTGGGCCATGCCTTGGGCTGCCCTGTGTCCCTTTGCAGGCAAATTTCAGAGAGCTAAACTCCCCCTGCCAACCTTCCCCCTGCAGGGGCCTGGGTCCCTTGCACCCTTTCCTGTGCAAGCAGGGCACAGCTTGCCAATGCTCCCCCGGTACATACCCCCTTCTGGGGGGGAATGGCACCTGCAGAGCAGCACCCCACACCTTTCTGCCGCTCCTCCCAGCAATGCTGCCTGCTGCTCCATGGGCTGGACCACCCCCCTGGCCTGCGAGACCCAGCAAGAAATGCTGGCAAAAGCGTCCTCAGCAACCTTGGGAGAGCAGTCTTAGAAACCTGTGCCCTCAGGACCGCATCATACTGCCATCAGTTTTCTTCCCCAAACTGATTATCATTTCAGAGGAGGATTACTTAAAGAAAGATGGAACAAGCTTTTAAAATCCATGAACCATATAGTTGAAGCATAAACATCTTTGCATAACTACAGCGTGTCGTTTCTCTTAAAATAATTTTTAAACCACAGCAATAGCACATCCAGTGTCTGGGCAGTTCCTGAAAGCCTTTCTAAAGTCAGGGGCAGGTTCTGCTATCCTCAGTCAGAAAGCAAGAGGGCAGCAGCCTCCAGTCTAACAGTGAGTTAACTAGCCAGGAAAATCATGAAGTGGTCCGTGCCCAGCAGCAAATGTCCGTGTTTGTGTTAAAAAGGAATTGCCAGAACTAAAGTCCCTGTTTTAGTAGCGTGGTGCTTGACACTGTTTAATTTTTGTGCCAACACTTATAAAACTTGTCAGACACCTAGAAGGATATTTATAATTAACAGAAACTCAAGCAGCTCCCTCTAACAGACAGATAAAACTGAGATCTTGGACAGGTTTTAGCAGGATGCAGGTTAAAGTTTATGACCTGAATTGTTGACACACCACAGTTACAAACTTTAAAAGACTGAAAAAATCCTAAAAATGTTCACCTGTAACCCAAAGAAGCCTGAAAAAGGTGTTAAATGTTTCTAGAGAACAAATATGACAAGCCATTGTAGACAGCACTAATACAGGAGTGACAGCAAGTCCTGTGGCAGGAATGATTGATGGGGAGTTAGCAAGAGGAGGTGCCAGTAGGGGCCAAAGACTGGGAAGTTGAAGCAGGAGAGTGCAGAAAAAAATGTGCCACCCAGGCAACTGAAGCAGTCTCCTTTCATGTAGCAGTTCTGATGGAGTGTCTTTAATTCTGGCATGTCCAGAATGATGAGTATAATAATAATACAATAGATGAGTATAATTTCCACACCTTTGTTGCAGCCGTGCTGAGACACTGTCAGATGGCAATCTCAGCCTCCCTGAGTTTTTTCTGGACTGGAGATGTTGGGGGTTGCTGGTGGGGACAGTGGCTTATGAGATTGAGAGTCAGTCATAGAAGACTTGCTATCAGCTCTGCTCCATGTTTTGCTGGGGAGACGGCTTCATCAGAGGACACCAAGCCATTCCTGTGTGACAGAAAAATATGGGAGCAGGACCTTCAATGCAAGGCTATGTAGTGACCATGTGACTGGATTAATTTGTTTCCACTTAGGCAGTTTGAAGCGGGGTTGGCAAGATCGACATGTCCTTGCTGCTGGGAATGTTTTGTGCCTTCTGATCTGCTTGTGCTTTGGAAATTGCAGCAGGGTAAGCTTCTTTGAGCCAGGAGGTACTGACCTCAAAACAGTGTGCAAATGAGTGGGGTTGTGAGCAACATCCCCAGAAATCCTGGACTGACAGCAGCCTCCTAGTTATCTGGCACAGACTCGAGGGCACTGGTCCAGCAGAGGTGCCAGTGCTTGTCTGTTAGAGTGGCTAATTGTGGTAAATGATCACTGATTAACAGCACAGGTTGGCTGAGGGAAGCCCTGAAATTGACAGAGCTTGTCCCTTCCTCATTTTCTGGTGTGGAGTGAGGTGTTTGATCTGCAATTTCACTGTGTGTGTTTTCTAATGCCTGCCCCTGTCTCTGCCCCTGATTACAAGGGCCCTGCATTAAGTCACCAGGCTTCTGGTCAGAGCACTTGTCTCTGCAGACTCTGTGCCTCATCTGTGCTGATTGTTTTACCTCTCCAACCTGCCTATAACCATTGTGTTGCTCTTGGTTTTCTCATCCCTCTCTCTTTCTGTGATTCCCTAGTAGACTCTTAGGCTGCATTTCTTGGTTTCCAGAACCTGAAAGCCAGGTCCTGGATAGACCAATATAGTATGGTGCCAGCTACAAGAGAAGTCTGGGCAAATTGTGAGGGACAGAGATTCATTTAAGAGTGAATGTTGAGCCTTATTAGTTGAAGAGGAGGCAAAGTTTGACCCATTTGTATTATTCAAATCAAGGCTACTTGCCTGCAGGTGGGCACCTGCACAGGCACTGCTCTGTCTGCATGGATTTGTTTTCAAGATGCTGATTGCTGATGCCACCACCACTGCATCTTGCAGCATTTGGTTATTCAGCTCTGGCAGGAGAGATCAGAGGTGCTACAGTTGTTCACAAGAAAGCATCTGTTTTAGGGCCCAAAGCTGTCATCTGATTATCAATTTGATGTCCAAAATTATTCCATTAGCCCTTAAATATAATTTCCTTGAGACTTCATTATTTACCTAAATTTTTTTTTTTTTTTTTTTTTAGCTTGCTTCAGAGAGTATTGTCTAATTGGTGGCTAAATCCGCACTGAAGTTACACTGGGATTTATCATGGTCCAACCTATCCTTCCATTCTCAGACACCAGTTCCCCTTGATGAGAAAGTGGTATAGCCAGATTGCAAGGCACAACCCTGTATGGGCAGGGAGGGACTACTGGTACCTGTCTATTCCTCTTACAGCTCTCTCAGCCCAGAGCGGGGCAGGGATAAAATAATTTCAGGTTTGGATGTTTTGTGGTTTGTCTTTTTCTTTTCTCTGTATGAAGGTCAGTGTTTTGCTTGTTTCCCCTATTTTTCCAGAACTGTAGCCCTAGAGTTTTTCCATGTATGGATTTAAATGTAATTGTAGCTGCTTCAGGGCTTGTTGATTTGCAGTCCAGCAAGGAACAGTAAGGTTTTTCCAGAGGTATTAGGGCATAACCAAGGCCTCTTTAGTTCTGCAGTCAATTGTTGAACAGAGCAGGGAGAACCAGCTGCTCATTGCCAGAGGCAAGGTTACTGCAGCAGGGACACCCCAAGTGGAGGTGTTCAGCTGAGTGCCTCCCCCGCATCCCCAGCCATGAAAGGCAGACCCTAACCTCCAAGGAGGGATGAACTGTCCACCCAGAGCGGGGCAGAGTTTCCACCTGGGCCTGGCTCACTGGACAGCCGTTCCCAGCTGAGCCCTCCAAGCCAAGGTCCATGGTCTGGCCCTTGAGTTGTGCAGGCCAGGTCCACCACTGTTCACCTGAGCCAAGCACAAGGCTATGTGTGGGCCTGTTACCCACAGCCTGAAAACCAAGTCATGTGTTTCTAGAGAAGGGCAAACAGGGCAAGGAATTGTACAAAAAATACCTTGGAAAATCTTCATCATCTTTAAAGGAAGTCTGTGTGCATTAAAGTAAACTGTGGTGCCATCACAGAAAGACTTTATCAATCACAGTGCTAACCACAGAAATAAGGGTTCTAGAGGTTCTTGAATGTTGCAGGGATCAAACTTAGATGTTGTCTCACAAATGAAAACGTTTGAAATCACACTGTTAGAAGACAGTCATCCTTTCACAGGGCATGACCCAATCTCAAACAGCAAGGCTACAGAATTCCGATAAAAGCAGTGCCCAGCTGAGATAAAGTATGTTTGTTTCTGCAGAAGGATATTCCGCTATTTTTAAAGCATAACTACTCCACAAGCATCCAGGGTAGAAGAGATGTTGTATTTGTCACAGCAAATTCTAGTTACAGATCTCTGGAACTTGTAAATAATACTTAGAATACAGTATTTCATATTGGTGCAAAATGTACAGTCAAACACAAAACACGTATGGCAAAATATACATAGAATTTTCTAAGAACAGAACCCCAGGATGAACAGATGTTTAAATATAAGAGAAAAGTCCATATTTTATAAATTACTTTTTAAAAAAATCTATTAGTACACTAGGTATTTTTTGTAGACAAGTTACCACGATATAGTGACGTCTCATTTGCAAGGCAGACATTGAGAAACAAGTTACATCATTAAAAGCTAGTTTTTGAGACCAATCCACGAGTAAATGTGTGATAACACATTACTGCTTTGAGGCACAGAGTGTGGAAACTGTTTTCAACCACTTTAATGCTTATACTTAGGCTGCTTCTTTTTTTCTGAGAATTAGGCAGGTGCACAAAGAATAAGCACTAGACAATAACTTGTCAGCTTACATTAGTTTATTGGGTCAGGATTATTTATTACTGATGTATTAGAACATTCACAAGAAATGCTATGAGACATCTTAAGAGTATCTTGATAATAAAACAGCATTCATACAACTGTGTAAATTGGATTATTTAAATAACCAGAGGTGAAAAACAGTTATTTAAGCAATAGTTAAGTTACAGTTTGAGAAGAATTAAGATGTCATCAGTCATTTTTAAGTAGGAAAGATGCTGATATCTATAGTGAATTACAAACTCTAATGCTTTGCATTCAAAGCAGAGATGTTGTCTTCCAATATTTAGAACTTGTAGCTTCAAGATACTGATTGCTGCTAGCTACACCATTGATAACTAAACTATTACAAGGATAACTTGCTTTGGGCATGTTTGGAATGCTAGAGTTATACAGCTATTGCTATGCTACAGATCCCCAAATTTTGCTTTAAAATAGCAGTGAAGGCTTTATAAGCACCCAAAAATTACACAATAAATACTCAGTAATACTTCAAGCACCTCTTGCTACCCAATTTGGCAACATAAGCAGCACTAAGAAATGGATGCCATGGTGAGACAAGATATTAGCAGTTTGACTCGGGCACTCTTGAATTTGTGCCTGCCTGCCTTCAGAAAGCAACAGAAGTTGTGTGGCACACTCTGTGATGGTGACAGAGAGGACTGTAAGTGCCAGTCACCAGACTTACAACCTCTATGCAGTCAAGCACAAGGGCAGCCTCTCTGCTCTTCAACCTGCAGTGATCTGTATGGGGAGAAGCTCTGCCTTGTATGGCTGATGTTTATATGGGGAGTTGCTGCCAGAGGTGTAATAGGGGATATGCACTATATAAATGAAGTCATATCTTCTGAAATCAGGTTGTCCCCTAAATAATATACTTGACCAGTGCAGAGTGACATGCTAAATGGGTATGCTACCAGGAGAGCTCAGAGGGATAACTACACCAGTAATACTGCCCTATTTAAAAATACTCTGCTTTGGGATAGATCTTTAATATCTACAAATGTTTATTTCAAGACTTCAACTTTTTCAGCACTGATCTGCTATAAAACCTTCTCATAAATTATCTTCACAAAAAATAAAGTCACTCTTTCAGAAAACATGTTCAATATAACACACCTGTGTCAGTACAAATTCTGCCCTATGAGTTCATGGCAGAGAAGCCATAATCCACACTGAAATCTCTCCAAAGCAACATAACCAGGACTCTAAAACCAGAAGGCAACTATTCCATTAATTACCACGGTAAGCAGAAACAGTGCTTCCAAAACACACGAAGAGTGCACTGTTTCAGTGGACGTGTATGGGTTTACAATCAATAGTCTCTGTCCTGTAAACATTGAAACTGCCACTCTAAATGCAGGTTAAGGTTAGTAATTTGCATTCATTTCACTGCACTCCACATACAATGCCTACACTGCTAAAAAGAAACCACAACAAAACAAAACTATTAAACAGCAAAAGGAATGAAGGCTTTGGGCTGGATGTCTCCTGAAACTAAGTGTCAAATCAGTAAGTGTTGACATTATAAATAAAACTTGAACATTATTTTATGCATTATAGAAGCAGTCTAGTAAAACCTAAAACTCAGAATAGCAGCAAATTTGCTCAAAAACATACACAAACGTTCAGTCAGTCAGCTATAAATACATTCTGCAATGTGAGAAGCCATCTCTATCCCCAAGCAGGCTTTCAAGGAGAACACAGTGTTAGACATGGATGGGGATCAAGAACACTGCAACCAGAGAAAGTCCTAAACAATTGTAATCTACAAACTTGTTCTCATTGTTATCTGAAAGTGCATCTTTGTATCTGTAGAATCATCCCCATATTTACAAAAAAAGTACAAACATTGCAATTTTGCCACACCCTAAGCCTATCTAACCTGTATTTTCTGTTAAGTGCAAAAAGTATAATGCAGTTATACATATTCTGACGTATATAAGATCAAAGCCTGAAATGAGGGAACGTTGTCACTGGTGAATCCAAGGCAATTCAGTAGTTGCCAAATCTTTGCTGCAGAGCTGTTAGATGGCTGAAGTAGAAGCTGAAGTAGAAATTAAAGAATAGTCTAAGCCAAACTGACAGAGCAGCATTCAGAGCAGGAACTCCATTCCCCCACTCTCCACACACATTCATCAGCACATGCTCATACCTTCATTACCAGTTTTGGTACAGACCTAGGCCCAAAGGGCAGGAGAGCAGCCTGGCAGAAATAGAAAGATGTACAGTCACTTTGAAGGTGGTAAGGAAGACTTATGGGGTGCAAACTGAAAAAGTATCTACTGCCAGTGCACAACTCCAATGAGCCCCCAGTACTGGTGCTGGAATATGGACTGGAGACTATGCAAGACAGAGCGTACCTACAGTTGGTATATTATTAAATACATATGCAACCACATCTGTTGTGTCTTCAATGTAAGCCCTTTTAAAGTGTCACAACAGCTCCTCTTACCTTCTCCTCCCGCAAAAAGAGGTTTCATTTGATAATGACACTTATATGCCAACAGACTGCTACAGAATCACATGCACGCATAAATATTGAGCAACTCGAAACAGCTGACATTCAGATCAAGTACAATATTTGCTCTAAAGACATTAAATCAATACAATATTTGTAAGAGGGTAACTGTGAAGATTAACATCAATTGTCTATAACAGTTCATTTAGTTTTGTTCCTTAGGTAAGTCTTGCAGTGACAATTTCTTCCTAGTTTTTAAAATGCTACAATAGCCATAGCCACTGGTTTTAGACACACAGATACTTGACTAAAATGTAGAAAGAGCAAGCAGAGCTCAACCTGCATACATGCAGAAACTGTACTGTAAACACAGTTGTGTTTTCACTATATTGCCATCATGTCTTTTTGGAAAGTACAAGTCCTGCCTCATGTCCAAAACCGGTGAAAGGAAGATCCAGAAGTGAGTGCTATCAGAATGCTGTAACAGGGCAAAAGCTGTATAATTAGGCACTGTGGAAGGAAATACAATAAGGCGTATTCTTAAAAGGTGTGTGCACATGTATGTACACACATGTATGTACACACACATATGTACACATATATAAACAAAAGATTTTTGGCAAAACAACCCTTTCATCTAAAACTCAATGCAGTGAAAACACCAGCAATTTAAACTGTACAAATCAAAGGTAAAAGCCTTGGGGGAAAAAGCAGCAAATTTTCTGAAGTAGCACCCATATCTCAGGGATGAGCTTTTGAATTTTAGTTCTACTAATTCAAGGCAGAGGTAATGTGTTTATCTATCAAAATAGATTTTAACCAAGTGACCACCTGCTATAATCTGCAACACTGTGGTATTTGAAAGGAACCAGGATTTTCAGGACCTCTCTCTCCCCAGTGCTGGCTAAGTAGGACACTAGTGAAAGGTCAGGAGAGTGTACCTCAGCGAGAGATGCTAGTTGTGCTCTTTGTGCCTGCCATGGTTTATAGGCAAGGTAAAAAGGCGGTGGAGAGAGGATGAAGGAGTGTGCTCAGGACAGCAAAGAGCCCACTCTCTTCACTGTCCACAGTTACCACTCCTGGTCCTGTGTCCCTGATGTTACTTAACACCTGTCTTGACAGAACTGAGCCTCTTCCCCAATACTTTTGTTGCTGCATTATTTTAAGTACTTGGCCATGTGACCACTAGGCTCTCACAAAATACTACTCAAACAGTCAGTATGGAGAATTATCTATCTGCCCACTCTCCAGAAATGATACTGCATTGTTATGTTCAGTGGAAAGGCTAAGTCTAAATTTTCATATTAACTGCAAAGAGTTACCCCCTCCCTTCATGCAGGCCTTGCATACCATGGAAGAAAATACTAGGCCTTCTCAGACACCATATGCAATGAAAATGTGAGAAAGAACATACACACACGCATACATATAGTCTTGATAATATGGCCTTTACAGAGCCTGAAACTAGAACATCTTAATAGAGGGGTTAATGAGCGAGTTTCTCTTTTTAAAAGCTTTACAGGGGGTTTCCTACCTCAGATGAATCTGGTTTTGTCATCAAAACATATTAAGCCTCATCTTTTGATGCACAGAGCCCTTATATACTAAGTGTTTTTCTTAAGCTATGTTTTCATTCCAGTGTGGCACTCATCTGCTCAAATACATGGCAGTTGGTTCCTGGGAAAAAAAAAAAAAAGGGAACAAAACTCAAACCTTTCTTGTCCTCTACCAGGATGCCCTCTGGAAGCTAGAAAGAGATTACACTCATACTTCACAGTCACCTTGCTACCATGATGCTATCCCAAAACAGCCTTTTACAGAGTTCCACAGATGGGAACAAAGAATATGCCACAGCAATGGGCCCTCTGATTAAAATATTGTGACCTGTGAGTTTCATGTTATTTCAGATAACAGATACAGAGCAAAAGGAAAGACAGACAGGTCCTTAACAAGCCAAGAAGCTGAAACACTTTCAGCTGCATGATGCAGGATTATATATGCCTGGAAAAATAGTAAGACAGCCTTATTTATTTGGGCAGCAGAAGACAGTCAGTACCAGAAATCTTAAAATTTATGCATGTTTTCTGTAACAATAAGCCCAGCTTCCATTACTGAGTCAGCAACTGGAAAGTAGACCATGCATTATTTCTGCTGTCCCAAGGATACAAAGAAGTTTCTCTCTTTTTCTGGACAATTATGAAGCAGCAGCCTGTTCCAGATTTCCTCTCTAATTTGTGAGCTTCATTCAGAGAGTGCACTTTCTAAAATAAAATACTTGATCTTCCCTACTTGTAATGCTGGTACCAGGATGCCAGAAGAGGTCCAGCTGACCCCTCATGCCCAGGTTCTAAAGAAGACAACCCTGTGTTTAATGATCTGGACAAGGCTTTTAGCTCTGTACTATCCAAACTATTTCCTTCATAGCATGAGTCCAGTTTTCATGTTGAACGACAGTGAAGTTACAGTCCACACTGTGGGACCTGAAGAACATCCCCAGATTTAAATTATGAATTTAAACAATTAAGAAAAGGTTTCATTGAAAACAGAAATCATTCCTCCAACTGCGTCTCTACCAGAAAACTGAGAAGGAATCACTAGATTAAAAGGAGAAGCTGCAGGCATCTGCCATTTTCCCATAGCTGTTTTGTCTTTCTTTATAGCTTTAGCTGCATCATTCTGTTGCTATAGATGACATTCACACCCTCCTTGCACCGTGACCAGAAAGTAGAAAGTACATGTAATGGTCAGCTGTTGCTGAAGCTGTCACAGTGCTAGGAGTGGATCAATGAGACCCAGCAGTAACTGCCTCAGCGTGTAACTGGCTCCATCACAAAACAGCTTTTGCATATTTCAAAGTTACACTTTAACTCCCCCAAAGCAGCCAGAGATGTTTTTCTAGACACACTGGCAAGAGGAATGCTTCTGAGGCTAACGCTCAAGTGATGAATTCACGCCACCCACAGCTGAAATAGTTGTTACTGTGCAACACAGGACAAATAAGCCACCATATGGCTAAGCAGGCTCTAGCCAATATGGCCTAAGCAGCTCCAAGCAGCAGATGCATAGAAGCGGCAAAATCTTGCAGGCCCCATTCCCTGCCCACAAGTGGCTCACAGAGCCCTTTGTGTATGATGTTGACCAAAAGTAAAAGATTTAGTTCCTGGGGAACCACAGTGAGATGACACAGCAGAGATGTGAGTGAAGAACAAGATGACTACAGCCATGGTAGCACATCTGGAGGGTGTGTGGCAGGTGTGCAGCTGCTCCTGCGCCAGTCTCCAGCACAAAGCTGTAAAAGTACTGGATCACCACAGCTTCAGCAGATGGGTAAACACAGAGAGGTGGCCTCACAGGAACTGATGAAGAAACAGCACACGCTCATCCAAGTGAGAAAAGACAGTCACTGTGTCCCTGGGCCCACACCTAGTAACACCCACAAAAACTTGAGAAGCCTAACGAGGTAAGTGAATTTTCATGAGTCTCGCATTCCCAGTTATTTGAAGCCTAGATGCAAAGGCTCCTCAGTAAAGCTATGCTGTGTATCAGTTCAGCTCTAACATATGACTGTGCTAATTTACTTAATTGAACACTTAAGTGGTACTTCTTTTAACCTAATTAATGATGATTCTTGAGCTTGCTGTTATATGAGTCCAAATTCATGAAAATGAAACAACACAAGTAAAGTCAAGACAAAAGAGTCTGGTGTCAAAGTTAATGGTTTCAGTGATAAAAAAGAATTGGTATAACATACTATTGCCTTGGGTATGCTTGTTCCTTTTTCATTTTGAGAGTTGTGGCTGATGAAATTCAAATGGCTTTTAAAATCAGCTTTGGCTGAATAATGAGAAACTAAGCTACCATTGAAAAATTGCTCTACAGGCTGTTTCCCCTTCATTCATGCTGTCCAAATACTGCTGAAGTGAACACTCTGAAATATTTTGACTCAACTGTTCTAGCACTTTCTCTCTTCCCAGTGCTGGGATCCTTTTACAGAAATAATCTCTCCTGTGTTTTGTGTTTTTCTCTTTATACTTGTACTGTTTCAGCTGTGTTATTTGGATTGATCTAAGGACCTCTCAGCAGCTCATGTTTCAGCCTTTTTTTGGTTAGGATGCTATTGTGAGCATTAAAGGAACACATTTTCAGTTACAGAACAATTAGAAAATTATCTATGGAATCATTTTCTTTAAGAATGAACTGGGAGGCGGGAATGATTTTTTGTGAAGGCAAATGCAGAAATCTCAGCATCTTGGAATCTCTGTTTGGCTGGGAAACATCTTACAGAAAAGCAACCCCAAGTAAACATTTCAGATGAGACAAGTGGTACATAATAGTTATTTGTGACAATGAGGTACTATCTTTGAAGGACAAAGAAGAACCCAGCACTATCAAAATGTAATGAAAGGCACACTCATAGGCAGCACTCTTCACGACTTGTCTGCACTTGGTTTTACTGGACCGGGGTGATATCTACTATAGGTATGAACACAGGTCTCCCCTTTGCGTCCTCCTTCAGAGACTGACGTGCTATCCACTTTCATCTCTTTCAGGCTTCCAGTTTTTTTCTGCTTCTGCTTGGATTTTTTCAACATATGGACCTAAAATTGAAAAATTTAAAAGGTGAGTATTAAAATATCTGTAGGTATCAATTAGATGGTCTAAGGCAACAAACTAACAACCAAATAAAAAGCTGAACTGCAACAGAAAAACATATAAATACACAATTATGTGGTGCACCTATCCTTGTAAAGCTATAGGATTTACTGCTTTTTTACATAAACATATGCACATTATACATATGTATGGATGTGCATATATACTCCTGTACACACATACATATATATCTACCCATAGAGATAACAAGTCACTAACCTGGTAGAAGAAGAAATGTTTCTCACTGAAAGACAAGTTAGGTTTGCTCTCTCTCTCTTTCCATTACCCTTCCACTTCTTCTCATGAAAGAATAAAGTTTTAACATATTCTGAAACTTTGAGGTATGACCCTCTCTTTTACTTCTCCTCAGCAAGGGCAATTGTTCTGGTACCCCTCCCAGTACAGCTACATAACCTTTGAGCTTGCCTACAGCAGCATATGTCTGTGAGTTGAAAAGGCATCCCTAAGGTAGCAGGCAAATGTGCAGACTGGTGTGTACCACAGTCACCTACTGCAAAATGCTTATTTCACAATTTCAAAGTCAATAGAGAAGTTAAATTCTTAGGGAGCTGATGCTGTCTTTTATGTACACATTGAGATAATCAGGAAAAAACAGACACTGATTACCCAAGTCTTTTTCACAGGCCTCGCTCCTCTCTCTGGAAAATTACTAAATTTTCCTTCTTTGCTACTACTGTCTGACAGACCTTCCCTTCTCCAGCAGACTGATTTCTACCTCACACACTGCACTACTACCATGGCCTTTACAACTGCTCTGCTTCAAGAAAAGCAACACTGCCTGCAGATCTCAATACCGAGGAAAAATTGGATCACTAGGCCAAACCTCAGGGACTACTTTTTTAAACATGAGCCTCATCTGAGCCACTGGAGAGAGCCCTCAAACAGTCCTCTTTAGAAATTGCTGTGTCAGTTACCACACAGTGCTAAGCAGCTCCTTTAGGGTTAAGCATGAGAACACAGACAAGAAAGATAATACGGCAACATCCAGTGCAGGAACAAAGTCAAATTGCTAAGAGAAACCTACACCCAGTACCTTTGGTCCAGCAGCAGAAATTATAATCTGGCCAGGGGCCTGAATCCAGGGCTCTCCATCAACTTGAACTGGAATTGGCTTTAGGAGCGTTACACGGAAATACGAGCCTTGAGCTATGCGGATTCCTGATCGAAAACCACCTTGGACTTGACCCTGTTAGGGAATAAAAACCAGGACATCAATCACCCAAGCTAACAAGAAGTACAAATACTAGCTGCAGTTAAACTGAGTGGTTATTATTTTATTGTCACCTGACATTTTAAGTTTCAGCTAAAAAACTGCTTAAGCAAAGCTAGGAAGCCTTTACTACCCCAGCATTATTTCAGCTACTCCAGGAAGGAGGACTCCCCTGCAGGCTGCAGGAGGCAAAACAACTTCCAAAGCAAAGCTGTTTGTATGCAAAGGTTGGCCAAGCAGCATGCACTCACAAAGGTCTTGTTTGCTTTGGCTTTCCCCTCTGTAACACAGTAAACAGCTCTAAAAACACCTAATTATACACACAGACTTCAGCACATGTGAAATTCCAAAGTCTAAAAGCAGTTTATTAATCAGAGAGAATTCTTCCAAACTCAACTCCAAATGTGGGAGTAAAAACCTTAATATCACAAATCCAAAGCACAGGTTTGTTAACATTTATACTCCCAAGTTGCTTCTACTGTCACAGAAGATTTAAGGATCTCTACCAAAACAACTCTTTAGTGTATTTTAGAAGATCTAAATTACAAAGTAAAGTTGACCAACACCAAAGATTGAGCTCCACAAAATTTAAGCACCCACATTTCCATTTCTGGCAGTTTTATGGATTAGTTATCTCTAGTTACCTGACTACATATACTTTTTCAGCAGCAGATTTCTTTAATTAGTGGTAAGATATGAAGACAAAAATAACCTACCATCCCACAGGAGTGTGTTACTAATAGCAAACCATTGTAAAAATACGTAATACATGAAAGAATTAAAAAATAATTGCCAAAGTTGAGTCATAATATTCTTTGCAGAACAGCAAAGAACCTGCTTGATGTAGCAATCAAATCAAGAGCAGCAAGTATCAAATTCTCAGCGACGTGTGGTGGAAAACCTGTGGCAGATAATGATAAAGCAACCTGTCTTGATGGAATCTCCGCTGTGATTGTGGTGAGATACAACAAGACTTTCGCAAATACACTAGGTGAAGGGTGCCCGTTTTTGTAATATTAGAATAAAATCTTGTTTTCATCCCATGAACCATTCAATGTGGACACCATGATACCTGCTATGAGAAAGCTAGTGCATTCCATAATACATACATATATTTGTATTTTATATATACATATATATTGCATTTAATATATCTATATATATATATGCACATATGTATGTTTCTCTACTTGGTTCAAAGTCACGAAGCATTTCCCCATGGATTTTTAACAAGTTCTCAGTTCCTATTACTTCTTCTTAGCCAACCTTAACAAAGAGGCGTAACTGCACGTGCAATGCACTGTTTGTCATGGAAATAAGCCTGTCCCATAAAATGCATGTTTCTTCCGTGCTTGCTGGGATGCCAACTCACCATGTGAACGACGCCGGTGACGCCAACCACTTCCAGCAGCCCGTCATCGATGCGTGGCTTCTCAAAGCGGTTGTCACTCTCGGACCCCCAGAGGTCGGCCCCAGAGCCCCAGCTGTGTGGAGAGAACACCAGTGACCACCTGTGCTCTGCCCCCAGGCACGCTCCCTGGTGCCCTGCTAAACCTCCAGGCTGGTTTCTTAGGCTTCAAAGGCTACACGCTGTGCTCCCCCACCAGCTGAAGGGAGCAGTTTTCCTGCATTCTAAAAGCAGCAACTCTTTTTCTAAAATCTGGAAGAATTTTTATCAGGTCTTTTAGTAGTAAAAGGAGCAAAGTAAATAGTTTCAGTTGGAAAGAAAAGGTGTAAATAGGAAGAAGGTAACTCTATAGAGTTTTAGTGTGCTAGGAAATACAGGTTACAGCTAAACTAACCCTTAATTTTCAAGACTAAAGAACTTAACATAACTCTAAATGTTGTCTTGACAACATTCACGGAAGTTACTGAAGAGAAATTAAAGCTAAAACAATTACCAAGATTTCATTCTTGTACCTGGCCAAAAGCACTTGTAGTTAGGCAGATATTCATGCACTTCAGTCCTCCGAAATGCTTCCGACAATTTAAACCATACTGCTCTTTGTGCAGTACTGACCCTTCCCACTCAAATCACTTGCTTATTGTTCTGGCACATGAACTACTCATCACTTAATTGGGATCTTGTCTTCTCCACAGCTCTCATGTGCAATGTATTTGTGTACATGTAAAAAGGAGCATTTGAATAAAACATTTTCAGACTGAAACGCAGAGATACAGGTTGTTTAAGGCAGATGTACTTGAAAAAATAATAGTATGGTAGGACTAATTACCTGCTGGTTTTATGCAAACAAAGAACCTGCCTCTATCAACATCACATCTAAGGAAGCCAGACCTCCTGTCTAATTACACAACAGTTACTCTAGCTCCCTGCAGGCGTCAAGGAAGCACTCAGACACCTGTAAACTTATCTGAACTGTGGTCTTCCATGGCTACCCAGGCAGCATCACACACTCCATGTGTATTGACCAATTGCCTGTAGGACCTTGGCAGTGTTTGACAGCTGAAATCCTGGCCTCCACTGCAGGAACTGCTTAGGTACCCAGTCCCCAGCATGTCAGAAGTGTCAGAAAGGTTGATTGTTGTTGATCCTGTTACCAAACCATTTGGCAACTTGATGCTCAAATACTGAGCAGCAATTTTACACGCACAGTCCAGCATGTACCCACAAGGGATCCTTCCTCTTCTTTTTACCTGGGTATATTAATAAAGATGAGTCCTTCTATACTTGGTAACTCCACCTCATGTTGGTCCACTTGCAGCTTTATGTCCTTGTGAAGGTTTCTAGTGTGACTTATCTTCTGCAGTCCAACTTTCACGTAAACTCCCTTGTTGTGAAACCTAGGAGCAGACAAGGATCTTGTAACTAAAAGGTAAGGCCAAGCATAGCACTCTTCCCTGTATGTATACCACTATTGTCCTCTAGCAGGTATATTTACAGTTTTTCAATTAAAACTCATTTCAAATTCTTCTAGCTTTACTGCATAAAAACAAAGCACAAACCATGAACTGCTACTTTACATACCTTTAGTTAAGGGATGATTCTGTTGTTGAGGCATGTGCAGATTGTGAAATTTTATTACAGGAAAATTGTCCCTTCTTGAAGCATTGCCTGAAAACAATGCCTCTTTGAAATGTAAACTCCTGGGGTGGAAGATTACATTTTTGATTAAGACTTAGAGGTCATCATGACCAATTTTAAATTGTTTTCTCAAGCAATGCTACAATACTTACAGCAAAAAAACATTTGAAAATCTTTGCTTTACACATTCCTAATTAATTTGAAATATACTTAGATTCAGAAACTTAAAACAGGCTTAGTAATCTCAACTTGTGACAGAGCTCTAATATCTCTAATTTTAGAATAAAAAAGATGAGGAAGATTTTTATGGTATCCCTAGAAATGGCAAAATATTTTAAGAATAACATAAACAAAAGATAGTTAAACACACAGACTATTTTCTTCTATAATGGAAACCTTTGGATACATGGCCTTCAGGGCAATCTTAAAATAAAAAGCATAAATTTTCATTATTTTATACCCTACTAGTACATGGGTGTCAGTGGAATTCAACTCTGCAAAGTCTCTCTAGCATTACATCTAAATACCGTAGACATTAAAGTGGGGAAGACAGCCAATGCAGGTTACAGCCAAATCTTCAGACAGAGACTCTTCAGATTTTCCAGTCATCTTAAATTATTACATTGGGGATGATGAGTCCTCTGTCCTAACAGTTTAAAACAGCACCAATTTAAAGGCACCTCATATAATGCCATTTAACATACACTTCTGCTCCATGCAAGATGTGTCTATGCTAAGAAGCTTTTGTCTAATTTGGATACAACTGAAAAATACTGGACTATCAGTAGGAAACACAACAGAATTATTACATTGGGGATGATTAGTCCTCTGTCCTAACAGTTTAAAATAGCACCAAATTAAAGGCACCTCATGCCATTTAATGCCATTTAACATACACTTCTGTTCCATGCAAGATGTGTCTATGCTAAGACAGCTTTTGTCTAATTTGGATATAACTGAAAAATACTGGACTATCAGTAGGAAACACCCTACTTGCAATATCCCCAAGAAGCATTAATTTTTTTTTGCATGAAGAAGGAAGCCATCAGAAACTGAAAGAATAATTCACAGTGCCCTAACTGCAGAACAGTTGTATATCTCTGTAAAACAAGTCTAAACTTGCATTAAATTGCGCAAAATATTCTCCCAAACCTTGCAGTTAGGAAACTGCTTGCCATGGCAATCTCCTGACATTTTGGATGGTACAAGTAAGATGTGATCTCTTCTGTAGTATGCAATCCTAAAGACTGCTCCAGGATCCCCTGGGAATGACTTGGATGAAAAGCCAGATGCCTCCTCAGCAAGTTCATGACAACACCAAGTTGCGAGGACTGGCTGATACCCCAGAGAGCTCTGCCGTTCAGAGAGACCTTGACAGGCTGGAGAGATAGGCAGATGAGAAACAATCTGAAATGGAACAGTGTCCTGCACCTAGGAGAAATAATCCCATGAATCAGCACAGGCTGGGGGCAATCTGCTGGAAGGCAGCTCTGAGGAGAAGGACCTGGGGGTCCTGGTGAACCACAAGCTGTCCATGTCCATGTGTCCTGGGGGCCAAGAAGCCACTTGGATCCTGGGTGCATTAGGAAGAGCATCACCTGAAGGTCGAGGGAGGTGATCCTACCTCTCTGCTCATCCCTGGTGAAGTACATCTTCAGTCTGTGTCCAGTTTTGGGCTCCTCAGTACAAGAGAGACATGGAGCTCCTGGAGTGGGTCCAGTGAAGGACAACAAAGATTATTAAAAGACTGAAGCATCTCTTTAACCAGGAAAGGCTGGGTGAGTTGGGCCTGTTTAGCCTCAAGAAGAGAAGGAACCTTATCAATGTCTATAAGTATCTAAAGGGACAGTGCCAAGAAGATGGAGGCTGGCAGCAAGCAAGAACAAGAGGCAATGGGCAGAAAATGATGCACAGAAATTCAATCTCAAATGAGGAACAATTTCTTTACTGTGTGGGTAACTGAGCACTGGAGCAGATTGTGGTGTGGAGTCTCCCTCACTGGAGATATTCAAGAAGTATCTGGAATGCAATCCTATGCCAAGTGCTCTGGGATGACCCTGCTCGAGCGGGGAGGTTGGAGAAGATGACCACTGTAATCTCTTCCAACCTGACCCACTCTATGATTCTGTGAATGAAGGCAGATGCCCTGTCATTAAATTTTATACTGTGAAAAAAAACTCATATAGTTTGGCAGCCACCAATGCAAAGACCATCACTGTCACAATATACACTACTTTTATCTGCCCCACAACACAAGATCAGTGTTGAATTCCTGCAGGGGTGTTATCGCTGCACGTTGAGCTGCTAGCTAAAGGTAAGCAGTCCAGTGCATAAAAAGAGACTCTACTGAGTGAGGCCAGAGAGCACACAGCTTTTGGGACATTTATCATTTAAGGTCTTTCTTGCTTCAGAAGAGCACTCAAGCCCTTATTTCTTCCAAGGACTACCTGCAATTTCTGTTGCCACAACCCAAAACTTCCTGTTCGGCACTCAAGAGTGGCCACTTTGCCTGCCAGCAGCTGCTGCATCTTGCATTAAGTAGATATAATTTTTAGTTAATTTACTAGAAATAATGAAAAAAAAAAGAAGCTAATATTACAGACAAGAGTATGCATTTGCCTATGATGGGGAAGCATAAATTCAACTATTTTAGCAGTCATTTTCACAGACAAAGGTAAATATCATGTGTCAGCACTGTTAGCATGCACAAAGTTTTGGTTTCTGCAAAAATGTACCTTAGTATCAATTCATTATTTCAGGTTTCCTTTTCGGGAGTATACAGCCCTTTAGATTTGGAGAAAAAAATTAGTTCTTTTTCCCACAAATCCTTCAAGTCACCCTGCAAGAATGATAACAAGACATTGTCCACTGCACTATGGATGCTGCACACTGGGAAATGACTGAGATGAAGATGACAGGGATGAAAAGCACACAGGGAATAGCAATCAAAGTATATCCCTTAAATGCAGTGGCAATAAGAAGAGGATGCATATTTTGAAATGCTGCAGCTTTGCAAACATGGAGTAGTATATTTTGAAAGAATGAACATAACTTCTACATTATATTAACTGCACAAGTCCATCTAGAAAAGTTCCGTGTACTAGAACAGATACTGCCGTACACAAACTTATTGCCTGATTTTACTACCTATGTCAGGTAGTAAACACAAGTCAAGGTAGTTTTACTACCTTGACTACCACTGTCAAGTGTATTGAAAATGCAAACCAGTGGCTAATAGCATCTTATGTACCAGGAGCCATCTATATTTACATCAACAACTGTATTAGTCAGTTTTTAAGAAGAGCACCATGAGCAATGCCTGTAATGACAGGCAGAACACTACAAGTTAGATTGGATTACACATCATTGCACTCATAATTGGTCAGAGAATATTTTTAAAAGTTACAGTTTGAACACTACATAGTTGTAGCTGGCTGTAACTCTGGCAACCAAGAGATAATTTAGAAGGCATTTAATCACAAACGTAGAGGAAAGCAAACAAAAACAGTTTCTATAAGGAATTACTGATTAATTACACAGACATGATTTCTTCTGCTCATCAATTTCAGCAATTATGGGAAAAAGAAAAAGTCCCAGTACTGGTTGATGTGCATGCCAGAGAGGAGGAAGACCTCTGTCAACACATTTTTAATAACATTCTCACTTGAGATACAGAGAGTTTTTTATCCTTAATACCAGCAGGCAGGTGCTGCAACAGCACTAGGCAAAACAAGAAAAGGTACAGTGCTTATTGCTCATGTAGCATCACTGCCCTCACTCTTGCTAAAGGCTTTGAGCAAGAGATATTTCCACTATCTCAAAATTTCACTAAACTCAACAGTGCAGTTACTGGCAACTAAGAATACCGAATAACAATGCCATGGCTTCCAAAAACTGCTTTGGCTCTCCTCAGTAGAGAAAAAAAACCCCAAACCATACACAAACCAACAAAACACAGGAATTGTGTCTATGACTTCCTGGCTAGCTTAATTCCTCCTTGTCCCAGCTCTGCCACAAGCAATATTAGTGGATACCTGTAGCATTTAAGATTATCATTTGTAGTGTAAATTGGAAGTAATGCAATACCACAGAATTGACCTTCATACCTAGTTTCCCCAGGATTACCTGCTATTAAATTTCCCTGGTTCTTCTTCTCTAGCATGATGAAAGTCCAAGCTCAACTCTGCATCAATGCCAAGACCACAGTAATTGTTCATCTGTACAATCTGACCAAAAGGAAAACAAAGGTATAATTTCCTGCTTACATTTACAAATGAAAAATGAAGACCTTGCAAAGTTTTTCAACAAAAGCAAGCTTTGCAGATGATTCTTCCAAGTCACTTGCATCTTGACAGATTCTGGAAAACATTTTCCAGAAACACTGCACTAAAAATAAAGCTGCATGAACAACTGTTGACATGCTTAGTCATTATTTCCAAAGCATCAGAAACTTCAAAACTTAATATTTTAATTAAAAGTAACAAGCATAATAAGGCAGAAATAAAAACAAATGCAGAAATAAAACCAACTCAACCTCTCAAAGCAATTCTATGCAATAACTTCATAAGCTGCTGAACACTAATGCCACTATTGTTTTTGGCATCAGCTATGGATTTATATTACATCATTGGGAAGACACTCTTACTTACTTTGGAAGGTGACCAGCTTACACCAGATGAATGAACAACTTGACTTCACCTACTCAGCTGCATTTTAACTAGCTCCCTATATGCCAACCTCAAGTTTCTACAGATATCAACCATTTCTTCCATTAAATCCTTGCAAGCCAGTTCATTCCATAACTCCTTTATCCTAGGCCTTACTCTCCCATCCTTCACCTTTAAAAAGGCAAATGGGGGAAAAAAAGCCCCTGTCTCCACCAAGTGAAAAATAGCTGGAACCTGAACATCTTAAATCGTCCAACTGACTCATAATGCCTAGAATTTTCCAGTGACCAGACTAAAATCTTGGACAATTGCTACCATTGTTACAATTTCCTACTTTTTTTTGCAAGCCCCTTGTCCAATTTCTTCCTTTCATATGAAAAGAGACAGAACTAGGATTCACATAGAGCTCCAAAATCACCATCTACAATCAACATTTTTTATTTTCCTAAAGAGAAACAAGCTCATATGAACCAAGTGACAATGACTTTCACTCAAAAAAAAAAGCAAATAACAGATGGCACATATACAGACACACAAAAGAAGTAAGATGACGGAAGAATTTACTTCCTGTACATGCTAGCAACTCCTAGTAATTTCTTAAACTGTGAAAGACAAGATGAGAGTACCTCTTGGGGAAGGGAGTGTTCTTTGGTTGACACTCCAGTTTTACAAGTGTTTTGGCATTTCTTCCAAAGCCTTTTCTTATTTGAGAATTTTTTTTTTCCAGCTGAAGCAAACAGGAATGCCATTGCCATGTGAATCTTTTCATTAATCCTCTATCAGATGCTATTTGCTAAACAGCTACAAAAGATGCTCTGCAGTCAACTAGTCCTGCCAGAACCAAAACACTAGGTCCAGATGTGTGCTGTATTCACTAGGAAACAGCCCAGTAAGGCCCAATCACAACGACAAGTGAGCAGTAAAAATTAAACTATGTTAATACCCATCCTCTTTGTGATTTTCACTAGAGCAACAGTTCCTAAGAATCACACCCAAGTGATGCCCAGCTCACCTTGGGAGGCTCAGGTTCCGCAATGCCATTTTCTGCACCTTCAGCTGGCTCTTCTGCATCCAAAAGGATAGTCCAGCGATCCATAAGAACATCATCTGCCTCATCCACAGAAATCAAAATGGAGTATGGGTCCTCCCCACTGTAGCCAGCTCCCCAGCGCAAGACTCTCCCCAGGTCATTACCTGAGCGACAGAGAAGAACACCAGAACGTGACTCTGTTTCATACTCAGGGCATCAGCCCTGTTTTACAAATCACACTGCACTAAGGTGCTCAAATCAAGTCACAGAACTCATTCATTCAGAAAGAAGAGTTAACAAGCACACCAAAAAAAAAAACAAAACAAAACCCCAAAAAAACCTCACAAAAAACCAAATAATCAAGTCACAGAACTCATTCTTTCAGAAAGAAGAGTTTCACAAAAAACCAAAAAACAAACAAACAGACAAAAACCAAACAAAAAACCAAACAAAAAAAACCTGTGTTGTGTCTGCACACGTGCTTACCATTGCATACAGACACACTGGAGCATTTCCACAAAAAGTGGTAGAAAAACCTGTTGTGGAATTGAGACACCAGGGAGCAAATGAGTATGCAAAGTATTACAGCAATGGCTGGTGCACCTGTGGTTGTCAGGAGGAGGATATTTTGCCCTCCCAACTCCTGCCCACTCACCCACACACATATCAACATTCCTGCTGCTTGTTTCTCTGAAAGCATGACTGACATTTCCTTGAAAAGCTGCTACTGTGGTTTACTTTCCTGCACCAGCCAGAACTGAATCTCATGGCATCTCAGCTGCAAAACTGAATCCTGTGTCGGACTGATAAAGATAAAACTTTCCAGAGAGCTTCTGCGCTCAGCTTCTGTTCTTGCTGTGATTCTCACCTGTTCCTAAAGGTAAGATGGCAACTGAGGGCTCTGAGCACACCAGCTTGTGCCTGATCTCCTCGAGGGCACCGAGGACCCAGCCAACGGTGCCGTCCCCTCCGCACACCAGCACTCGGAAGGAGGGGACTTTGGAGAACGTGTGAAACCTTCATTGTGAAGCGAAGCACAGGGGAAAAGAAAAATTACAATGGAATATAGGAAATGCAAAGTCCCCAATATGCTATTTAAAATAACACAGTATTATTTGATTTCTGCCCATGCCCCTTTACTATCAGTTTCTGGGTCAAATTCAACAAAGTGAATAGAAAAATATGAAGTTGTAGATAAAGATGATTTTTAAAAGAGTGAAAAACCATATTCCTCTAAAATTCTTCACAGTTAGAACTAAATGGTTAATCACTTCCTTTTTCAAGGGCACAGAGACCTAACTAGTCATAATTTCAACATGAACATCTGTAACTCTCTAAATCCTAGAGGAGATCTTGATTATGGGTGGTGTTTTTGTACTTAGTCATAGGTATCACAGTACATTTTCTTCTTAATAGCACTGTTTTCCTGGTGATGCTTACCTTTTGCGGCTTTTCATCCTACATACTAACATATCATGGAAAAGAATTGTTATTTGCCACTGCACAAGAAGCATTAAACAAGTGGGAGCATTTTGTCATAAAGCTACAGAAAGATTCCAAAGCCAAAACAAAATGAACTGGTTACTGAAGTTGCAGCTTGAAGTGCATTAAAAAGAAAACAGAATTATACAGTTCTGACAGAAAAAATTAGTTTGTGTAGCTTGTTTATCTTGTCTCCTACATAAGCTGCATTTTTCCCACAAAGCTTTTGTTCTGAAGATCTTGCCATGACAAGTTTTTTATTAAAGCAGTAGTGAGGGAATGAGGAATAGGCTACAGCCATCGCTTTCAGTTTTATGAAGCTGTAACAAAGTGGGGTTCATTAAATCAAGTCATCAGTTCCTGTCTTCCTACAAGCACATTATGTTCTGTTCCTTGTAGAAATGTTGCAGCTGTGATCAGGCAAACCCTGTTAATTCTGCAACTGTGGCCAAGTTTCAAGAGTCAAAATAGAAAATTCTATTACACTTTCCTGGTAGTTCCCATGAAACATCAGAAAATACAAAAGCAAAAATCCACTCTCATCAGGAAATGTTACATTTCTCTTTCCATCTCCATTCAATTATAAAATCTTATTTATTTTCAATAATTATTAAACACATACTACTGTAAAGTGCATACGACTTTCCCAGAGCCAGACTCTGCTAGATTTGATAGAAGTGTATACATCAGGAACTACTCTATTCTCTTTTCTTTAGATATGTTTAAATATGTTCTCACAGTAAGAACAGTCAGAAGGAAATGATCCACTGCCCTGATCTTCAGGCACAGAACAGAAGAAATTTAGATCTTCAAAATAAATGAATCTAGTCTACCCTGTTAAAAAATAACAAAACAATGTAAATTAAAAAAAAACAAACAAAAAAACCCAAACAAACAAAACAAAACAAAAAAAACCCCATGATGACTTACCCAGGCAGTGGGCCCCCATTGGTAAGTTCAAAGACTTGATGTGGGTTCAACAACTTTCTAAAACTGTACAGCAGATCCCGACCTTTTAGACCACCACTTTTTGGATTCACAAATACAAGAAGTGGGCAACAATTCTGTGGTATCTTGGAAGCCTGAAAGAAGACAAGAAAAAGGACAAGTCAATGCCATGAAAAGGCAGGAAAATTACTACTGCGCTCTCAGAAATATTACCTGATGCCTACTAAAAAGATCCAGATTCTATAAATAAAAAGATTCAATGTCCAGCCAATGGACAGGTTAGCTGCTGATCTTGCTTCCCAAGGAACTGAAGGCTCCTTAACCGACTCCAAGCACACATTTGAGCCTAACATTAGAAACATTAAAGGCATTTTAAGTAGCCCTTCCTACGCATTTTCAGTAAACAGTCTGGCCAAAACACAGTGTGAGGGATAAGATTTTTGTAGAATTAAAACAGTTTCCTTGAAAAGCAAGAAATCCCCAAACCAAATGAAAAATCTTTCTTTAGTTTTGTGGTTGACTTAGAATGCATGTCAATTTACAAGGACAAAGCATTTAAAAATGAAGATGTTTGGGGCAGACAGTGGTGTACTTCTCCCTATGAAATTAGAAGCTGAAAGCTTCTCTTAAAAATATGTAAGCTAAGCTTTTTCATCATGAGGATTTACTCAGGGGTGCCAGTATCTTATGACCTACTGAAGCTGCTGCTGAAAGGACTCTCAAAGCCTCCAGAAACTGCAAAGGAAGCCACTGGATTTCCTGGGGCACTCCATGGACTGCATAGGAACAGTATTTGCAGCCTCCCTGGAGGTCAAAACTTCCAGCCAACAGATGCACCTTGGGACTAGAGTTCACCCAGCCTGTCCACCCATAAATAGTTCTGTAAAATGATTTCTAAGTAGCTCTAGAAAGATTAGAAATCACCAGTATACCTTTCATCCATCCTGCCACAAGGGTGCTGGGGTGTAAGTATGTGCCAGTAATTATGTGTCCACTGGACATTTCAACAACTGCACCTCTAAACAGAAATGTTTGCCACGGTCCCTAAGTTGTGGTAATTGTTATTTACAAATTGGACAGCATTCAGGGAACAGCAATTTGTCACGCAGCTGACCGGATGGATTCAGGGAACAGAACAACAGTGCTAAATATAAGTCAATTTAGACAAGAATGATTCAGGGGTCGGTGAGGCAGCAGTATGACTGCAGCATGCAAGCATGTGGAGAGATACCAACAGCTACAGACGGGAGGAGGCAGCACCCAGAGAGCCTTTCAGCTGCTGCCTGTGAGCAACTACCAGAGACCGTGATCTGAAGCGAACAACGGAGAAATTGGGTCAAATTTATGAGTTATATTTGTGGGGATGAAAAATAGATTTTGAGATTGAGACACCCCAGACCTGTGACCTGATTTAGGCACCTTACAACCAAATGATTGTTTGGGTCTTCATAGTACTTGAGCAATTTCTTCTAATTTTCTGTTCTTAGCAGAACTGGGTGCTAATCCTCTGCAAGTCACACCCTGCCAGATGTGTCAAGATGCTGACAAACATACAAAAATCCTTCTCCTCTAACCCTGTCTGCTTGAGAAATGTGCTCTGCCATCCAGTGTGACTTGTCTCTTGATACAGAGAAAACACATTGAGAAGAGGAACACTGAACAGGTATAAAAGCTGGTGAAGCAGGCACACACTGACCTCTTCTTTACTCATCCTTCATTTCTACAAGATATTCAGTTTGAAAATATATCTGTTTTCTTGAAAAATAAATGAGTCAAATAAGGGCTGTTTTGTAGGACAAACAGCCAAAAGAACTTCAATGCTTTATTTTACTGGAAAGGTTCCACTGCAGACAAAACAAGTAGGTTGATGATAAAGAGGCTGAAAGCTGTGCACACAGCTCTCTCCAAAGGAACCATCTTCGTGCTAGACTGACAACTGAAGTAAAAACACCTTTGGCCTCTACATTCAGGTCTTATTGGAAAGGGGGAAGCAGTTACTCAAAGCATGCCCAACACATAACAAGCGTAATATATTGATTTCTTTTAAGCACATGGGAAGGATATTTGTAGGCAGCAAAGGAAGTCTACGGAATATAATGCATGCCACTGTCACTAAAGGGATTCCTTGGGTATTAAGTCAACAGCTCAAGGATCCCAAAGAGACTAA
Source organism: Passer montanus (assembly GCF_014805655.1). Taxonomy (NCBI): domain Eukaryota; kingdom Metazoa; phylum Chordata; class Aves; order Passeriformes; family Passeridae; genus Passer; species Passer montanus. Next base: position 2,358,681 of record NW_024373701.1, read on the forward strand.
TGGATTTTGTCCCCTTGAGCCATTCAAGCATTAAGGAAGAGTAGGCAGAGATCTGCTGTTTTCACAAGCAAAGGCCTTCTTGTTACTCTATCAGTTCCTGCACCATCATCTCCCATATCCCACTCAGAATAGCCCTTTGATAATTACAGAATCATCAAGTCCAGAAGACAACTTTAGGATCATCAAGTCCAACCACCCACCCAGCACTGCCATTGTAACACCTAAACCATATCACCAGCACCAGACCCAAATGCCTCTTAAACACTTGCAGGAATGGTGACCTCCCTGGGCAACCTTTTCCAATGCCTGACTACCCTGACAGTGATTTTTTTTTTCCTAATATCTAACCTGAATCTCCCATGTCGCAGATTAAGGCCATTTCCTCTTGTCCTCTCACTGCAGGCACGGCAGGACAGACTGACCCCCACCTCACTACCCCCTCCTTCCAGGGAGTTTACACAGCAATGGGGTCAGCCCTGAGCCTCCTCTTCTGGGGACTAAACAACCCCAGCTCCCTCAGCTAGTCCTCATAAGACATGTTTTCTATCCTTTCGTGAGCCTTGTTCCCTTCTCTGGACACACCCCAGCACCTCAGTGTTCTTTTTGAAGTGAGGGGCCCAGAACTGGACACGGCACTCAGGATGTGCCCTCACCAGTGCCAAGTACAGGGGGACAGTCACTGCCCTGGTGCTGCTGGCCACACCATTGATGACACAGGCCAGGATGCCAAGAAGGCACCTGGGCACACTCCTGACTCATGTTCAGCCAGATGTTCACCAGCATCCACAGCCACTCTGCCCAGCCTGTAGTGCTGTATGGGGTTAAATCCCACGAGCAACAGAAGGCAGAGCAGCTCTGAAAGGAAACATCATCTCCCATGGGGTAACAGAGCACATTGTTCCCTTCCAGCACTCCTTGTCCAGCTTTTACTCTGCCCTATCCTCTCTCCTCTCCACTTCCCATTTCTTCCTCTTCAGAGCTTTTTAAATACATAAATTTATCTTCAGCCATTTCAATTTTCTGAACAATACCAGCAACCTGAAACTTCAGGCTTGGTACAATGCCTGGAAACTTGTGGGGTTTAAAAAAGGGGGGTTAACAGGATAATAAAAAGAAAAAAAATTACAAAGTTCTGCAGCTTGAAGTAACAAAAACTTTTTCAAAGAAGAATAAGAAAAAAGAAAGCAGCCCAGCTCTGGAGTCTAAAAAATACCTTACTTGAATGTAACAAGAACATTTGATTATCTTCTCTTCTTCAGGAAATCAGTTTCTAAAATTACTGGTTTGGGACATTCAGAAGTGACATGCTGAACACATGTTTTATATTACTTGCTTTTAGAGGCACGTTCTAATGCACTGGGTTTAAAACCAAGTAACTGAAATAATTCAAAAGCAACATAAGGGAATCACAACTATTTCTGAGACATGGTACACTCTAAGGCATTCAAAAGCACAGCTGTGTTTTGTAAAGTTGTCTGAGATCTTACCAAGTAACATAAATTCTTGCTAATATGTATTTACAGTTTCTACTGTAAATTGCCAACTGTATTTTTTATCAAATGTCAATACTGTACCTCAAAACCCCCAAACTAGTTATATATATACCCTGAACGCTACTAAGATTCACAAGCAGCTACAGCAAATGCCTGGAGCTAATAAAAAAATCTGTATGTAGTGTAAAGGGAATAGTTCTACTACTCAAATCCACCTTTGTTAAGGTAACTTCCAATGTGAATTCCTAACAAAACCCATGTAGATGCAGCTATTCAGAATAAAAAGATTATTTCAAGAAAGTGCTTGTCCTTACAGTGAACTTGCTTCCCCATCAGAACTCCTCATTAGGCTTAAAGGAAAGAAACACTGCTAAATCCCAGATAAAGGTCACCATCTAAGAAAGTAATTATTTTTTTGTAACAATTAAAAGCTTTTGACAGTTTGTACAGTAGAGCAGGGTGCTGTGCTTTCTCAAGAGCACACTCTTTGTTACAATTACAGACAGCCACAAGGGTAGCACTCTAATGCTGCACAGTTTTAAAAAGTTCCTTAATAAAGCCCCACTGGGACAGAGGAGTGAGTTTGTTACTGGGCAGAAGAGAGTATGTGACTCACAGCCCGAGGACTCCCTTCCCCCTATAGCCCTGGCTTCAGTGCTGTGCCTGAGAAGTGAAATCTGCAGAAGGGTTTTGCGTTGGCTGGCATTCAGGAAGGAATTTATTGCTCTTTTCTTACAGACAGCTGAAGGAGGCTGCGTGACTTAGACACTCGGATAGTCACTGTGAATTACTTAATTTGTCAGGAGTAGCACAACACGGCTTTAAACTGGGGCAAGATGTTTATTATCCATGCTAATCCCCTTTCCATTGACTGTACTGTGTAATCACATCTCACGACAAAGCAGAACAAGGCGTTCTGTGCCACCAGCCCTACCAGTGGGACACCCACAGCACATCTTCCTGGGCGGTGGGCTGTCTCCAGGAACTGCAGATATCTCTGACAAGTAGAATTCAACATTTGCAGATGGCTGCCAGCAGCATCTTCCATGTGCAAGGACTCACAATGCCCCAAGCACAAAATTTTCTCTACCCTGGCCAGAAAGGAGTCATTATCTGACGAGAATTATGTGCAAGGTGTCACAACACTACTAGAGCAGCAGGTAGGTCAACCCCCAAGTCTTTTCTTTATTTTTTGGCATATTGCAGAAATAGGAGAATCACAGAACCATAAAAGTTGGAAAAATACCTGTAACATAACCAATTCCAACCTCTTACTGAATACCATTTGTTGACTAGAGCACAGCACTAAGTGCCATATCCAGTCACTTCTTGAACACCTCCAGGGATTGGTGATCCCAATGCTTCCCAGGGCAGTCCATTGCAATCCTTGAAAACCCTTCCAGCAAAGGGTGAAAAAGTTGACAACCCTTTCAGAAGGGTGAAAAGCAACCACTCATGTTTTGGCTAAAATGCTAAAATGGCTAAAATTTAACTACCATGCATTTAAGTTGTAAATATATATGTAAGGATTTAGCAGAATGAATTAAATGGAAAGTTTCATCTATTTGGGAACCTTCTTCATATTTTCCTGCTACTCTTAACAAATCTAAATGCAGAGGGCACTCCACTAGTAAAAGGCATTCGTGATAAAGCCACAAAAACCTGTGGTGATTTTGGCCACATACAACTGTCTGCTAACTTCCTTGCTTGCCTTTGCTGCAAAACAAGTTTTGTTAAATTAGTTCTGAATTGAAAGATTTAGTCCTGCAACGTCTTTCACCTTGAATTGATACCAAAGAGTGAAACCAAACTGTCCCTACAGTTCCTTACACACAGCAGCTAAAGAGCTTTATAATATACTGCACTTTTTTTTTTTCACACTCCAGTGAAGGGAGTATTTTCATTTATTTGAATATAGTGAAATGAAGAAGTGTTTGATTAAATTCCTAAAGGCCTGAAACAGCAGAACAGACCAACACGTCGGTTAACACTAACTGCTTGACTTTCTAATAAGCAGCTTACGCAAACTGATTCTGCGCTCAGACTTCTCAGTAATGGGAATAAGAGGGTGAATTGCTTTGGGTAGACCTGAGCATGCCAGACTAGAACCATGCCTCCTCCTTATATGGTATGTTAGACACTGAGTAAGCAAATTTCACCTCAGAAAAATAAGACTAGCAACCTGCTAACCACCAGTACTTCTGTGCTTTTACCAATTTTTAAGAAGGGATATTTTGGTTTGCTGGTTTTTTATTGGTTGGGTTTTTCTTTAATTTAACTGTCAATTTGGTAAAAATCATTAGCCCTTCATTCCCAATTTCTTTGAATTTCACTCACAAAAGAAATGTCAAACATGGTGTAAATTTAGTATTGTGTCAGTTCCTGTGTATTTCCTGGTACTGTATTTAAATCAACACACATATAAACAAAGACTAATATTATCATAGGCTAAAAAGATAGCCTGGGTTGGAAAGTACTGCAGGAGATAATCTAGTTCAATTGCTACCCAAAGTAAAGATGGTGATCAACCATTAGTCTACCCTGGGTAATTAGTGAATGGCATAAGCTGGGTGGACAATCAACAGCAAACACTTGAACTATCATTTAAATTAACTCTTGGCTCCTTTCAGTGAGATGACCAAATACAAACAACACATGCTGAAATAGAAACACAATGTCTGTTCTGGTGTACAGCCCCTCTCTCCTGCTTAAGTATTAGAAATTAGTCCCTAGCAGTCCCCTGAACTGGAGTTTCTAAAAAATGTCTTGCATCAGATAAGAGACAGCAATGTCAACATTTTCCTGGCATCAAGAAATTTTCTTCAAACATGTCCACTGTCAGAAAAACAGAAATATGTAATCAGCAGAGTGGAGTATGTGCAACTTCACACTGCAGACGACAAATACAGGCTCATAATGCATTTGCCTAAAAAACACCTAAAACAAGTATCCAAAAATTCATCCTGCTTTCTGTTTCCACAAAAGGCACTCTGAATCCTAGTTCGGACAAGGGGGCCTTGATTTCTAAGGACTTCACAAAATGTAAGAATGCATAAGAACAAGGTTCTCAGTTTTTTAGGAGGGGGTGCAACTTCTGATTTTGCCAGTTGTGTGTGAGCACTACCACTGGTATCTACTGAAACCATAATTTTATCTTCAGAAAGTCTTGACAAGTGTGGGAATCATTTTTAAACAGTGAAAGCAGGTATGTGAGTAAGCAACTACAGCCATTGAACTTGATACCCTCCTATATAAAGTTGTTTCATAATTCCCACTAAAATGTGATTTTTTTTGACCTTTTGGGATGTTCCAAGAAGTCAAACCAGGACTCACACTTTGCTTGCCATAATGCAGTTCCAGAAAGATAGTAACTGCAAGATACTTTCTGCTGAGGTGCTGTGTAACTATGGCAACACTTTTTTGGACAGAACCTACATAATCCAGTTAAAAATATCACTTCACTCAGTCAATAATTTTCCTCTTCTCACATTGACTCACTTTATTAACATGAAACCTATAATTAACCAAACTGATTCACATGCAAGTGATTAGTAACAACAAGAATAAATCAGAATCAGGCCTGAATTTGTGAAAGGACTCTTGCACTAATTCTTTCAGAAGACTATGTTCTTCTGAGATCCTCAGGGGCTAAACAAGGTCAAACTACAAACTCTACTACAGAATGGGGGAAATAATATCACTGTGAAAATGAGCAGAAGTGTTTTACCTGACAATTAATGAAGAAACACATTTAGCTCCCATACCGAAGTTTTGTAAGCATTTTACATTTTAAGACATACCAGCTGAAACTGAAACCCTACTTAATGTTTTGATCATTGAAAGAAACAAAGAGAAAAAAAAAATTGTTTTCCTCCTCTTTATATGTACAGTTAGGCAGCTGTACACTGACAATTGAACAATAACAGGACAAACAACTCGCTGAATATATCATATACATGAAGTACAGGCTCTGAAGTTGGTTTTTTTTGTCTCACTACTTATAGTGTGGCCTATTTGAATAAAACATATTTTCATTTAGTTCTAGCAGAAAGAGTTTTAAGGCAGTAGTTTTTTTCTTTTAAAGACATTTTTAAAATTCAAACCTGTCTCTTACCATAACTGCAGGAATCACCACAGCATTCAGAGGCTTGTCATTGACAACAGTATCTTTAACTAGCATATATATTCTTTCAGCTTCAGAAAAACATGAAATTTGGAGTACAACAGCACCTGTAAAGAGGCATCAGAACTACTTTTTATATTTTCTATTATTATTATTATAAAATAGGTCTCATATTATAGCAAAAGTTTACTCAGTTTACTGAGGACATTATTCAGCAAAACTTATTCTGAAGTCATTTGTTATCAGTTGAATTGTGTTGTTATGTTTTTAAACCTTCCTTCCTACCCTCAGATTTTTGTAAAAGCAAAGCAACTTGAAGAAAAGAACTGCAGCACAGAACTAAGGCATGTTTAAAGATTTCCTTTGAGCTTCAGGGGTAGAGCCTATTTGCATACTCTTTGTCATTACTAACATTATGTTCTCATCATGTACAAGTTTCATTTCAGGTTTCATTTTGTAAGCAATTATTAAAAATCCATTAGTTCTGTTCATTAACAATATCTCAGTAAGAATTACTGCAAGCAAATATTTGGGCTGATATTCAAGTTTAGATCTTTATGTTGGCTTAAGTTCTGAATGGAGAAGTTGGGGAAGAAGGGAAGACAAAAGAGAAAAGACAAAATAAATACTGAGAAGTTAATGTAAAGTAAGATACTTGGTGAGGAGGAAAACAGGGCAGGATAAGACAAAAATGGAAAATGGACAGTATATAAGATGTAGACTAGTAATATAACCCGGCTGCAACAAAACAGGAGAGTTAGGAACTTATGAGAACCACAAAAATACACACATGAGATGAAAGTGGCAATAAAAATCACATACAACACAGAAGCATCTAAAAAGTACATGCATGTAAATGATGCTGTGACATGGGACGAGTATCACAAAATCAAGTATTGGCAAATATGGAAAGGAGAATGTACATGTCAAAGCTTTACAGCTTTTTCTATGCAAAGATTGAAACCAATCAGTATCAATTAGTCATGTGGAGACAGCAAATAACCCAAAGGAAGCACACTTCAGTCTTCAAAATCATGCTCCAGAAAGACCCATTTAGCAGACATGTGGAAGTTAAGCCTGCCAAAGGATGTGAAACATCTCAACTATATAGACACCTAAACACAGAGAAGAGAAAATTCCACACTTTAAATTTTTACCAAATGCAGATCTCCACCTGACCACTGCACTAAAGCTGCCCAGAGCCACTGCTGCTCCAGCTGTCAGAAGCCTCATGGCTTCTCCGACCTCACTGAAATAAAATTCATACAGCAAAAGCAAAGAAACAGCTCAAAGGATGAACACATTTATTTTCTTCAACTTTCAGCCATTGAACTCTAGCTCTTAACACTGATAGGAAACAGTGACTATGAAACAGTCCCACTGAGTCCAAAAGCAGCACCAAATTTTAGTATTCTCAAAATCAAAGAGACTAAAAATCCTTCACTTGAATGATTTTTAACAGTTCTGTTGTGTTAGGTTATTCAGTTGAAATGCAACTTCAAAACTAGTTTTTATGATGAAATATTACTGCCTTCTGGTACACAAGGCATGCAGTCAACCTTTTAACGTTTTTTAATAAGGTAACACTAATCCATTGCTCTTCATAAATACAATGTGTTGCATTTTACCTGAAGGGGTTTTTGCTTATGCAGTAAGACTAACATACTCTGAGCTTCCAGCCTCTAGTATTAGACTGCAGCTTTGAACATAGACATTGTTTGCAAGATTAAAAATTTTAATGCTTACCTTGTGCTTGATAAACATGACTCACAGATACTACATTTGCTGCAAAGGGGAAAAACATAAACACATAAAACCTTGGGTACATTCAGAGTAAATATTTAAAGTATTTTAAAAAGTTACACAAATATAATATAAATAAATATTAAAAGTTATACAAATACAGGGAGAACCTCCAGCTAACACTTTTCCTCTCATGTTTACTTTGCAAGTAAGCACAGCTAAACTGATTTTCATAAAAGGTGACTAAGAATTCTTTCTGGCATTTCAAGTTTAATTCCTCTTGAAGTGACATAAAAGATTGGGAAAAATGCTTTGTTTCCTGTAACAAAAAGCATGACACATTCCTGATACTGTTTACAGAAAGTATTGTTTGAAGGAGTGTTATGAAAATTCAATTACACTTCTTTGAAAAAGAAAAATAAATTTTTTTCCCTGAGTGTTTGTCCATATATGTGTGCACACACTGCTCATACTTCTCCATGATGGGGCATGGAGCTCATGACTAACATGGAGAACAGCCCAGACAAAAAGTGCCAGAGGTCAAAAAAGGCAAGGGATATTCTGCACATAGTTTAAGGTATGTATAATTATTCTAAAAAGTGATGTCTTTTCACACAAACATACAAAAAGAAAAAAAAAAGTGTAGTCACTTATAAATAGAATAACGTAATAATTATTCTGTAAATAACAAGCTGTCAAAACTTTCCTGCAACTGCGTGCATGTTAAAATTACTAAAAAAGCCCATGTGAGAGTAAAAGGCAGAATGATTTTTTAAAATCAGGTCAGAAATAGTTAGAATTATAAGAAATATTGACACTACTAAATTTTGTTCTGTACAAGTTAATGTGTCTGAAAATGTACCTGTTTACTTACTTTTGATAGCTAATTCTTCCTTGAGAATATTTGTGTATTCTTCAGGAGAAAGCTGAGGTGGAAGGCCACCAACAAATAAATTTACTTGTACAATGGATTTACTGTTTTCCACAATGTAAAATCTTGTTTGATTCATTTGACGTATTGAAGTCTACCAAAATAAAGGAAAATAAATGATATTACATTTGGCAAAAAGATATTATGAGGCAAAATCCAAAATAGTTCTGCACTTAGCAATCATGTCCTCTATGCCTACAGAATATCAGGAACAGAAAACAAACTTCAGTTCAAGCACTTAAGCTTCTCTATCTTTGAGCCTGCTTAGGGGGTAACCAATGATTCACTTTTTCTGTAAGAAAGGGAACTTCATACTCGCTAAAAAACAAAAAGATCATGTTTCTCTTTCAGATTTACCTTTCTTATGTCCTTGAGTCTGTTAAGCATCAGCTCCTGATTGTCCAAGACCATGCGCTGAACTGGAGAGGGCAAGAACATTCATCATGTTAGAAAACATGCAAATTATTATCAGACTCAATTACACAAAAACAAAAAGAAGAAAAATTAGGGGAAAAGCAAAGCTCTGCATACAACTAATTTTCTCATAAACGACTATGCAGATGTGAGCTACGTCTTATTCAACAATAAAAACACATATGTGCTTGGAACAGTCTGACTCTTTCCACAATTCTTAAATACCACCCTCCTTTTGAAAAAGGCAAAAACAGCCTGAACCCCTCAAAAGATAAACAGTACTTTGGTAATAATCTAACAGTTTGACAGAAGACTTTCAAACTGTATTTCCTAACAAGTACAAAAAAACCTACCTTCTGTATTTTATCAAAATATTAAAACAATTCTAACAACTTCAGTGAATGCAAGGTTGCAAATGATGCTTTAAAACAGAGTACCAGAAACCAACCAAGGTTATGACATTCACAAAGCTACAATAACCTTATGAAACAACTTCCCAATAATGCTTGCAAATAAAGCAAAGCATCGAGACAGTATCTGAACTAACAAGATATTTATTCAGCTGTGGTCAGAGCATTAGGCTACTTCAAGGTTTTTATTTCTCCATGCAACCTTACAAATACTGAAGCACAAAGGGATGTCAACTTGGAGAACACTAGCCCAGCTCCTGCAGGATCACAAAACACTTGAGCACTGCTAGAACTGCAGATTTCTGTTTTTCCTAACAGACAAACATATTTCTTGGACTGTCTTAGGACTCAAACTTACTCTTCTTCAGGGGCTGCATCAGGAGGAAAGAAGACAGAGGAAAGAAGCCATTTGAACTTTAGAATTAATCTTTAATAAATAACTGCAATTAAGAAAATTATGTCAGTCAAACATAGCTCTCCAAAACAGGGCAAAAGTGTCAATACCCACCAGAAACCACAAATGAGTTTTTAGATAATAATGAAGGAGAACCTTATTCCCAAGGACAGACAGGACTGAAAAGAATCAGCATCACTTCTGACTAAGTATTTCAACGTCATCATGAAGTTATTTTCATTTGTGTGTTTTATTGTAGAAAATGAACTGTGACTGTTAGAATGGGGGAAAAAGCCCACAGAGATCAGATGTGTCTTTGGCCAATGCTCCTTCACTTACCTTGCTTACTGCCCATAAGCACTTCCACCAATTTGAAATTCTGGATGTACTCCGTCTGCCAAAAGATCAAGCATGTAAATGCATCTTCTGACCGATATAATTTTGCCAGATGTTACATTATTGTGTGTTATATCCTGTCCATGGTGTATAACATAGCACAGAAAATTAAACATTTTAAAAAAATTAAATCTTTTTACATTAACCATGATGTTCTTCCTCCAACCAACTCCTTCCAAGACAGGAATAATCTTCATTTTACACATGCATGGCATCATGTTTCCGTGCTCCTGAAAACATTGGCATTCTCACAGCCACATTGTGAAGGGACTCGTGTACAGCACAGTTAATTCCATTCCTGCTTCAGCAATAAGCAGCTAGCTCATCTGGAGTGTTTCCTGAGTGTCCTTCCAGAGAAAGCATGCAGGACTGGGAATGAGCATGCTCTTGGAGAAGATTGCCCAGGAACCAGCTTGGCAAAAGCAGGCTGACCACTCTCCACCTCCTGGGACACTCCAGGCACTGATGGAACAAAACCCTCCTCACATGTGCCACAGCCTCTTCTCCAAGATCTTGCCAGGAACCACTCAAGTCCCTTGCAGCTGGACCAAAAGAGCTGGCACAGCCAAGAGCTGTACTGTTTACAACAACTGAAACCCTGCAAACATACATGACTGAAGGACATTCAGGAGGAAGGGTTTTAAATTTTGGTCTTAAGACTCAAGAGACAAATGATCTTGCTTTATGTGTCATGAATGGGGGTAGTAAGAGCCTCAACTCCACTACATGTGCTTTGCCTGACATTTGATGAAAGCAATTTGAGCACAAGCAAATTCTGGATATTAAAAAGAGATTTCCTGTATGTGCATGTTTATACAGAAAAACAAGTAGAGCATTTAAAAATTACCACTACTGGAGAAATTGCAATTGAGCCAAAGAATTAAGTCTCTTAAAGCATACATCTAGCTGCCCAAATACAGAGGTGTGAAGATCTTTCCCATATGGAATTTCTAACTATACAGCTTGACAGTTGCTTTTTTCATATGAGACAAAACTTTGGACATGGTTGTTCCTATTTTTGTTAAAAGGTCCACAGCACTTGAGGAAATGGACTGACAACAAATCCTGGAAGTATCCTGTAGCCAAAACAAGCTCCATGCTTTACACAGCTGGATACACCTAGACAGATCTATGATTATCACTAACTGCAGAGAGCTAGTCACACACGTGTTCTTATGTACCCTATAAATAACCACAAAGAGCAGCAGTCGCCCTCTGTGCGCGTGGCTGTGCCCCAGAGCAGTGGAACTGTGCTGATTCCCTGGTGCGCTCACAAGCCCCAGGTGCTGACTAAAATGTGCACACTACAGCTTTGTGTCTCCATACTGGGGAGGCTGGGCCTGCCAATGGCTTGGCATGCCAGCAAAGTCTACTAACATGTTTCCTGAAAGCCATGCTGTTTTGTTACCAACGCTAAGAAGGACAGGCAGGCTGAAAAGAGATTATCCTCCAAAGAAAGCATGTACATCTACAAGATTACAAGACGTAGCTAGAATTTTCCAGTGATGTGGGAAGCAATCCAGACAGTAAAGCACATCAGTGCCGTTTCAACCTTGAGTCCTTCCTTGTATCCTTTGGGGGCTACAGAGATGCTGCTTGCCACCATAGGAACAAAATTTCTGCAGTGCTCTTTAATGTTTTTATAAATTGTCTGGATGAAGAAATCAAAGGCACTGTGAGTTTCCTGATGGTACTAAGCTAGGAGGAACTGTGGACACCCTCAAAGGTAGGGAACCCTTATGAGGAAATGTGGATGTGCTAGAGAGCTGGGCAATCACCAACCATATGAAATTTTTAACAAGAGCTACTGCCAGATTCTCAGCCTGGGACAGGGTAATCCTGGTTAAAAATACAAACTGGGGGATGAGAGCTGGAGAGTAGCCCTGTGGAATAAGATCTCAGAGACTGGGTCAATGGCAAGTTGAATATGAGTCAGCAGTGCCTATCTACCCTGAAGATTGTGTTAAGCTTTTAGCAGCATGTGGGTCACAAAAGATCATCTCCCAAATGCTAACAACATTTACAATAAGTGCAAATTAAGGGACTGTAATTTTTCTGAAGAGAAAAATATATACTTTCAGGGTCACTCAGGTGATGGATGTGCTTAAGATCTTTCACTTACCTGCCTTCCAAGTAATGGGAGCACTTCTTTGATCACAGTCTGCACAGTGCTATCCTTATTTACTCGTAGAGAAACATATGCCATTCCCACCCTAAGGAGAAAAATACTTATTTTAGTATCTACCCTCTGTGTACCTTTTTAAACTAAGTATAGAAATGCATACATATTTACATTCGTTGAAGAAAGTTGCTCACTGAGGCTCATAGCAGATGTGGTACCAGTGCCACAGACAAGAAAACACTTTCATCTCAAGGAATTGCTAATTACAATTGTAGCACTAAAGACTGGTTTCTTCCTAATCACAAAGATAATCAGCAAGTCTTTCATAAAACTTGTCAATGCAGTTGTAACAGCAAAACGAACATATGGTTAAATTTTATCCCACAAGTCTTCAGAAATTAGTGGGTCCAGACCATTTTGTTTCCACTATTAAATATGCTTAAAGTTCATATTATCCTAGTGGTAAATTGTATAGTTGTTGGGATTTTTTTGTTAGTTTTTTTTTAATAATATAATTTTTTTCTTTCTCATCTCACAAGAGAGGTTGCACTTTAGTTCTTCCTACTTCACATTTCTTCAAAAAGATCCACCAACTTTTCAAGTGACGTGTATGTCATCATTTGTTTACAGATGTAGCTAATGTAAAGTTGCATCTTTCTAACCAAACACATGACAATGGAACTGCACAAGTTCCATGCCGGGGTCGGCTGTCAGTTGTCTCTGCCCCAGCACGGGAAAAAGTGGTTCTGGGTAGGCCACGCTCTCGAAGAAGGAGTCTGGACTCTTGCTTTTAGGTCTTCAGTTGAGTTTATTATTTCTTATCTACAAAGATTTTCTGTCTGTCCAGCCGAGGTCTGATCAGCAAGACAGCCAAGGGCACTCTCTCCCACCCACGAGTCGGTTGTCTCTTTTATAGTGAAAACTACGTATTAGATATTTACCTTTAATTCCCAATACTTTCTGCCCTTGTTGGCAAGTGCACTTTCCCTATGAACCAATCCACACATGCCAACATCATCCTGAACATGGATGCCAAGGAGAAGAGAGAAGGAGGACAGGCCATGCCCAAATACCTCCATCTTAGAACCCTTGACCCCCGTGTACAGAATTTCAAACCCCCCTGTACAACATACAAAACCCCCCTGTACAAGGTTCCAAAGTTTTTTCCTTCACCTTGTGATTCCTACTACTATGCTGCTTAAACTTTTGTGACCTGTAATTCTTAATATAAGGTTGGCAATTTGCTCCACGAATTAAGGTCAAATTTCCAGGTGTCTTTGGCTTCCTGCCAGGGTCTCCGAGCCCCTGCCAGGGCTTTGAGACATCCAGGGCATCCAGAGAGATGCTCTGGGTTCCGACAGTTCCACTATATGTTCCACGCATGTAAAGAATCCCAAGGGTTTCCAGGCATGGAAATGAATGTTGTGCACACTACTCATTCAGAAAAATGAATAGAAGAATCCTGAAATAGAGAAAGAAACTGCACTCTCTGTTAGAGTTCTGCAGCTTTAGTTAAAAGCAAACAGGGCTAGACTACACAGGACAAATGTAGACAAGCAGAATAACCTTGTGATCAAGAGGAAAAATACTCACTTTAGCCAGGCAGGATAAATTCTGATCACTTCTTCATCCTTTGGCTTGGCTCTGATGATCCAAGCTTCAGGAACAGATTCTCGGAATACTGAGCCCAAGTTGCTGTCCTCTGCAGCATCATTCCTGTTGATAACATCATCAGAGAGCAGCACCTGCTGTGTAAAGGTCTGAAGCTCATACTCCTGCTGGTCATCATTTATGTAGTACGCCCTCAAAGCAGCCTCCTAAAACACAGCAAGATAAATTAACATTTACTTGAAAAGACACCATTAATACCTATACAGCCATAGACACTATAAATACCTGATTTATGAAATGAACCTTCAATGCATATTCTAACCTCAGAGGAGTATATATATAGCAACAGCAAAAATAGTCAAAACAAGAGTGAAGTTTTGAAAACAAATTTCAGTGAACATGAAAAAAGAAAGCTTGAGATATTCATGTATTTGAACAAAATCCACAGTATCTTTGGAAAGTAATAGTCATTTTAAGACCAAATGTAAAAATCGAGGTCAAATAAATCTACATTCATGCATGCAAAATTTAGACCACAAGGAAAATGGTGAATTACACTTGACTGAACACAACTCTGCCTACTCAGTCTTCTTGCCTGCACTAAGGGATGCCAAAAATTAGCTTCTCAGCCACAAAGCTGTCCTGAAGCCACACACCTGTGAAGAGGCAAGGGAAGGGCTGTCTTTGCAAGATGCATACAGAAATTTTACATCCATAATGGGCCCATGCCTGCAGCACCTCTGCTAACACGGATGCTGTGGTCAATACAGCTTGCTTATAAGAACTTGAATTCCTCTTCTCTGGTATTAAAGTGACAGCCTGGTAAAATGTGCTTGAAAGGCAAGTAGCACTCCTAAATATTTTCAGTCCTGTACATAATTTTTCTTAAAGATCTTTGACATGCAGAACACTACAAACCCTTAGCAAAACTCCTGTTGATTTTGAGGACAGTATCAAGATTAAAATCCTAATAATTTTAGCTTTGTATTGTCAAAATACTGATGTAATACATTCTTCAGACTTCTTTGCCAAGTCTGTATGACTCTGAGTCCTCACCATGCACAATTTTATTGTGAACCACCATATTCCCCCTCTGGGATTTATCTCTCACAGCACGGGGTCTCTGCGTAGACCAGTAAATAAAGAGCTGTACAGCCCACTTGATTTAGAACAGAGTAATTTCTCCATCCCAGATGGAACACTGGAAAAGCTAGAGAGAGGCCAGTATGTGATCAATAATTATTTTCACAGCCAAGGGATGGAGGTAACTATAATAAGCCTTAGTGTTCAAAGCTGATTAACTCAAGTGCAATATTGATGGCTGTCCAAGATAAATACCAAACCTCTACTGCAGAAAAGGTGCAAGATCTAAGGAGCTGGTTATCCTGTATTGCTTGTATCAGTAAAATCAGGCTTCAGGGTAACACCAGGAAGCAGAATGACTGCTTAACAGCTGATGCTGTGGTCGCCATTGTGCTACAGACACATAAGCCACCATCTCCTCAGATGATCTAAAACAGGAGCACTACCTGAAGAAGTCAAATTATGTTGCAGTATTATAGCCTATTCACAATTTTTGTTGTTGTTGTTCAATTATGTTTCTAAAACTTAGCTTTTTACTATTGTAATATGAAACGACATGTATCACACTGGAAAACTGACCCTCACTGGGTATCTTACCACAACTTCTTCATTTTTTGCAATCCTTGGAACTGAAATCAGTCGAAATTGATTGCGTTTCACTGCGTCATTCCCATCAAATATCTTTAGTGTTTGTTTACCTGAATGGAAACAATTGTATTTCATTAACACATACCTTGAATCAGAAGAAAACTCGTGCTTTTAACCCACTGAAATGTTTCTTCATGGGAACATTCTTTGTCATAGGCCAAGCTTTGAGACTGAATATTTTTAAATTTTATTTTGTTACTGTTTGTTTAAAATGGGGGTACATTCAGAGAGGAAAGAGGGATGAGTAATCACAGTTTTATCCTGGCTTTTGATATAACAGTTACAACCAGACTGTGTATGCTATCACATCTTCATCCTCAGCATTCAAGACTGCATTGACAAGTTGAACTTCAAGACCAAGACAAAGTGCCACGCCCTTCAGAATACCTCCCAAAGCACTGCCAATTCTGCGAATGTGCTTCCAAAAAAAGTCCTTAAAATAGCTGGTTAAGTGTACAGGCAATCGGAGGAAACAAGGACAGGGGTACAGGGACAACAGAAAAACTGGAAGAAAGAAGGTCCAGCAAATGAAGACCTTCAGCCTTTTCCTGTGCTTCACTTCACAAAAGCCTTATTAAGTCCATGCTCAAACTGTTGAGCGCAGATTGTTACACAGACATCTGTAAAAGGGTGAAGAGTGAAGGCTTTCAGGTTCACCTTTCACAAGGATGGGTTATGGGTTATGACTCAGGTACAGGCTGCTGTATGACAAAGTCTCTCTCTTAAGCAACGTTTTTAAGAGTAATAGCAAAGTGCAACTAAATTCTCATAGAACAGGCAGGTTTTGAGAGGTTTTAGGAACAAATTAATATTACTAGTGCATTACATGCGTCCTTACTGCCCCTGGAAAGGAAACCAAGTTACTCAATCCAGACCAAAAAGAAGATTTCATTAAGATAGACCTTGTGTCCTCTCCTGATCACATCTTTATGAACACACCTGATGAGCTGCTACGTTTTGCAGGTTCTTGCAGGTACTCCCCAGAGGTGATGCTTTACAGGAGACATAACTACTTATCACTGACAGAATATGCCCTTTTTATTGCAGTATTGGACTGAACGATTAGCAGAAATCACCCATTGTACAGCACAGTGTTACAGTCTGGTCTTACAATAAATCTGTAAATAAATATGTACACCTGCATTCATCATCAAGTAGTACAATTACCAGAAGCTATCACTTGCAGTTCTTGGCATGTTAGAAATATTAAGTGGAAGCCACATATACCAGCTGTAATGCTAACATAACTGGTTAATCATGCAGCCTGTTAATGCACATTGTAAAGGAGATATGTTACATGCTGGAGCCTCCTTCCATGCTTCCCTGACAGCTTGGAAGTACTTCGTAGTACAGAATAAAATACAAAGAGCCTTTTGCTGTCAAATAATATCAGCTTTTAGGTTCAATGAAGCACACTAGCAAATTGCCATTTACCACAGAAGGATTAAAAAGGAGAACTGGAACTGGAGGAAGAAAACCACCAAACCACCTCTAACTGATGACTGATAAAAAGCAGCAAGAATCCAGGCAGAAATGTGCATCACTGGGTACCTCAGTGCTGTAGTGGCAGATTAGTGCATAACTACTTAGCAAGGACGCTTCAGTGCTAGCTTTCTTGAACCACCTGAAACTAATCTGCCTATTTCTGCTTCAGTATATGTTCTCCAACTTCAATCAAAAGCAGACACCACAGCACTAAAGGATTAACTAAAGGATTATCACTTATGTGTGAAAGCAGTCTTTTAAAAATGAGATTCTAAATCTCAAAGAAAAATCATGATACCTTAATTCTCATGATCTTTATTTCTCCTTATTCTGAAATGTGACAGCTATACTTGGACTTCTTTTTTAATGTAGACTTGTCCACTTCTTAAGAATATTTCCTCATTATCAATTCCACTGGTAATGGCACAATGTGTGTGCACTTACATTCTCATTACATAACGTGAAGACCTCATTGCACAGCAAAGCAGTCCCTAGTACAGCCTCACATCCCGCAAAGTTGTCCTAGTCTCTCCTGGGACAAAATTGGCTATGTTGACTGGTCTAGTGTCAGGTGTCCCTACCCATGTCAGGGGGGTTGGGGCTCGATGATCTTTGAAGTCCCTTCTAACTCAAACCATTCTATGATTCTATTATGATATTCAAAACCTTACTGAACATGACAAGCTGCTCTGAGTGACCTTGCTTGAGCAGGAGGCTCTCTTAGATAACCTCCATGCTGCCTCCAACCTCAGCCATGCTGTGACTCTTTGGAGAGACACCTGTATAACAGATGATGTACAAAGAAAAACAGACAGAAACAGAACAAATACAATCACAGAATTATGAAATAGTTTGGGTTATAAGTGCCTTCAAGGATCATGGAGTACAAGAATCCTGACAAGGGACATCTTTCAGTAGATCAGGTTGCTCAGAGCCACACCCAACCTGGTATGATACATTGTGACTTTTCAATTCTTTTTGTTGACATGAAAAGTAGTGTCACTGTGGATTTTCACTTTTCCAATTATCATAGTGATTGTCTCTGTTGTCAATTTCTTTTTCATCACAATATAAGGAAGATATAAATATCATGAACTCTTACTTCTGAAGTACCCTTGAAACTCAACAACCATGGCATTGAGGCCATAGCACACATCAGAAAGTGGCTTACTCCTTTAAATTCTGCTGGCTCTACGCCAGAATGAGTGGAATTCTTTCAGACACAGATTTCTGTCAGAGTGATCTCCATGGTAACCACAGCATAGACAAATGTTAACCAAAAGACACACTGTGTCCTGAGTGACCTTCTTTAGAGCTAACACAACTTGAGAAAACAAGTGAACTCTGGTTTCTGACAGCCCAGCTGATGTTCTGAGTACGAACTATCATAACACTATCAAAATCTCTGCTGTTTTCTCTAGCAATCCAGAAAGTAGACAACCATCTGAGAATAAAAACATTCATCCAAGTTCTAGTACTTGTTTTCATTTGCTGTGCCCTTGTAGTCTGTTCTTATGAGATACTAGTTGGCCTAAGAGAATCCCTAGCAATTGTAACTGGAGAATATTTTATGAGCTCTCCATGCCTTAAGAACAGTCAAAGAACAGTTGGATTGACTCTCAAAATAAACTGGTTTACAAGAACAAGTTTAGATCTATGGACCACTAGCTAAGCTCAAGCACATTTCTTAGATAAGTAAACATAATGCTGGTAATCTGGTAACCATAACACAAAAAACCTCCTCAACTTTATCACTGAAAAATCACATTTGATTTTGTCACTTTCCTTCTCACAGGGGACACCTTTACTGCAACCCAGCGGAAAATGGCTTGCTTGCACATGAGCTTCTGGAAGCACATTAACAAAAGAATAAAACAGCTACATACTGCAATTAGTCATCCAGAAATACATTTCTCCGCTGAGTCAAGAGCACATCCAACACATGTAAATTAAGGGGTGTCTTATGCCAGTCTGATTTGTCTAACTAGCCTTGGCGAGAAGCTCACCTATAACCACTTCTGAAATTAGGTAAAACTCTTCCTTCCGCCTGTTCCAATTTTTAAATATTAGAAAATGATCCAGCTACCGAAGTGAAGTCTACATACCCCTACCTAGTGTGTATATATATATATATATGTGTATATATATATGTGTGTGTATATATATATATATATATATATAAAACCACTTGCTAATACGAAATGGATGCACTTATCAAATTGTATTTAAAGGAGTAACTGCCAGTTTTGTAATACTGGCACTTCACTTCTAAATGTCTTTAATCTTTTCCTGTTGGATCAGAGTACACAGTATCAGGACTTTCTCTGGAAAAACACATCATTTTTTTTCTTACCATGGGATACTGAGCTGAAAATAACCTGTTATTCATGCTTACCCTTTCCAAGGGAAAAGTAACTACAAAAGGTTAACTCCAGGCATAATTTACCAAAGCGTGGAATTTGATTTCAGAGGTTAATGTACCAAGTTTTCCTGGGAAAAGGACAAAACAGCATTGGATAAGTCCAAAGTTCATGTTCCCTTTGACTTCCAAACTCCCACGGACAGGACATGGCTTCTGAAAAGACTTACATGTGGCTTGTGACTGAGACAGGAAAATTATGCGGTCCTGAATAATTTTGTCACTTAAGAAAGATAAAGGCCCATACTGAGTGTATTTGTGAAAATTACCCTTAAAAGACTAAATTCTAGCAACATAGCTTACCAAGAACCACTCTTCCTGAAACAACCTGTGTTATTTACATGCTTTATGCACTTCTTCTCTACTGCTACTTCTTTGAGTGGGGACTATCAAATTTTGGTTTATTTCAGTATTAGGATTCATAACCTACATGATGGCATTTATATATGTAAGAATTATGTATTTTTTTCTTTTACTGCCCTTGAGAGCCTTTCAAAATCCCAGATTCCTTCCTCCCACTCTTCCTTCCCTTCCTTCTTTCTTTCCCTAGCTCTTTCTTTTCCAAGAGAGCCATTTGCAGGTGTGTGCCTTCTCTGAACTTGCTTTCTTGAGCAGCTGAAACTCCCCTAGTTTCAAAACAATTTTGAAGCACAAATCTGTGTTAACACCTATCCTCCCATTCTGGTAGCCACCTCTTAACCTTCCTTCTCTTAGTTTTTAGAGCCTTTCCAAGCATCTGCTGAGGAACATGTGACATGTTTAGTTATCTGTAAGCAGTTACAGAAGAAAATAATGGCCCTTTTTGTGAAAGTTTAAAGTTTTCTTAAGTATCTTTAGGGGAAAAAATCTCTCCCCAAATGCTGTCCTTACTTCTTGCGGAAAACAGTTTGTTCCTGCTTGCATAATTACAGTGGAGGTCTCCTCTGCACTGTCAGCTGGTTTTGGACAAGACATAAGCAAACTCTAAGCCAACGACTTGGGTCTATCTAATACAAAACCATTTCATCTCTTACTCAGCAGAAGAACGGCAACCTGAACAAAGCAAAACAAGGGCTGTGGAAGGACATGCTGTGAAACATCTGTTTGCTGACAGCACTGAAGCTCCCATTTCTCTGGTAGACAGATTCCTCTAACATCTCCTCCAGAATGGGTTTTCATTGATGGCTGAATTCTGTCCTGCAGAAGATGGACACAGGCTGAATCAGACAGTTCACGTGCAGCCAGTGAGTGCTGAGAGACTCCCACAGGGCAGAGAGAGTCCTTTGCCAAACCCACTTGTGTGTCTGTTACATCTATCAACTCAGAAACTGTGCAATCATTTTTATGTTAATTTTATGCTTTTGGTTTCAGTATCTTGGTAGGCTAAATGCAGTGGTCCATTTAACACATTTCAACTACCAGTATTAAGACTTAGATCTTCTAACTTTACATTTCACTCAACAAGCCCACTACAATAGCAAAGTAAGAAAAATGAATGTAGACTACTAATTCAAATATTCTTCCAACACTAAACTACAGACTTGGTATTCTTTTCTACTGGCTTCTCTCCTATGGAAAAAGTGTGTCTTTCCACATGAATCTTATTCAATTTGTTCTGACTTGTTTTTATTGTTTTAGAAATATGTACCCCGACATACCCCTACCTCTATAAGGAGCTGGAATTAAGAAAAGCTAAATATTCTGGAATGTAATTGAGCTCAGACACTCTTGAGGGAAAGCATAGCAACATCCCAAAAGACATGGCAGATGTACTAAGTCAACACACAGACGCAGTGAGCAGCTCCTGCTTGACCCATGTCATTCAGTGGTGTTATCCTGAGACAGGTGAAAGTGGTGCAGCCCCCTACAGCCATGTCATTGTCATGTTAAGCTCAGCAGCTTATGACACACAGAGAGGCACAACAACACAACAGCTGGCAGGTGAACCTCAATAACTTTAACAGCTGCCCTAAGGTCATCAATCCCATCATCTGGGGGTGGCACACACCAGAGGAGTCCACAGGGGAAGTTCTGTAGGACACCTCACTGACCAAGGAGGGTGCTCAGGTTGCAGGGGTATATGAGATGCATGTGAAAAGCATTCTGGAATGGTACAAGGGTTGTTAGGGGAACTTTAGGAGAGGAATCAAGGCAAGAAATCAAAGCCATTTGGGGAAGAAGTAGTATGGGAAAACAGAAGGATAAGGAGACAAAGGAAGCTGGTCATGTTTACAGAAGTTGCTGGTGAGTACTGCATGGCCATGCCCTGGACCACATCACCACAGTCTGTCCTGTCTTACCAGTAAATGCTATTTCTGACTCTTTTTGTGACTGTGGTTTTAGCTGAGCTTTCTACATCACAGCAAAGTTACTGGACTCTACACTCCAAAATTTTGTGAAAATGTATTATGAGAAAGAAATATTTTATGCCACTGTTCTTTTTAAAACACAACCAATGATACTTTACATGACCCTTGAAAATATACCATCTACTGCTGCTTTCTCCAGTCCAGAGACGGTCTGAACAAATGACATATTAAAGTTTGTATGCTGCCCTGAATTTTCATATTTCTTTTCTTCTTTTGGGAAGGCTAAACTAAAGCTGAGCTAAGCCTACTATGATTCCAATGAATCCAGCTGAAATATCTGGATATGTAATTTGCTCTTTTTGACAGTCATAAGGGAAATAGGTTTAATTGTTGAAATGTGGAAGTCCTCACACTCAATCACTTAAGCCACTTAAAACACTGGAAAAAGTCAAAGTTGTTTAGACAAACTGCAGTTAGAGCTCTTTCCCATAATACGGAAGTATGGCGATGGATCATAACCTAAAGACACTCAGGAACTACGAAAGTGAAACAAGAGGATGCTTGAGATCTCTTCTATAACTACTTGATTTGATTGATTTGACTACTTATTGAGCTGATTTTTTAAAAATTCCAAATAGTACTTGCACAATTAGCCTCTTAGTTTTGCAAGAACTTCAGGATTAAAATATTAGTATTTATTGATTTGAAATGTCCTTTTTTACAACAATCCATGCAGCTCCACTAGGCAGCGTGTATCAAGTTGTTCTAATTACTAATATAGATATAAGGGTGGGAAGCTCTTGAATTGCAGTTCTACTTCATCTTCTAAAAAGCAGGAATTTGGTTTTTACCAACCCCAGAAAACTCCACATGCTCAAAAATTTAACTGCAATAAAAAGCAGCCAGTCCAGCTCAGTTCTGTTTACTGCAACATGCCCAAGCCAAAAAGAAAAAAAATTCACCTGATGTCCTCAGCAACATTTGGATCCAGCAAGCCCAGAAGCAAAAGGCTCTGAAAAGACACTGCTGTCTGCCCTTTAAATTTGTAGCTTATCTATGGATTATTAACACCATGTTTTCTTTCTTCAATTACCAAGAGAAATGACCTGTTTGCCAAGGTAATGAACAGATTGCCACTTATGCCAACCTACCAATGGAAATCATCAAGGAGATATTTGTAAGGCCCTGGACAAATGTGTTGGACCAAAACTTTGGACCTGAAACTAAAACCTAACATTAGAAGAATAACCATTTAATATTTTTTCATAAGGAAATACAAGTTATGATCATATGAATAAAGATTATTATATGAATGAAGAAATGGGTGACTATTAATCCCTTACTAAAATTTTGCTTACTTGAATCGGTTGAAATTTGGATATCTTTTGTTGATCCTTGTGTTGACCCATCAACATCATCATCTTCATCTGTAAAAGAGAGACATTTTAAGGAAGGATTTTTGTTAATTTGCATGGAAAGGAGAAGGTGTTTGTCATTTAAGAACAGTTTCCATCAAACAAGCTAAAACAAAAGGAACCAGTCAGAAAAGCCCACTTTCTTTTTCTACCTTTTTTTTTATGATAATAATGCATCGCATTAAAACAGCATTACAAAAACAAATCTGCACTGTTGTGTAGCTACAGTGGAGGCATACATGAGATCCTTACACTATTGGCTTTAATATTTCAACTACTGCATTTCATTCTTTTCTGAAGCCATGATGTTTGACTGTCACCGAAGTATGGAAGTTTCCATTAAGTTTTAAATTATCAAATCAATCCAGCCTTCCAGTCAGAAATAATGGTGTTATAAAAGTAATTTACACAACTGAAAAAACAAAGTTACTGACACCCAAAGAGACAGAAATTGCCACTACCCAGAAGAGAACTTTGACAGTAGGCTCATCTCTCTCACTAAAGCTAGGAGCTTTAGAGTCAGAAGATAATGCACCCCTGTAAAACCATACAAAAAATATTTAAAAAAAAATCAAATAAGTGCTGTGAACATTTTGCATTTGCTTCTGTGCAGAGCATCCTCACTGCATTCTAATTCCTGACACTCAGGGCCACACAAGACCAGTGCAAATCCAAACATGATCAATTTTCCTTCTCTGAGGGTAGCAGTAGAGTGCAATGCAAGTGTTCATCAAACAACAGTATTCACACTCACACCCACTAAAAATCCCAGTCAGTCCAGACTGGGATGCAGGAAAAGCCCCCAAAAGATATAAGCCAGGCAACACCTTTGTAAAAACTGTGCCTTGCAGCTGAGGGAGAAAGCAAGAAAACAGCACAAAACAAGTAAGTATAAAATGAAACAAGTAAATGCAGATCTTCAGAGCAAAGGAGGTACTGGGGAAGTCAAAATCCTAAAGCAGGAGAACCTTCCAAGAAGCAGAATCATAGCATGTCAAGAAGGGTACTAGGCAATAGTCCTAAACTTGACACCAGGTAACTCACTGAATATTTGGGTAATGCTTCAAGTGTATACAAGAAAGACCAACAACAATCCTTTTGAGTTGTGGCTTTTAAAATATAAAAAGAGTGTTGAGATATTTCCCCTGTTATAGCTGACAGACAAACAGATCAAGTTTCCAACTGGAGAGAAATTTAGACAGTATGGTCTTGAAACACCTCAAAATAAGAGAAAGCTGAATGCCTTCTTGAATTTCATTCCAGAAAAAATTAAGTTAAAAAAAAAAAAAGAAAACAACAAACAAGAAGTAGCAGATATAACTGATTGCTCCCAACTCTCTTCTTTCTCAGTTTAGATGAGAAGAAACTGACTTCTTTTATTACACTTCCTCTTTCAGTCTGAATAGTAGGGAAACCTACACCAACAGCATCTTGGAACTATTCCAGTGAAGTTCAGTGACTTTGAAATTTGTTACAATAGGAATCATTTGGAGGAAGGGGCTCTACCATTGCATCCCTGGTAGCTCAAGAGTTTAGAAGAAGTCTCTTCCAACACAGAGATGTTTGCTGAATGTTGGTGATGAAGCTTAGCATTTACACTGTGGCAAGAGCTGCTTCAGACAAATGGTCCCCAGTGGGTCAGAGATGATGGCTGTGCTCATTCACTGCATGGGACAAGTCATCTGGCACTTCCCAGCCACAAGCTTGGGACAAGCTGTGCCTGCAGCAGGCATCTGACAGCACTTCTTTGTACCTCAGACTGGTCTTCTCACAATCTTATGAGTGATTGTGGCAACAGAAGAGCACCCTCTGTGCGTGCCACTTAATGAGCCTGCCATCACACAGAAGTGCTAATTATCCTTCAGCAAAGGAGTTCTTTGCCCCCCTGAAACATCCCTAACATGCACACAATCTTTAGCAAGATCTGCCACCCAGAGTCTATGCTTTTCTCCTGGAATAACAGCAGCAACTCCTGGGGCAGCTATCCAGAGCTGCTTCATTGTCAGAGGAGCATCAAATACATCCTAAGAGAGTATCAGGGAGCTGCTGGATCCATGCCACATCTTGGTAACTTTCAGCACGTACCAGGAGCTAGTGGGGTTCCATAAGAAAATGAAGATCTGTTCTGTGAACATGGGTAAGAAGAAGGACTAAAAGGCACTGAGCTCCTCAACACAGGATCATGTGACAACTAGTTCAAGACAATTCTTGGCTCTGCCTTTGAGGAAGAATTTGGGCAAACAAAAAGAGCACATAGTAATGGTAGCCAGTGCTTTTGGCGGTGACCTGCAGACACCTGATCTTCAGCAGGTGACTGAGAATGGCAAACATCCAGCAATGGGTCTTGAAGCAAGGCTCAGCAGGATGTGGATGGTGTAAAAGGAGCCACGTGGAGACACCAGACTAGTACCTGAACATTCAGCATGTAGGTGCTAAACCAAGATGCAAAAAAGCACTGTCAAATATGGAAACGCAGAACAAAATCCTTTATGCAGAGTGCAGGGAAGGTGCTGCACCACAAATATTACTCACCATGTCTTGTGCTGAGCCACAGCTGTGGCTCGCTGACCATGGGGAAAAAAGGAAGATGTAAATTGCTGAGGCAGCAGTTAAGGTCACAGGTATGCAACAGATCTGCAGCAGGAGGAAAGGGGAGCATCCCCGTGGCTCGGGCACTGCTCCCCTGGGTATCAGCAGCCCCTCCATCCTGGGAGGCTGCTGCCCATTGGATGATGGGGAGCTAAGCCCAAGGGGCAGAAATTCTCATAGGCCACAGGAAAGAGAACCTGTGTTAGAAATGAGATTTTTCAGGGTGTTGCTATACCATACCTCTGTGACACGCAGGCTAAGGACTATAAAAATACATTCCGGCTTTCCAAACAAGGTCAGTTTTATTCAATTTGATTTTTTCCCCCTTCATATCACAATAAAGCACTGAAAATGGTCCAAATTTAGTAGTGAATATTTCTCCATCCCTATGTATCTGCTTCTGACCAAGCTGATGGCTGCATTCTCTCAATTGAAAGGATCAGACAAACTCTTCCATTAAAGCAATGCAAAAAAAGCCATTCTTACTTTAGAAAACCTCGACTGTGCATAACATGAAATAACACATTTAGCACGTAGCATAAGTCCTGAAATAAAAAACTTTCTCTTCTATCTCTTAAAATATTGAAGGAAGAGACTAGAAGGTGTAGCTAAAATTGTGTAGCTTGGATTCTTTCACTTAAGCTATTCCATGTTCAATTTTATTAAGAGATGATTTAAAAATTAAAAAAGTGAAAGTTAAGTCTGACATACTAAAAGAACACATGACTGTTGAAGAGAGTAACTTAGTTAACATCAGAAAAGTCAAACTGAAGACTCTATTTTAAAAGGTTTGTGATTAACTTCTCTTAGTTATAATAACCAACTTTATCTTCACTTAAACCTTTGGGACACTTGTGAAATACCTAACAATAGATCTGAAACAAAGGTCACAGTGAGTCCTACTTCAGCACACAGAACACAGGGGACTTGCTGATCATCAGCTCTCCTCACCAAAACCAAACCTGAGCTCAGAGTAGAAAGCTCAAGAGCAATTTACCAGGTTGAGAAAAGAGCAGTTGCAAATATTTAAATTTCATGAGCTGTGTTATGCCTACCTTTTATTTCCTTTCCTATTCCATTCAAGCAACAGAAGAAAGGTTTTCCAGGTGTGTAATAATCAAAATACAAATGAAAAAAATACTTCCATGTACATCAGGCTTAAAAAAAATTCTTGTTCCTAAAGAGCTGTTAAACAAACATTCACTCTAGATGGCAGCACAACATTACCCTGCCTAGACATATGGTATTGTTTCAGTACAGAAACCTTAAAAAGGACAAATGCTTAATCCAAGAGACAAATAAAAGTATCTGTACACATGATATAAGATGTGTTTCCAGCAATGATAACACTAACACCAAAATTTTTTTTGATTTTAAGTTTTCACTTTCTTTGTTTCAAGGACAGTGCACAAATTGCCCAGCACTAGTAAACAGAAGTTTCTACATTTTGCACAGCATCCACTAAAAATCTCCAACCTCACCCAGAAAAATAGTAAGAAGTTACAATATTGCCACAAAAACCAATAAACATTAGCAATAATATACTTAATTGAATGATGACTCTAGGTTAAATACACTCATAAATTAGTTGCCTTCAACTTTGAAATTTTTACCTGATTCTGTTTGCAAATTTTCCGATATCCGAAAACAATGCAATTTGCTGAAGTTGCGAGAAAACAACTGAACACAACTTGGAGGAAGAATCATATTCCTTAATCTTCCAAAGGTACATTCTGGTGGGACAATTACACAGCAAGCAGCATGAGCCTATAAAAAACAGCATTAGTTAAGAACTTGTGATACACAGTGGAAGTAAATTTATTAATAACAATCTATGACTGAAATTGCATAATTTAGGTTAGGGATTATATAGACTTTTTGTAAATCACCTTTATTAAATGAATGGCACATTTGCCATTCTATGATTTTATTTGTTTAATAGAAACAAATTTTAAAAAAAAAAACAACATTACCAGTAACGGGGACTCTTAATATGTCAAGGAACTTTCAAGCATCATGAACCTGTTCTACTAAAAACAAAAGGTTTTTATACAGTTACCTGGAGAAGTTTAAAGCTTTGGTCTCAGACTCTGATAATCCACCCTATGTGGATATTTATTGGGGGAAATTGAAAAGATGCACAGGTTATACTGAACAGCTTGGAAAGAGAGGTATCCTCTCATATAGCTGTACCCACTTGCTGATTCTGAGGCAAGACTGTTTTCAGTTTTATTTCAAAAGGTGACTGGATAGTTTCTGCCTTTACACTGTTGCAAATCTTCTGCCTTTATTGAATACACATGCCTTTGTATGTATGGCCACATAACATGTTACATTTCTCAGACTGTTCTCAAATACAGCCCCTCCCACCTCAGAAATTATGTCTCAGATTAAAATACAAACTCCACAATATTAAAAAAAAAATCATTGAATCATACCTGAAGTACTGAATAACCTTTAGACTTTTATTTTATATCATTACTACATGGCGTACCTTATCTAGCCTTAAGTAGCAAATTAATGATTTCTTACATATACTTTCAGTTCCCACCTCACCTGGTGCTACTTTCACTTTCACCATATTTTAATACGAGGTGGCATTAAGTGGATGGACTAATTGTTATCTGCACTACACAGATCACAGATCACACTGTTGATCAGTGTGTGAAAAGCTGTGGTTTCCAGAATTATTATTGAAGGGTATCATCAGCTTGCATGGGAAATAAACATGTGTCATGTGAATGGAAAAACACAGAAACGGATATTGACAGCTTAAAAAAAACTCTAACCACACAGGCTAAGACCCATTCTATACTGAAATAAGGGTAAACATAATAGAATGGTAAGTCTTTAACCTTGCAGAATTCATGATTTGAAAGAAATTCTGATTTAACACAGAAAGTGCCTGCAGGCTTCTAACCACAGATCTATAGGCCCTGTTAAATTCCATTGGATTTACAGAAATCTTCACAGTGACTTTGAGAGCTGTTCATTAAAATTACTATAAGGAGGATTAAAAAAAATCAGATTTCCCATCTAACACATAAAAAATACATATATTCAAATAAATAACTATATAGATTAAGTGTATTTACGAAGTGTATACAAAACATATTTGTACAGTGTGCAAATAAATTACGTTTCTATCAAGTGCTCAAATAAGCACATGCCCATATATATGTGGTTACCACACATACATGCAGAAGCACAACATACCAGGATGCCACACCATTCACATCTCATGCCAGACAGCACCTCAGAAGACCCACAGGTTTTTTTGCAAAATTCGCAACGAGCACTTGAAGAAAGGTTTCCCTCCCTCCAGTGGTGATGGTAAGTATCCTGGGGAAACACATCACAACTTAGCATTACATGAATCAGAAACACATGCATTTTCAATACAACTCTAAAATCAGTAATTCAAATAGCTCTGGGGAAATTGCAACAGATACTAGGGCATTAAGTTTTTCTCAGGATAAATACAAATCTTTAACAATCTAACATTTCACTAAAAAAAGAAGTTTTATCAAACTATCAAAAAATTTATCACCGTGCTTTTCCTTCACAGTCCACAAAAAATATTCTTTTTAAAAAAACATCCTCCAATGTCAGTATTTGGTATCTACTGTGCTGTGAGAAGATAAGAAAATAGGCAGCTTTGCCTCAGTCAGACTACAGGAAACATGAGGATAAGAGAACGTTTGCCAGGGATGCAATGCAGCCAACAGCTCAACATACAGAAAAAAAAAAAAAAAAGAAAAAAGAGTTCCACACCAGCTTTTACAAAGAAACTTTTATATAACGTACTTGATATTTTAAAATTTTATTTGGAGGTAGTACACATTTCACAGATTTTTCAGCAAGAGTTCAAAAGTATCGCAAATATATCAGCATTTGAGTTCATCTCACTCTTTGTAGTGTATTCTGAAGTCACATATGTACTTTGCCTGCCAATAAGCGACTGAAGTGCTTTGATTATTGGCAGCACGTGAAACTAAAGATCAAGACTGCTCCTTCTCTAGTCCACAAGATGCATGACACCTTCCCCAGCTGGGGCATCTGCACTTACATGGTCCAGGTGCCCATCCTGGTGACACTGCCGGCAGTCACTGCAAGCAAACAGGATACAGTCTGTGTGCACATGTAGCTCACAAACTAAAAGCACAAAAACAAAAAAACTTCTTTAGGCTGGAAACCCCAGGGTTCTTCTGCATCTCCTTCTGCCCTCCTCCCTTCAATACTCCTCCAGCATGCTTTTCACACCATACTTTTTCTCCTTCATGCTCTTTACATCCAGCAAAGATAGACAATAAAGTTCACTAGCATTGTTTTGTGTGTTCCTCCACTTCCTCAGTGTTAAAAAGATGCAGCAAATATAAAGGAAAGGCTGAGCTAATTTTGCTCATCAGCAGCATTTGTCATATTTCCCCCAATTACAGCAAGTTAAACATGTACAACTGGTTGGCTATGCCTCGTAGTTTCACAGGAACTGTTGCCTACTCCAACATACCTGTGCCTGAAGGCTACTTTGATTCAATCACCATGTATAAGGTAAGTCACTATTTCATTGTCAAAAAAATGAAATCATTTTTTCAGAGCACCCTCCTAAGTAAGGGCAACATTGCCTTCCAAAATATTGTAGGCACTGTAGGTGGAAGAAGTTTTTGAGTGAACCCTGCAAACGTTTAGGCAAGTTTTGGTTTTAAAATATCTTCCTTATTCAAAAGCTGACTTGAAATACCAGATGTGAAAGAACAGAATCTGCAGTTATGCTGCAAAGGATGAGTTAAAAAAAAAAAATCCCAAAACAATAACTAATAGATCTCAATACCTAGCTTGATCATTTCAAGAGTTAGGAGGGTTCTCTGTGGGCTTCAGAGACAGAGATGGATAAAGAAGATCCTTCTGTAGCTGCTTTGTAAATACTCTGCAAAGGCATTTGACTTTTCATCAAGTAAATGAAAGCAAGAGACAAGCATCAAATTTTTCAAATACTTTTCAGTTCCAGTCAAACAAGTTATTTCTCCAAGCATATCACAAAAATATGAAAAGTGTAACCTGAAGATTGGAAGGTAGCAACTGCACACATTAGCACATTATCTGAAATTATCTTGAAAACAATGCTATTAATTTACATAGAGAATAATACCGGTTTGAAATCTCTTTGGACTGTTCCAGAGCAGAATTAGCATTGTGTTATTTTAACCCCAGAGAAGACATAATCTCCCGTCACACCGAAGCAGAGTCATGACTAAGTCAACCCCAAACACACACAGCTCCCCATGCTCAGTGTCTTCACCGCACTCAAGAGCTTCTCTCTGAGCTGTGGCACAGTCCCTCCTCCACTCACATTTCTCCCTCTTCATAGATGTAGCAGGAATATTTTCCAGTTTTGCCAGTTCAACTAACCAGGCAAACTAGATGCTTGGAGTAATACTCTTGCTAATGTTCAAAGTGTCCATAGACAGTGTTGCAGCTTCAAGGAATTTACAAAAGCATTGGGGTTGTTATTGTGAATTCTGCCAATACAGGCATGCACTGCCCTTTGCTATACCTTGTAAGAACACAGAGGGGGCTTTTACGTTCTGTTTAATTCACATCTGCTGCTTCTAGCACCAACCTTAGCCCAGAATTGGTAAGAAATATGTTCACATAAATGGTGGGAGTGTCCTAGGGACTTAATCCCATAAACTGACTATCCTGGTGTAGGAAAGACAATGTTTTTGAATGTAAACATTAAATTAGAGGTCCTACAAAAATAAATTTCATCTTTATCAGCCATTCCATAATCAGCATTATTCTTTAACTCATAACAGAATGACAATCTTCTGCTCAAGCTAATTATGAAAGTTCTTTATGATTGCCAAAAAAACCCAACCTGATTAATTTCAGATGCATAAACTTGAGAGAAGAGCCTTTAAAATGTTAACTGCATCCTTGTCCAGCAAATCTGCTGCTCTTGCTCAATTATTATT
Organism: Passer montanus; assembly: GCF_014805655.1. Taxonomy (NCBI): domain Eukaryota; kingdom Metazoa; phylum Chordata; class Aves; order Passeriformes; family Passeridae; genus Passer; species Passer montanus. The sequence goes on from NW_024373701.1 coordinate 2,390,220, forward strand.
AAGGAACTTTTGTAAAGAATTCGGCACCAAAAAAATGTTTGGATTACTCCAATTTCTATTTTTTTACTTTCCATCCCTTCTTCCTGGAAATAAAAGGAACAGCAACTCTCATCATCATGAGTCCAGGTTCAACTGACACCACTGAAGTCTGGTAGCAAAAAGAGCTATGCAAAGCAATCAGTAATCACCAGATTGAAGTCAAATTATTGTCATTTTTACCAATGGCATGTATATATTTATTTCAGTATGGATTAATACACATGCATGCTCATTTCTGAGAACAGGTCCCCTACTGTGCACCCACAAGATTTATGTGGGTGAAACCTTTTACTTCCTTTCAATAAAGTTTCTTCTATTTTAATATATAAACAGTGTAAATCAAGTGATTAAAATCACTTGAAAAAAGTGATTATATTAGAAATACATTTAATGATGTCAATCCTTTGTTTAGACAAGGCAACTCCATCTTAATCCGTGTTTTTATCTTAATTATGGCAGAGACCAGAAAAAGTTCTTAATTTTAGTATCAGACATGAACATCATAAACAAGACTAGATTTGCAGTATTAAGCCAAGTCATTAGATACAAACAAAAAAAAAAAGGAAGAAAGTTCAATATCTCCATCCGAATTGAAAAGTTCGATAGCTTAAAACACAAAACTTCTAAAACAAATTCCACAAGCATTTTTGAAGAATAAAGGAAGACTCTTGTGCATTTTGTGAACTTCAGCTGCCCTTTTTAAGATACATTTTTAAAAATTAGCAGAGAAACAAATGGTATTCAGAAAAAGGGCAAGGAACAAACCACACCACACCGTAAAACCATAAAATCCCTGTGAGGAAAACCTTCAACAAACCATTAAAAAAATTCTGTGCATGTGTAATACCTAACTACAACATGTGATTTCATGTGCTTCATGTTTACAAACACTTAAACAGAAACATCTGAAAAAAGCATCCCTTTGCACTTGTGTGCTGGATTTGACTGGGGTAGAGTGAATTTTTTTCACAGTGGCTAGAATGGGGCTGTGTTTTGGGTTTGTGCTTCACACAGGGTTGATAATATAGAGATGTTTTAGTTATTCTTGAGCAGGGCTTACACAGAGTCAAGGCCTTTTCTGCTTTTTGTACTACCACGCTGGGAAGGAAGTTGGGGGAGGTTGAGAGGAGACACAGCCAGGACAGGTGACCCAAACTGGCCAAAGGACATTCCAGACCATCGACATCTTGCTCAGTATTTAAAGCTGGGCACAAGAAGGAAGAATGGGGAACATTTGGAGTGATGGCATTTGTCCTCCCAAGTCACTGTGATGTGTGAGGGAGATGAGAAACACCTGCCCGCCCATGGGAAGCTGGGAATGACTTCTTCATTTTTCTCTGCCTCTGTGTGTGTGTGGGTTTTGCTTTCCATATTACACTGTCTTCCAATTCTCTGATGCCACAGGTGGGGCAGGCAGTGAGTGGCTGTGTGTGGTGCTTGGCAGCATAGAATTAATAGAGTAAGAATATGAAAGCAAAATTTAGAAAGCTTTAACTAAATTGGATCACTAAACTAAAGCTATTTGCAATAGTGAAGAGGGTATAACTAGCGATAACTATTTTCAAATTTCTATGTTTATCTAATGGCACACAAGTTCTGAGTCTTACTAAGACAGACCACTAGAAAATTCCCTGTGCTATCTGTAGCTCACAGAACATCCTACCAACCGTCCTGGTCACGTGGGGACTGTATTAAGTGACATGTTCCCACTAGTCAGAGTGGGAATATGTCACAGCATAGTCACTCCCACAGTTTGGTTCCATTATGCAACTCAATGGACAAAAGCAGAAACAGAAATACTCAGCCATTCTAAGTCTAAATGCTGTGATCAAAGAGGATTGCTTCCCCTACACATACACATAGAAAAATCGTATTTAATAAGACATTGTCTTTAGCAAAACAGTGATTTTGGAAGCAACTCAATTCCCTGAAGAATTGATTTTTCATTTATTAGACTTTTTTTTAAAGAGTTCAGAGGTAATATTCCTATAAAACAGTAAATTCTATTTAATCTCATGACTCAACTGAACAACTAATAGACATTTAAGACGAGGGAGAACTGAAGAGCTGTCCTACATCAAAATCAGTCATGTACTCATGCCACCATGTATTTCAAATTAAAAAATGGGGTAGTTGGGTGATTTCTTTAATTACTGTTTTTTCCATTTCAGAACACTCAGACCAGTACTATTTTCACAAACAATATTTTCAAATATCTTTCCATTGAAGGTATCTCATCCTCATTACAAGTAACAGATATCTGAGACAAGTAACACAGGAAATTCTACATTATTTTCTAGAAATACGCATACCTGATAATTCTCTGTATCAAAAGTTTCCACTGGAAACAGAAATAAATTACTGCAACAGGACATGTCTTTCACCAAAACAGCTCCTCATTCTTTGTCCATCTCAGGCAGGGATTCATTGCACACCACCACAGACTTGCTCAAAGTAAATTGGTGGAAAGGTGAAAAGAGCGTAGAGGTTTGACAAAATTTGCAGTTTATGGAAGGTGGTTGATCTATTATTCCTTAGTTTGAAGTACACCTTCCCACGACCAATGAACGGATAATAAACAAACCAAAATTTTTCAAGCACTTGAGGTATGCAGAGTAAGGAAACTGTGGGTTACTGGGTGGCACACAGATGGCCTACAAGTAAGGTTTAAGTTACCTTCACATCGAAAGGCAAGCGACTCCAGGGACTTCCTGCACACAGCACAAAACTTTCTTTTGTAAAGTCCCGGGGGCCCAAAACAGTGTGCAACTGGAACCTGCCAGCAAAGAATGCATAAGACATCATCAATTTCAACTTCCAAAGTGTCAGTTAAAATTCATAGAAGCCGCTTTATCTTGTGACAACAGGGCAGTATATACAACGTAAACTTAACTAAGGGCAAGAATAAATAGACAGATGAAACATCCTTTAAAAAGTAATCATACTTAGAAATATACATTAAATACTTAAATGTAACTTTTAAAAATTCTTGGGAATTAATATGTATTGTAGATATTTTTAAGCTGATTAGTTTCTTGATGATTCACAACAACATGAATCCAAAGGCTTCCTTTGGGACATACCTGTAATCACAGCTGTTCTTCTAAGCATTCTTAATTGAATCAAGGACAATTAAAGAGTAATTACTGCACAGGTGAACAAAATACCCTAAAGACATGCACAAGATAACTTTTAACATCTCAGTGCTGCCACAGTTCAGTGCTCTCCACACGCCTTTCACTTCCTCTCCAAATATAGCCTGGCCACTGGTTGACCAAAGGGATTGGTTGGTCTCCTCCTGCCTTATCCAAAGCTCCAAAGACTGAATGATATCCAGCTCACGAAGTACATGTAGATTGAGTTTCCTCTTGACTGTAGGTTGAAAATGACAGACTACGATTTTCTCTTACAAGAGCTGCCTGTACCAACAGTTTTGGCAAATGTATTTCTTATTATTCACTTACCTTAAATTGTTTTTTTCTTGCTTAATTGATTTTATTAATTATTAATTCTTGATTAATAATGAAGATGGGAAGTGATAGCACCAAAGTAACAACAGATGAAGCAAAGTAAAGAATAAGAAACATACTTAAGGTTAATACATTTTCTAGAGACTACTCTTCCTACGAGATGCACAGCTCTGCTAAAGTGACATTTACATTAGAAGGAAAGAACATAACTGCATGTTTAAAGTCCTGGAATCCAAATGAGTTCCACAAAAGTTTGCCGTGATTTAGGTATTTAGTATGATGCATTTCACATGCCCTTCTTACTACAGTGAAGTTTTACACATCAAGTTTATCTTGTGGTTGTATTTCTGGTAAAAGCTGCCCAATTATTATTTAGGTGTCAAATGAAATTAATCGTTCCCAGTAAAACTTTGGAAATAAAGACTTCAGATACATGTAGTCACAGATAGCAGCTTTTCCTCTCAGATATACTGGTAAAACATCCTTCAATTATTCATCAGGATTTGAATTATTTTCCTTGTATATTAAGGTTTTCCTGAGAACTATCAGCAGCAAATCTGACAAGTACTGTGAACACAGAATTTGATGACTCAAGGAGTTGCTTCCAGTTATAAGCATCGAATTCCCACAATAATTTTCTGTCTCAGAAAGTATGGGAACAGTTACATCAAACAATCCTGTTATTCAAACATGAACAATGAAAGAAGTGAGATAAAGTTTTGCCAGATGCAAAACAAAGAGAAAAGAACAATGCTGGAAGTTTAATCAAGAAAAATCAGTAAGCCCCAAACTGCAAAGTATGTGGTTCCTCAGTGGTCCTCAGAATTAAGCTTTGGGAGATAAAAGAGGACAAAGAGAGGTATGAAATACATTTGCATTACTAAACGTGAACAGGATAGTGCAAAGCAGGTGACCTGTGAAACAGAGTCACCAGCTCACTGCCCCAGCAGACCATGAGGAATCCTTGGTCCCTGACTGACCAGGAAACTGCCCATTCTGATCTCATGCTCCCCACAAAACTGGGCTGGCAGCCAGCCTATGAAAAAGACTCCATACCAGTATCTCCAATACGATATATAACAGCATTGCCTCTGAAAGCTTCAAGTTTTAACTTGATGTACAAGTTGGGGATTAAAAAATACAGCCAAACCGTTCTTTTCAGGTCCATACCCTACTCCAACCAGACCAAACTGAAATTTCATTCTCTGCAGCCCTCCGACTCTGAAAAAGTTCACAGTTGGCTTATATAATTTTTTTAAAAATCAGAATACTCAAGCCATATAATGTATGTTTACAAAAAGAATATATATCCTTGGTGGGGATAAATTATGCTGGAAAGCCTAAGAAGCTTTAATCAAACTATTAAGATAAATTTAAGGCCCAGATTAAGTTTAGGGCTCATAATCCCTGCCCACCCTGCTACTTCTTCAAGAGAAGGAAGAAACAAACCTCTCTGTACAGTAACGTGCAAGTTACGTGGGCTCAGTTATTGAGGAGGTAAAGTGCCAGAGCTGCAGCTCACTCTAGCCACTCCAGGAAAAAAAAAGTTTGCTGGAAGAAGGCCACTTGCACAAAATTCATCCTGCACAATGAATTCATGTGCAGAAAGTTGGTAAGAAATGGCTATGTGAGCATAACCTGACCCAGGCACTGCAACTGCAAGGAGTACTGAAAAGCCCTGGTGGGATTTCTTCAGGCAAGCTTTTCTGTACATCCCAACCTGTCTTCAGGTTTCAAGTGTTATCTTTAAGTGCCCTACCCCTGCCACAGCCTCAAGCACCATGCAGTACCCAAGAGAGAAGAATTCAGACGCAGGGCAGGCCTCCTTTAGCTCCAGGGTGTGCACAAACTGCTCTGGACACCCAGCATGAGCATCCAACCCCCTCAACGACCCACATTTGAAACACAGGGGACTCTTTCTGACCATGAATCTGGCTATTTTATCTTAAGCCTAGCTTAGAAATGCAGGATGTTCATTATTGTCACAGAGAGGTTCTGCTAAAAAAAAAGAACATGTGGAAAAAAATGTTTATTTTCTGAAAAATTGTGAGAAAGGACTTTGACAGAAGGCAAACTTATTCAGGGTCTGACTGTACTTATCTAGAACACTCAAAGCAAGGAGACCAAGTCTAAATTCTTCAGCTGTTCAGACCATGGTGACAATTGTCTGAAGTCTCAAGTCACTGTCAAACGTGAGGGAACAATTTGGTCATTGAAATGTTAAGTGGGGGTGGAGAAGGGGAAAAGAAAGGGGAAAAAAGTTGCTTTAATTTCTTTCATACAAATCAAGCCAAAGAAACTTTGTTTATCATGAGTGGTCTTTCTAACATGCTTTGGAAAATGACAGGTATAAAAGCAATGTAGAGCCTGATGGAAAATGGGATAGGAGTAAGATGGAAACAAAGAAAAGGTAAAAGAGCAAGTGCAACATAAGAAATGCATCAATTGCATAATGTTTCTCCCAACACATTTTGGTTGCTCAACCAAAGTTCCAAGCACCTAATAGATAGATAGATAGATAGATATAGATAGATAGATATAGATAGATAGATACAGATAAATATTTGAAACTCAGACTAGAAAAGCCAGTGAGACACCATCAAAGAATACAGAACATTACATGTTATTACCTAGTTTATATCCACCTCTGTAAGTACAGCAAAGTACAGAAGCATAAGGTGGCCTACAGAGAAAATGTTAATAATTCATGAGAGTTTAAAACTGCTTTTCCAATCCATCTACTTAAATTACCTTATGAAAACCACAAAAATCGATTTCCACAGAAAAATACAGAAAATTTCTTCTAGTAATACCATTAAATGACATCTAAGTGCCCTTACAATATTGATCAGAAGCATATCAACAGTAAGTATAATGGTAGCACTCCAGTATGATCTCCAGAATGACTCTGCAGTTAGGGACAAGATACTCCTAGTTCCTGTTCTATTTCCTGCCATCTGTTAAGGAATGCAAAGCATTAGAGCATGTAATACAGATCTGCAAATGATCCTATCAGCCTGTAATAAATTTTGATCCTATAGAAACCTAAGATTCTACCTCCTTTAGTGCAACCTGTGTAAGTGCATAGCAATTCTGCATTAACAACAACAAAAAAACAAACCATCAACAAACTGCTTTTAAAACGCACACTTAGGAAGAAATACAAAGTACAGAATTGCTTTCTTTTGATAGTGCCTTTTAAATTGTTCCTCACCCTGAAATGTCACAGGATATCAAGCATGTGACCAACAGTACATAATGAATTCAGGTACTCTTCCACTAAGGTTGAGTCACCGTGTGCAGATTGACACAGCTACCCTCCAGTTCCTCTGATTTGTGTATAGAGTCAGGCCAGGCTGTCTTACTGGTCTGCAGCCTTCAGGATGCCTCAGCAGCAGGGGAGAAAATACAGCTCCAGGAAGGCCTGTTTTTCACCCAGCAGCAACCTCTTTTCTACCAGCTCAGGCAGAAGAAAGCTTCATCTTGACTCATGAGGCAAAGACTTCCAGGTGCAAAGGGCAATGAGAAAAATACAGATATATCAAATCCCAGTGTGGCAGCTGCTGTCTTGGGCAGTCTTAAAAAGGAACTACCTACTAAAAACTTTTCCTAGGCCTACATCCAGATATTATTTTGCCCATGCATCTCCTTCTCCATCACATCAGGCTGACTTGCACTTGGCATGACTTCGTAAAAAATACCGGCGAGATGAAGAAACCAGGGTGGCAGGACCTAAGGTAGTGTGGGGCTGAACAGCTTCCAAGAAGGAAAGGGCAGACAGAAAGGAGCATTCTAAAACTCTCAATAACAGCCTTCAAGAGTTAAGTAAAAGGAATTTAACTTAAGATCACTAGCTTGCAGTTCAAAAACACTGTTGCATTTTAAGGATAAGCACAAGCAGCTTGGAAGCAACCATCTTCATCAAACACCCACACGGGCAGTCACACAGGGTCATTCTCAAATGAGGCCAAAAAAATTTCCTGATAAAAACTAAAACTGCGTTTCTGAAACAAAAACATGGATGTTTAAGTGTAGAAGCACTTCCCTAGCTAAAATTTCTGAGGTTCACTCCAATACTGTAAACCTTTGCCCTAGGGAGGTAGATATGGTGAACACACCCCACTCCACCCCATGACTGTTCTGCCCAGGCCTAGACTATGCCCTCTCTGAGAGAAGCCAACAACTTTGTGATTCAACTTTTGCTCTTATTGATATCTATTCAATTACTTCCTTATTACTCAGTAATCGAATAGCACTTTGTTTAAAACCTCTTATTTAGTAGCAAAATATTTCTGCAACTTGAATACGCTGTGTGCTATGTAATGTCCTCTGTTGGTTTGGCATTTCAGGGACAGTGCCTATCAACTTCAACTTCACTTGTTCTGATGACCTGATTTACTGGCTGGTGTTTAAAGGCAATGTAAGTATGCATTCCATATGGTACTCTGAAACGAAGTAAGAACACAAAGCTAAATGGTGTCTCAACACATAATAGGACAGGAGAGACAAAATCAAATACTTAATTATCAAATTTTAATTGGGGCTAATGTAAGGGAATGATGCACACATCCATATGCTATCCCACTGTATCCAGGATTATTTTTCTTCCATCCTGCAGATCTCTGTGACATGACATTTGGCCTTATACACTCCAAGGTCTCAAGGACCCTTTGCAATGGATAATGCACCCCATGCTATTTCAAACCAGAATGACATGATACTTCTACTCAAAAGTAAGACCTGTGTAAAAGCTTTCCAGTGCAATTAAGAGTTGCTTAGCCTAGTATTTTTTGTACTGTAAAGAAAAAATAACATGCAAAAATCATTCACTCCTTGCTTTATTACTACAGAGGAAATCAACATCCATGTCTTCTTATCAAGACAAAGATTAAGAATTAAAACAAACACAGTGCCATTCCATAATGCTTCTGAAACTGAAGAGTCACTGATACAGCTGCAGAGCTCATCTGGAGTTCAGATCAAGTTTCCAGAGAGCATAATAAACTCTCCTGAGTTTGCAAACTAGGAGGAGCTAGCCCTTCCTTCCCTTAAGCTCTGAGGTTCTCCTTCAGGGAGAAAAGGGAGAAAACCTTGGTGAAGTGCCAAGATAACCAGCAAGCAGTTTAAGTCCTCATTTGGATTCTAAATTATGCCATGTGACTGTCTCCAAGCAATTGCCTTGCTGAAGCAACACAAGCATGGGTCAGGTGATGGGGAACTGGAGAAAGACCTCTTGAGAGAAGGTCAGCGCTACCCAGCAAGGGCCCAGATAAAATCACAGTCACAGAACAGCTTGGGTTGGAAGGGAACCTTTAAAGGTCACCTAGTCCAAATTTCCATGCAGTGAGCAGGGACACCTTTAACTAGGTCAGGTTACTCAGAGCCCTGTCCAACCTGGTCTTGAAGACATCCAGGGATGGGGCATCTACCACGTCTCTGAGCAGCATGTGACAGTACTTCACCACCCTTATTGTAAAATGTTTTCCTTAAATCTAGTCAGAATGCATCCCCTTTTAGGTTAAAACCATTACCCCTCATCACATTGCTATGGGCCCCCCCCCCCGGAAAGATCTATTTTCAGATTGTTGTTACTGACCCAAATAACCATTATTTGGGTTGCACACAGCTTAACGCAGCATCCAGACGGAGAAACTCAGGTCAGGAGACAACTACAAAAGCAGAGACCCCTGGAAGCACCACAGCCTTCCCATTCCTTACCCCAGCCCACAAATGCAGCAGCCTTCCTTACAAAGGAAAGTTTTATTTTTAGAACACAAAGATTCAGAAGCTGATAACCTAGACTAGCATTTTTCCATTCTAGACAACCTGGCTTTAAGAATAACAGCACACAACAAAGTCTCGTGCGTAGACTTCAAAACCTTCTTAAAATGGAAATGTTTAGCAACCATTAGAGCAATGCAACAACACACCAACAAGGAAAAATAAGCATAGCAAATGCTGAACATCACTAAACTATTCTTCATGTGGTCTCATTTCAATTTAGTTTTCCAAGAACAGCTATATACAAAATACACACACACTTCTAAGAAGCTGTAATAGAGCTTCAATTCCAACGACCTAACAAGGGAAAACAAAACAAAGTTTTGTTTTTACTGTTATTTTGTTTTGTGTTGGTGTTTGGGTGTGGACTATTTTTTGTCCTCCCTTTCTCCCCCCTTTTTTTAAAAATGTATACTGCAAAGTAGGTAAATACTTATGGGAATGTAGGAAAGAGGGAGTTTGAATTTGAAAAAGTTGCTGAGACCTTACCATTGGAAAAAATCATATGCCCTGCAAACTTTTCAGAAGGCTGATCCACAAAGGCTTGTTTAGAAACATCATGACCTGGATCCGCTCTGGAATACTAAATGCAGGTGATAATGATTTACAATAGAGAAAAACATTCATAGGACAGCCTTAAGAATGATATGAGGCTGGATGCAGTTGTGGCATGCTTGTGACTCTGTGGGCCTTTACTTGACCCTGAGAAGGAAACCCTACTGTCAGGAATAAAAGTTTCCACCAAACATCTGCTGAAAAATTATTCTCTGATGGGTTGACTTAGTATCAAATGACACACGTTCTGATGAGCTTTAACAATTGCCATCTTCTCTAGATGAAATCCAGGCAAGCAAAAAAAAAAGTCTCATCTCAGTAATACACTGAATATTGACATAGCTGAAAGAACTATCAGAAAAAAAATCCCAGCAGTGCTCCCTCCTACGTCAGACCTTTTAATAAATAAATAATCTGAAAGGAGAGATTAAGAAAATAAACTTTCCACAAATTGTATAAATGGCTGTCATTTGTTTTTCACTCTGTTATATTTTTTACGCAAATGCCAAGTCTGGTATTTGCTTTGACAGAGCCTGCATGCAAAACGACGTCTCCCATATGGCAGCCTTCACTTGTACAGCTGATCAGGATTAATGCAACTTGGATGACCACGTCAAGGAGGACATGACTGTCCAGAACGAACAGTACAATCCAGAGTTTTCAAAATAAAATCATTACAGCTCAAGACAGAAAGCACAGAAGACTCTTCGAGTTAAACACAGCAACACTGAACTGCAAACAGTTTCAAAGACTGGCAACGCCACCAAATAACTATCCTCGCTGTGCAGAACAATTTGTGTTTATTGTTTACAGATAAATCACAAGATAAAAATTTTGGGGCAGATAGATTACAGGGACTGACAAGAGAGAAAAAAATTACACTGACGTCTGTAACTGATGCAAATGGGAACATTAGTAAGTTTAAATTGAGGATTTTTACCATATAAAAGCAAAGGAATAAATATATTATTTTGAACAATGAATTAAATTTAGAGCAAATCCAGAAAAGAAGCCGTCATAAGTGTTTACGACGCCCACACTCTGAATTAAATTACTATTTTCCAGCTGGATTTTTGCCTCCTCCTAAAGGCCTTGTAGATACCTATATAATCTGATTCACTATTCCTTTTGCTACAATGCCTGATTGCCAACATACCGAAACAGCAGAAGATGCTAATTCTCAGTAAATGCACTTCTCACTACCTACATGTCCCTTTACCATGGGTTCTAAGACTTACTTTTCTTGCTGCTTCACTGGCAAGTTTCTAGGTAACAGTCACCTTTTTGACACCTCTCAAGATGAAAGCTATGTAAGGAAAGAGGAAAAGCAAGAAAGAGAAGAAGCAAAGCCTTGAATTGGCACAGCCTAGCAGCTTTATCACCTAGATAAAGCATACTGAAGAAAAACAAATGGATAATTTCTCTTTATCCAATCCCTGTAACTCAGATTGCATACTGTTTTCAAACTTCCAAATCTCATCCCCTACACAGGCTTCCACAACAAAAAGAAACTGGTAAAATATTGTATGACAGAAAGAAGGGAATCAGTTCCCTTTCACAGGTCTACACAATGGATTTCCATAAATGTGCTTTGAGTCAGCAAGGTCTGTAATGAACATGACTTTACAGCCATGTCTCATTTGACTTTTGCCTCTGGCTCCTTAAGGTATTTGTGGAGTTTTACTACTTCTCTAGAAAATTTCTCATGTCCTTCTCCCTTTCTGTTCCTCTTCTGTCATCCTTTCCCAAGTGGATAACACATTTAGTTTTCTCTTCAGTTTAGCTTCTTAGTACCTTAGTTGCATCCTATTATATTCTGCAAAGTTGATTCATGTTTCACACCCTTTGAATCAATCTCTTACACATAAAGTCTTGTGGGAGAAGGTCACAAGCCATCTGAAAAAGCAAGTACTTTATTGCGAAACTTCCAGGTAATGACACACAGTAAGAACATCTAGTAACATTTAAAGAATGCAAATAACTGGTCTTCAAAGACAGAGTATCGACAGTTGCTCATAGCAGACTTCTCAAAGGAAGTGTAGCTTTGCCTGCGAGCAGCTATAAAAGCTTCTGTAATGACTAATACAATTTTTGCATTATGATATGAAAAAACCCCACTGCTACTACGGCACCATGTTAATTGGTGATAAATGTGTGGTATTACCCTAAGAAGGAGACAAGCCAGTGACTCTTACTCACCCTTACAAGGCTGGGAGCAATACAGGAGCATGGTATCTTGACATTCTTGAGGCACTTTTCGTGAGACATGAAGTTGCAAACTGTGGAAATAAAAAAAGAACCATGAGCAACTCTTCACAAGCATGGGACTTTAAGAAAGACAATCAAACAAAACCAAAAATGGAGTCAAATCCAATTAGGAATACATTTTTTTAAACACATTTGCTATCCTCTAGGTTTGAGAATGTACACAACTGTCACACCTTGAGCAGTGCATGAACTCCAAGTTGTTTTGCTACTAAGATGCTGGCAATGGAAAAGGAAGGACAGCTTATCCCAGAATGGTAAAAGCCTAATGCAAGTCATGTCCTCCCACACTGTCTCTCTCCATGAGCATCAAAATGAGTTCTTAAATTTCAATAAAAGTTTTAAACAGTCCAAAACAGTCTTCGATGTAGCCAAAGCAGAAGGACATGTTTGCAAGTGAATTATTCTACAAGCTAGTGCCTGTGACATAAATGTGAGAAAACAAACTATTGTTACAAACTGAGTGTAATGGGTGAAGGTTGCCAATTATAGGCAGCTTTGAAAGTCAAGAGTAACTATTTCTTTTCTTACAGGTTTATAATTCCATCCAAGCTCCACAAAGCACACTTTCAAGCATGACAGCTCCACTTGTCATGGAGAGGATATTTTTCACAGCTTCTTACCATGAATTTGCATTACATTAAGCTGTGTGAAGAAAACAAGGGATTCTTCTACCACCTCTGATTGATTAGGAACTAATAAGCCATGCAGCTATGGATTTAGAGTAATTTCTTTCAGAATTACTCTCCACCAGTTCAAGCGTGAAGCCCTGTGCAGATGCTCAGCTCCTGACCCCTTTGAGTGGAAGCTCAGATCCCTCCCAGTGCCAGGGAAGATCACTTGCCAGCAGCAACTGTTGCTGTACACAGGGGGTTTTCTTCTCCCTGCTTTTCCTAAGCACAGGGTACCACTTCCTAAGTTTCCCAAGTATCTGACAATACCCCAAGTGCTTCAAACTTCCCACCTGCAGTCCACTGTTGCCACTGACTGTATGCGCTATTGCCACCAAAAGCAATCAATTTCCTCTCCTCCCCTTTCTCCAGCTCATTGAGTTTTGATTGCACACTTCTCCTTCCAGGCCAACTGAAGCATTAAAATCCAGGTCCACTTCTCTAAACAGCTTATTGCCCTGCCCACACAAACTAAGTTTTCCTTCTGGTAGCACAAAAAGGATGACACCTCTCCTCTTGGCATCCATCTTAATATGAGCAGTAAGCTTTTTTTTTTTCTCATTAATCTGCAAGTCAGAAAAAGAAGCACTGCAAGTCACTACTGTGTTCAAATGTGTTATTCATCATCCATGGTTGAACCCAGAATGATTATTGCACTGATGAAATAATATGGAAAGGAGCAGAACCAAATATTCTGCTGGGAGCTATGAAGAGTTATGTGCATCTCTATGGTTTATGGCTGTTTCCAACCAAAGAGGGCAGATCAGGGAAGGAAACAGACAAAGAAATGGATTCTTGCAGCTGCAAATGCAGTTGCTTAACAGGTTTGAAGGTGATCTCCATGGTGGGGAGGAGCACACAGCCTACCAGTGCAAAGGAGACCAAAGAAAGCAAAGTCATTATCCAGGCAGAAGAAAGATGAATCTCCTGCTCCAGAAAAGAGGTATGAGTCCACACAGAGAACTGGTGAATCCTCATCACTGATATGTGTTTTCTCAACATGGACATAGTGGTAATATAATGACAACATAATTAAACTTGCTCCTTCCTTAGGTGTCAGCAGTATTTCTACTGATGCTCTTAGGAAGGCCACCTGCTTGTGGTGAGAGCAGGTCTGTAGAAGCTTCAAGAGAAATGGGTCAAAGGCCACCTGCCCATTACCACCTGTAGTCTGAAATTTGTCACTCATACCCTGAAGACATCTGCCTCAGCCACCTCAATGTTCAGGTGACCTTGTCACTGTCTCAGAGTGGTGCCCAAAGTTTATCTGACCTGGCTAGGTGAGTGGAAATGCCCTCCGAAGGCAGAAGCATCATGACAAAGGTTCTCATAGCTCTGACCCATGAAAAGCAGAGTATGAAGCTTCAAATATAAATAGGCAGATGTCAAGAATTGCATAAAGAAGTGAGAGCTAGCCAAAGAGGAATCAGCAGTGACTAATGAAATTCAGTGAAATGACACATTCAGAAGCAGGCTGGCTAGAAAGGAAAGCAGAGAGCATGGTGGTGCAGATTGATCACAGGAATTTTCTGATCTGCAAGATGCAGCAGGCAATTCAAGTCTGCAAGACCACCCTCTCTAAGTGGCTATTAAATTTAAGTGCACACAAACTCAATGCACAAATCAACTGAGCCCTACCCAAACTCCTCAGGGAATTCAGACAACCAGCTCATGGAAGAGATGCTCCTCCCATGGACCTTGAGAGGTGCTCTTATTTAGACAACCCAAGTCAGTACACATACCACAACCCAAGTCAGTCAGTACCACAATTTTCTCTTTGCACTGACTAATCCAGCAAACATGGTCCTGCATAAAGACAGTATGGTTCAGATAAGGAAACATCTCATGACACAGAAAAGCATACTAGGTCAGCAACTTCAGAGAATCAGTAAAACCCAACAGTGAATTAACGTTTCAGATGAGGAGCAAAATAGGAAGGTGCATAAAGTTTTTAATTGTTTGAATGCATACAGAAGAAGACAATACAGAAAATAATTAAGTTTCCTAAAATGTCAGCCAGAAAACTGAAGCATTTGCAAATAATCAAATTAAGAAACATCACGAGACAAACAGCAGGAGATAAGTAACGCCCAAACTTAGAAGGTAACATTCTCAGTGAAAAATTTTCACACGTTTTTCAGGAGCTATTCACACAACTCCTCCTCTGCTTGTCACATTCCTCAGCAGGTGAAATTACACCTACAAGTCACCAATTTGTTTTTATTTTGCACATTCCACACAGAAAGAAATAAACCCAAAATGGCAGCAAACTGAAGCATTAACAATATTTGGGGGAAGGAGAGGTGGCAGAATCCTACATTCATATCAATAGTCCCAGAGAGGCTTAATTAAGTCATAAATTCTGACAGCTAGGAGGGGTTTCATGGGTTTTAAGGGGTGACCTTTTATTAGGAAAAACAAGCCAGAAGACTCTGTGTGTGATGTTTCAGTAGATGAAATGCAAAATTCTGAGGAAAAAGCATTTAAAGGAAAATGACAGGTGGGTCTTTTTAAAGAATGAAGATTTCTTGATCCATACAAACTCAGTGATGAGCTACAAGCAGACACATCTATGGGTTGTCCAAGTCAAAAGAAAGCCATTCAATTGCAGCTTTCAGACACTGTACAAAACATTTACTTAATGGTTTAGGAGGCTTTATGAGGTCTCTCTTCAGCATCTGGTCAGGCATACTGTACCAACTATATTTGACAAGTTTACCTTGAAGCCTTCTGCTCTTCAGTTATAAATCACTTCCTTCTTGTGAAAAATTAGGTTTTGCAAATGCTCAACAAGAAGCCACCTGGCCATTGGGCATCACAGTGCTGCTCCCTGTCCACATGGAGCACAAGATACGGCTTTACAGGAGGCTCTGCCCATAAGCCATCCCTTCCTGGGCCACTTTTCCTACCACATTCTGTTTGACGTGGTGTTTTAATAAACATAAAGGCCATGTGTACCTATGGCAACTCGTGGAACGTAGAGCCAGCACCTTTCCAACATACACTTGAAAAGAAATAGAAAACATCTCTCTCCAGGCCTCCCCAGCAAGGCAGGACATAAAAGCTGGGAATCACTGTAACTCATGAGCTGTGTAACACTTCTTAAAAAAAGGATGGCTATTTATACCCTCCAACATGTCACACTTTTTCCATATAAGCATTTTTCTCTCTGTCCTCAAGACAAACTTCAAAGCAGAATCCAAAACTAGGAAGAAGAAAATAATGAATTATGCCCTGTACGGACTCTAGCTGTGTATTGGTGTCCCTTGCAAATGGTGAGAATTCTGAGTGAGAATTGCTCATGAAATATCAGATACAACACAATCTTCTCCCACTTTTGAAAAGACCACTCAGCTCTGAGAAAATGTCTAGAAGGTATTAAAAGTTACTTTTGTTTCATCTTTGGAAAATACTCACCATAATTCAGTCCTGGTGTTTTTCAAACAGAAATGTATTTGTATATTTGTATTCTAACATGCTAGGTTTGATTTAATTTTTTCTTTTATCTGTAACACTGAAGTGTAACATTGCATTTTTATAAGAAGAACTATCAAATTGCTCTCCAGGGAGGATAAATTTTTTCAATTTTTTTTTACAATAAATTTTCATTTCTGGAAAAATTTGAGTGCAATGCATTAAAGAATGTATACAGCTTATTAATGTGAATATAAATACAACTAAATTAAGTGCAGTAATTCTCTGAGGCATCTTGTTAAATGTAAGACTTGGAAGAAGTCCCTGTCTTGGAGAGTTTACTAGAACAAATGGCCTGATATATGTAGGAGTATTACATAAATGGAAAATCTCTACAGTTCTCTACAAAAAAGCCCTATAAATGTACATAGATTACATGAAAGAATTACAAGGGGACTAAAATAAAACAGAGAAAGGAAAATGTCATGTTCAAGATCTAATGCTGCATCAGACACCTACAGACTCGGCAGCAGCTCAGCCATTGCACAGAGAGAATCAGCAAGCTCATTTTATGCTGTGGCACAGAGGTGGCTTTTCTGCCACTCCTCCCCAGTCTTTTCCTAATAACGTCTAGCATTCATGTTGCCTTTCTTTGACAATTACACCATGGGCACATATTTTCCTGGATGCACCATTACAACTCTAAGATCCTTTCCTGCCTATCTGTAAAAGCAGACTAAAGACTCAGCAGCTTGTAAGAGAACTTTTCCTCCCCTTCATAACCATCACTTTACAATCAACAAGCAATAAAATAATAGACTGGAATATAATTCTGTAATCTGTAATCCTCAGCAGCTGGTGTCAGCGTGAGCTCTCAGCTCACTACTGGCATTGTAGAGGAGGCTGTGGACTGTTAATGGAAGAGTTGTGTAGCACAATCCCCCACACTGCCACAAATCCATCTGCAGTCTTCACCGAGTTCATTGCTTCCCTCTATCGCTTTTATCTGACACCCAGACCCACGCAGCCAGTGTGTTTTTATTTTAGCATTTCACACTCTGTGAATGCCAACTTTCAGTTCCAGTGGGAACCTTCCGTGCACAATATCTTTGTTTATATCTGTCTTCTACTAAGATGCTCAGAAAAGCAAGGCTAAGAAAAGGCTGTGGTATGGTTACCAGCTGGCTCTGACACTAGACTTGGGTGGCCAGTGGAATGTTGTTTATATCTTCCTAAAGAAAATTTTATAGGATGAAATAAAACAAAGTTTCTACCAGATGAAATATTGAACAATTTGTGTTTTTTCAACACAGGTGTCTTAGAGTGTTATAGATTCTCTGTATCTAAATAAATTATCTTAAAGAGGTTATTTTTAACAAAAAAAAAAGTTGAAGCAATGGACGATATGGATGGAGAAACATGGACCAAGTCCTCATCATGTACCTGAAGTGTAACTTAACTCCTACTCTGAAGTGTGTCTCTGCACTGACAAGTAGATTTCCACATCCCAAGAATCTCTATCCTCCTTTTTTCATATGACAACCTTCAGCCCCTTATTGTATTTCACACATCAAATGAAACTCATCTGTAGTCACATCCTCTTTTCATCTCAACAAGTTCCAGCAGCTGTAAGAAGCAATGTTTTTTGCCAATCAAAGAATGACAATTCTCTGAAAAGACAGGTCCATACCCCTTAAGACTGACTTCCCACCACACATTTCCAGACTTAGCTGTCATGAGACTGCAGCAAGCCACAACTGGCCCAAACTCTGACTGCCACAAAAGGGTACACAAGAAGTCCAGAAGGTGTACACAAGAAGTCTAGCTTCCCACAGGTGGCAAAAGGACATGCACCTTGTGGTAGCTTTGGCCAGAGCCTGCACTGATAGCAGATGGTTCCAAAAGCCAACAGTGTCATGGCTGCAAACTCAGGGTGACAAGCACCAAGAGAAGGATTTAGTTTTCGTTTCCCAGAAAACTGTTTGGATTCAGTGGACCTCTTAGAAAGATGACAGCATAGGCATTTTTTACCTTACCACTCGCCTGGCGCAACAGAGCGGCAACCTCTGCAACAAATGATGTTTGGCAGCAGTTTCCTCGGGGCAGGAGGTGTGCAGTGCAGTTCAAGCCTTGTGCTTTCACAGCAAGCATGGCTATGTTTTAAATGCAACAGGTACTACAGAGAGAATAATGGCTCTTGCCATTTACTCCAGAGGGGTAATTCATTCCAGTAGAGACTATCAAATTTATTTTCAATACTTCCAGTAATTTTCATTTTCAGTAGCTCCAGTAAAGAGAGCATTACTGTTAGGAGTGCACTACAGCTACATCCAACCACACAGTCTGTAGAGTTAGAGTCAGATTCTCACATGCTATATATCAGCACGACTACTTTCAGTTTGCTAAAGCATAACAATTCACCCAAGTCAAGGATTTTTAACTTCAAGTTAGTACACCAGATTATAAATTTGACCATGTAGCATACATCTTGTTTTTATCAAAATGCAATAATGAATTAAGAGTAAAACATTACCAGGCTTTCTGTAAAGTTTAGTGCTTTGAACAGACAGCCATCAGTACTTCTAGCAGTATAAATATTTCTCTTAAACAGATGCAATTATTACAAATTTTTGTTCCATACGTCACCAACTCATATAAGGCATTCAACAATCCAGAATAAGAGAAAATATTTCAATTTGCCTACACTACAGCCTTTCAAGCAGTTATTCTTACCCCTCCCCTCACTGAAAAAACCTCAAACAAAACAAGATAGTGCTCAGCAACTGAAAAAACAGCTTTTTTTAAGAGCACTGTCAATCACTGCTAGAATACAAGAAAACAAGATGTTCTTTTACTGTCCCTCTCATTCAAGAAGATGTAAATACTTGTCCAGTCCAGCCAATATCCCCAGGGTTGCCCTGAAACATAGCAGAGCTCTCTGCTTTCTGGTGGGTCCGCAAACCAAACTGCTTTACTCCAGAATCTGGAAGGGCTTCCAAAATTCCCAGTTTGTTTGCCATTATTCAAAGAGATGCCATCACTTCCACCTCGGTTCTGCCAGGATGCATAGTCATAAAATTGCAGCACTGGCTTATGCAGAGAAGCTGTTGACGAGTGCTCGGGGAAGGAAGATGGGTTCAGAAGTGCTGAACGTGGAAGAATCAGCTTGCCCCAGTTAGTTAATAAAAGTGCCCCACACACACAAAGGTAAAGATGGCCACTGCAGGAGGCACAACTACTGCAGCATGCTTAAAAGACAGAAGGAGGAAGGACAACTGCCTGCAGACGGACAGAGGAAAACAAACAAGAAATCTAGCGAAGCCAGGAGTAAACCAAAGCTTCAAAGCTGTTATGCAAGACAACAATAACAGTCTCTACTTTCCAAACAATGAATCAGTGGGATTTAAAGGGCATATCAGCACCAAGACAATTCAGCCTAAGTCAATCTAACTCTTTCAAAACAAAGTTTTATTTTGGTCAAAACTAAGTAGGTTATTTCCTCTGCTCTGCCTGCTCTTCCATAGCATGTGCCTGACATAACAGAAGCCAAAATACAGGTTTAATCTGCCTCGCTCCTTCAAGGGCTTTATCGCTCCCTTCTGAACTTGTCCTTGGTGTGCAAGCAGGCTTATTTTGTTCAGCAGGACTGCCTTTGCATTCACTGAAGAGATCCATTGACAGTTAAAAGACAATAGCTTTCAGAAAATGCCCACGGGCTAATTAGTCACAGATTGGAGAAAAATACTTTTTTTTTCTATCACAGTGTTCTTAAATTATATCAAAAACACCAGACTGCTTATCCAGACAGGATCATTCAAGCTGGTGGAGGAGTCACTATTTTCAGGAGTAACTTAAAAGCACACTTTCATTTTACTGGAAGTTTGTGGGACTCAACTTTTACATTTGTTACACAGCTTTGAGCTACTTTTCCATTGTAGCAGCTTGCCAACATAGACGCATTTAGCTTTTCATTTACAACTGTGACCACAGGCCAGTCTGAATACTGTGACTATTCACTGAAAGGAATGCTGGATGCAGTACATGGACTTCACCAGCTTATTTTCCAATTCAGCAGAAACATGCAAAGACCTGTATGTAATATTGGTGCGCTCTCTCAGACAAAAAGCCTAGTTTAAGCTTAGAGTTCTGTTGTGCAATGCTTGCTAAATGTCACCAGGAAAGCTGTCATAGAAGCTTTCGTCTTCCCAAAACATTTCAAACAATGGTGAGAGAGGCATGGAAAAATGTCTGAAATCTTTAAGAAGTCCAGCATTAAAAAGACCCTCCTTTCTCACTGTGGTGAGAAACCTCAGGCCTTGCTTACAGAGTGCTTGACACCACACGGTAAATACTCTTCAGAAAATCCAAAAGAAATGAAAACCATGTTAAAGTTTTCCAGATACCTGCTGAGTATCCTTATAGATGACTTGTACTTGACAGCTCTTTTCTCTCTCCAGGTTTCTTTGGTCTTGTCGACTAACCAGTCATACGTGCTTCTGTTTTAAATGGAGATACCAGTACATACCCTGTCTGACAAAGTGCAGTTTGCCTCCACACAATGTGAATTGCCTTGCACTTTATATTCCCAGAATTATCTGCATGAGAACACCTTCTCTTTATAGGTACAAATACTCCAAAGAAATGTCTTTGTAGCATCTGACCTCTATAATTTCAAGGCAGCACATCTGAATTCCTATTCGTTTGTATTTCAAATATGCTGGTAGAAAATAACAAAGTAACAAGACAAGCGAAAATAAGACAAGCTACTTATTAAGAAAACAGATAACTTAGGTGATATACTTGAACTGTCAATCATTTGGTTATAGTAGGTTTGCTTGAATTGTGTGAGGCTCACAAGGCACCTGGGCAACATAAGCACTTCTCACTCGCTCATTCCTGCAGCCTACAACACAGTATCTTGCTTCTCCATCCTCTTGGTACTGTAGAATGAGTGCTGACAAATTAACTAAAGGAACCTCACCTGCCAAAACAGAACTCTCTCCATCCTCCCATCTCCTGACTCTACCCAGAGCAGGTTTCTTAGATCCTGCTAAGCAGGAAAAGCCAGAGCACCAACAGCTGGAGGCAAAGGCAGCTACACTGTGTGCTCAGTCCCACCAAGGCTTTGCATTTCAAGGAGAAAACTGCACAGAGAAGTTATACCACAGCAGTGAAAGCAGCCATCTCCATTTGGTCAAGAGGCTTTTCTATGTCCACAGCCATCAGAAAATCTAGACATGCTAACAGCTATGTCTATACACAGAAGGGGGGTCTATCCACTCCATTTAAGATGCTGCAGTCCACTGTCTTTCCAGTCTGTACAGTATGGCCAAGTGAATATAGGCTGAGGTGTGAACAGAAAGAGAGCAGTGCTGCTGAGAGGCACTTGGGAATGTTGGTGGACAATAAACTGAGAAAGGAGGTGATTCTTAACTTTTCCTCTGCTCTCAGAGACCCTGCCTGGAACAGAGCATTCAGCTGTGAGATCCTGAGCACAGGAAAGAATGGATACATTTGAACAGGTCTTAAAGAAGGGTCACAGAAAATATCACATGGCTGGAGCACCTCTCCTATGAGAGGCTGAGACACTTGGGATTGTTCAGCCTGGAAAGTGAAGGCTCCAGGGAGACCCTTACTGCCATTTTCTAATACTTAAATAGGGCATATAATAAAGAAGCAGGGCCCATTGCTATAGGACAAGAGGTAGCACTTCTAACTAGAAGAGGGCAGATTTTAACTGGGCGTAAGGAAGAAATTTGGTATGATAGGGGTGGTAAAACACTGGCACAGCTTGTCCAGAGAGCTGGTAGATGCCTCATCTCTGGTAACATTCAAGGTCAGGTTGAGAGGGCTTTGAGCAACTTGATCTAGTTGAGAATGTCCTTGCTTATTGTGTGGGATGTGTGGGAGTGGGATGTTGGGCTAGATAATCCTTAAGGGCACTTTCAACCCAAACTATTCTGGGATTCTGCTCTGTGAAATTTTATGAGAAAGGTAAGTTCTGCATCGACTTTACTTTTTTCCTCTTAAAAGACAGCTGGATCAGACTTGCCACTAGTGAAATTAGGGTGAACACAGAATTTCAGAGTTTTAGTTACTGAACAGGTCCCCAATATTAAGAGTGTTTTCTTTTTCAGAAAGATGGAAGATGGCTAGTCTCAAACTTGCATTCACATCCAGAAAGCACTAACACCTTCTCTTTTCTTGAAGATTAGGCCAAAGATAGGACAGTGCCATGGGACAAGGTGCTGGGGCACTGACAGAAAACAAAAAATCTCCAAGAGGGCTACAACATCAGGGGAGAGAGTTCAACAACTCATCTCCTGACAATTAAAAAAACAAAAATATCCTTCAGAGGAAGAGGGCTCCCACTAACAGTGTGAAGCTGCACAAGGAGCCTGGAGGGACACAGTTTTTGCCACCAACAATGTAACAGCAATAGACCATTGGCTGTGACTCTTCTCCCAGCAGGCTCCCAGTCACATCGGTTATCAGCAGTCTTCGGGGATGCTGAAGGCAGGAGCCCAAAAAGAAATTGTCTCTGAACCACAGAAATCTGTCTGTGGTTCAGAGGTCAAACTACTAAGCACTTGAGCAGTTCTCTTGTACAGGCAGAAGGATGAAGGCTGCCCACACAAGCCAGATGCAAGATATTTGTGGCTTTTTCTCAGGTTTTCCAGACTGCAGCCTTTACACAGCTAGAAAGGGTCAAGCCAGTTTGAAGGGTGACAGAAAAACCTCTGATCACACTACCTGCACACGCAGTGAAAGGCCATAGATCCCGACAGCCTTCAAAGAGGAATGACACCCAACTCATGGTTTCAGCAAGACGGCATGGCAATAAGAAAATCAAGTTCCAGATGCCACTAAAAGACCCTTGAAGACCATTTAGCAATCAGACATTTCTCCTGGCTCTGTCTTAGGCTGGTGCCTCTTATATCTTTTGCTGCAGACTGCCCATGCCACCAATTGAACCCCAGTGGCCGGAGCAGAAATGGGCCAGCTTGGCAGCATTGTATAAACAAAACTGGACAGGAGGGGCAGAGAAACATGAAATGGTTAAAGCCAGAAGAACAAGGAAGATCCAGCTGGACCACAGAACCACCTACTGCAGGGCATGCACACCAGTGTCTGAAATGCTTACCTCCCTGCAGCTGTTGTCTGCAACAGCTTCTCCAAGTCACTGTTTTCAGGGTGATGCCTTACAAAGAGAAACTTTGTCAATTGTTTATCAGCACTGTCCAGCTGACTAACAGCTACTGGTCAAAACAAAGAGCTACAGCTTACAGCATTCAGAACAGCACAACAAAAAGTACATGGAAGACTGATCCAGCCCTCAATTTAAAGGAAAATGCACTAAAACAATTTGACATTTACTGCAAGCATCCTCACAACAAAAACCTCATCATGGAATCATAGATTTGTTAGCACTGAAGGGGACCTTGAAGATCATGTAGTTTCAACTAACCTTGCCATTCACCACATCAGGTTGCTCAGCTGTCCATTAAATCTGGCCTTGAACATCTTCAGGAATGAGGCATTCACAGTTTCTCTGGGCCACCTGTTCCAGCCTCTGGGCAAAGAAATTCTTCCTAACATCTAATCTAGAGAAGCTCTACTTCAGTTTAAAATCATTGTCTCTTTTCCTGTCACTATCTGCCCATATAAAAAGTCCCTCTTCCTCCTTTTTATAACTTCCTCTTCAGCTAGTGAAAGCCTTCTCTTCTCCAGGCTGAACAACCCCAGCTCTCAGTCTGTCTTTATTGCAGAGGTACTCCATCCTTCCAGTCATCTTCATGATCTTCCTCTGGACGGACTTTAAGAGGTCCGTGTCTTTCTTGTGCTGAGGATCCCAAGCTAGATGCAGTGTTCCAGGTGGAGTCTGACAGGGGCAGAGTAAAGGAACAGAATTACCTACCTTGACCTGCTGGCCACACTGCTTTGGATGAAGCCCAGGATGTGCTTGGTTCTGGTATTGCCAGCTCGAGTCCAGCTTTCATCCATCATAACTTCAAGTCCTTCACCTCAGGGCTGCTGTCAAATGACTTCTTCTCCCAGTCTGTACTCATGTCTGGGATTGTCCCTAGCCAGTTGCAGCACCCTGCCCCTTAGACTTGCTGACTTCATGAGGTGATCATGCCTCGGCAGCCTGCACCAACACTGCAAGGTTCCAGCCCTCACACATGCAGCCTCCTGCACCACTATCACTTGTTACCCAGTACAGCACAAATAAATCCACACACTGCCATGTCAGTGTCATCCTCCTCAATAACAACACGGATGTCTCCTATGAAAAAACAGTCCTGTTAACACTTCTGCTACGTTAGACATACCTATGCTGAAATGCCTCCCCACACATAAAAGGGAAATAAAAGTAGCACATCTCCAACTTTGAAAAAGAAGAATTTGAGTTACACTGAAATAAAGAGGGTGGATCTTAGCTGAACTTAATGCACAGTAGGACTTCATAAACTGTGACAGAATTTTGGCAGAAAAATGTGATACTGACACAGTTGCCTGGACACTCTCACAGTACCCAAAGACTTGGAGACATTCTCAACATTACAGGCTACAGACCAGCTGTAATACACACCAGTTCTGCACCTATGGGGCATATGACCAGTGACACACTGAGTAAACCTCATGTGTATCCCATGCACACAGGAACTCAGTGAGTTAGATCTATGCTCTTAGCAGTGGGGGAAACCAAAAATCCCCTCCAAAACACTCATATGTTGACTGGACCAAGGAGAGCCAGGCAGCATTTCACATAAGCCCAGTCTTTTTCACCCAGTGATATAACCAGCAGATAGGAGGTTTGCAATCCCTCTCTTGCCTCTTAAAAACTGAACACAGAACATAAAAATATAATAAAAAATCTTGAAGATACTAGAAGAAAAATCACTGCTAAGCTTAGTTGCAGTAGCATCCACAAATCTCCACAGCACAGTTGCAATTTTTCAAGGAAAGTTGGATACATTTAAACCATAAGTCCCATTATTAATCTACACAAACCCATAATAAATTTTCTTCCACATTTAATTTGGGTAATCTCTGGATTATCTAAGGCATCTCAATACTTCCTAGCAACAAAACAAGGAAAAAAACCAAGACACCCCAGAGCTGCCATGGCAACCTTTACTTGCCATTCCTATAAGGCTTCATTTCCAACTGCATCACACTCAGAAGTGTATAAAACAATAGGATTTGAGTGAAAAATAATCAGACCTGGAATGAATGGAGGGGGAAAATGCAGAAAGCAAAGAAACATAATCCTGTGCCAACTGGGTAAGTACATTCAGTATTTTCTCCAGTGTGGTTACTACAAAGCTATTGACATGGTCAGGAAACTAAAGGCAAATGATTCACACCATGGTGAATCAGGAAAACAAAACACTCACAAGGCACTATTTCCAAAAGCCAAACTGAAAGTGCTGATCTCTATGATTTTTTAAAAATTCTGATTCTTCATTTCATTCACTTTTATTCAAGTATTTTAGAAAGATTCTTTTTAAGAACATGTGAGCATTTTAGTTCCAGCACTTAGGCTTGAGTCACTGATGAGATCGAGGACTACATTTCTCCTAAATTAAAGCAACAGTCTCTTTCATATATCCAAGATCATACAAAGTTCATAGAAGATAAGTGTTTACATCTACACTGGACAACAGAAGCCTGCATACAAATTATATATGCTACTAATGAATACACCACAAAATAAAATAACTCTGTTCATAAACACAAAAACTCAAAATCTCTCCAGAAAAGCTGTAAGTCTTTCTCAAAGAGGGACCAAATTATATCCAGGCTCATATATTAGTTTAATTTTAGTGTTGTTTGGCATGGTCTTCTCAATTTATCAGACAGAGAAAGTTCTTGTAGCACTCCATCTTAATTTACTTTGTAGCATAATCAGCTATTAATTTATGCACATGAATTATCAACACACACTGAAAGGTTCTTAAAGTTTCCCAGGATAGCATATTTAAGAAAAAAATTACACTGAGCAAAAGTAAAAGTGAGACAGCAAAACAAAACAAAATGTAATATATCTCCATTATCTTATGGATTTACTTTTGAATAATCTATTTGGTTCACCTGAAGAAAAAGTGCTTGAATGAAAAATACAATAACATCGAGAAATCTTTATGCATTTGCGAAACATGAGCTATTCTGGAAAGAAATATAATAGGAACAGAATAACAGAAGTTGAAATCAAAATGGACACAACAATATCTGGCTGTTTTGAAGAGTATTTTTAACATGCTAGTATTTTTACCTTCTACTTTAGCCTATTTTTTAAAAAAGGATTTGGCAACCAAGGCCTAAGAGTCCCAGCTCCTGTTAGTTAACTTCTTCACAAGAGAAAATACAAGCATGTAAGTCTGTACTTGATTTCTGCACAGAAATTGAACTTTTAAGTTCTTCTTGCTTAAGGTTACATCTCTTCTTTCACACCTCCTCATCTGGGATCACGTGTTCGGTTTCTCACTCAGCATCTTCTGTTAACAGAATTAAGTCTGCCCAGCACCCAGACAGAGAGTTGGAGCATCAAACATAATTGCAATTGAAAACCATTTCATAGGACAAAGGGATTGTGACTCCTTTTGGAAGGGCTGCTATTACTACCATGGACGCTGTCAGCAGTGAGGGCAGACACTCTGCTCACAGCTCATGTGCACACGCAGGCACAACTGCTCCAGCACTGTACTGTGCCACTGGGACATCCAACAGCATCCACCCAAAATCTGGGCAACAACTTGCAAACATGTCTTGAGAGCTTTAAATTATGTGAATATCCAAAAATTTTTAAATCAGCTTTTCCAGTACTCTGTAGCAATACTGTTTTGAGAAGAGGTCGAATGTGAAAAAGCAGTTTCTCCTAGGTTGCTGCTCAGCCCACATATTTGTTTTAGTTCTAAGGGTTTCTTTTTATGGTAGACACATTCCAGGATTGCTAGTCCTAATCAGTTTCCCATGTAAATTTGTATGTGTGATGATTTACACTCTGCCATTCTAACTATATTCTGAAGAAAATCTGTCATCTCACAAAAAGCCCCTTGTATTCTGAAATAAAGCATTCACAGTCTCAGTTTTTCCCCTTTATGTTCAGAGCCTTCCCTCATGCCATCTTCATGCTCAGGGTAATCTTACCAATTTCTTTGTATTTATGATGATTCCAGGCAAAGATCCTAACCACATAATGGTTTCAGCACTGAGAAAGTATTTTTGCTTGAACCACTTAAGAAACTGGTTAGTGGATTATTTCTTATGTTCACTGATTAATAAGGTGTACCAGTTGTTATTTTCACATTCTGCAGAGAAAGTATTGCACAAAAAGGAAAGACTAATTTCCTGAATTATAGTATGACAAACCAAGACACTGAAAAGTGACACAAGCTGCCATGCAGCAAGAAAAGCAATGAGGAACTGAGATTTTTTTTTCTATACATCCTTGCACTTCAACTGCATGTCATATTTCCTAGCCACTAATACTACCCTGCAGAACAACACAATGCTCCCAATGTAACACTTGAAGTTCAAATTATTCAATCATTCAATAATTTCTTACAATAAATCTGTTTAGCTAAATACTCATAATGTCTCTAGTAGTACTGTATATGGAAAACCTTTGATTAAATTGTGATCAAATACAGCATTGTTTATTCTGTTAGTTGTTCTAGATCTTAAACAATGTTATTTTTACAATAGTAAGTGCCATAACAATTATATCATACAACGGGTATTTAAAAAGAAGCCAGGCAGGTGAATGATAACAGCACATCACACTAATAATCTTAAACATATTTCCAAGTAAGCAAGTTCCACTGATATTCAGTCTTAAACAGGAAAAGAAGCAACAAAGTCATATAAATTATGTGAGTATAGATGCATGAATATACACACAGCCCCACCCCCATTCTTCTAGAGCCAAGCAAATAAAAATTCTTAAATAAGAACAGGAAGTGAAATGAGGGGTTGACTCTACTCTACTGAATAACAAACTTCCACAAGTGAGACAACAGTAGGCAACAATAAGGAAGAACACTGTGGTAGCACACTTTAAAAAAAAAGAAGTGTGCTTCCAACGTGTTCCTTATCACACTGTGATATACACACATTAGGTTTCGCTCTCTGCTTGGGAGTGTTTCCTAACAGGCTTATCCCAAAGCGAAAGTTACTATTAAATAAAAAAGCTGGAGGGGGGAAAAACGCAAAAAGAAGAGAAGCTGATCAGCATGTATTGTTTAACCCTTTAGAAAGGTGTATATACCGTACACACAATCTCTTTCCCCGCTGGAGCTGAGTCAAATTAAACATATTCAAGTAAGTTAGTCACCTGTTTTCTGTAAGTGTTGCAAAAGCAGTTTCACCAAAGGTACTTTCAAGCGCCAGCTCAGGATGGATCTAATTGCACAACAAGTAGCCCAGAAGGAAGTCAGTTTGAGCTAATGAAATACCGAGTTAGAAACACCTCTGCAAGAAACAAGTGACATAAACAAAAAGTAAAGGTCATCCAGGGACAGCGTGGTTCAATGAAAATGCAGAGCTGCCACCTGAGAAGGCGGCAAAAAAAGGGAAAAAATCAGAAAAGAACCAGCTTTCTATGGATACTAAGAAGCAAAGCAATATTACAGACAAGTTATAAACAGCATGGAATCAAAAAAGGAGAAAACAGACCAGCAAAGGCACCATGCCCAGATGGAACCCACTAAAAAAAAAAAAAAAAAAAAAAAACTTATTATTCTTGGATTTGTAATTCCGAGTATGGGTGGTGCTAAGCACCTTGCACGCCATTCCCCCCCTGGCAGTAAACTTAGGAGGCCACACCTTGAGTTACAATTGCAACTAGGTAATTAATGCCCATTGAACATAGCAGCGTCCCTGCTGCAAAGCAATTTTTAGACCCTTAGCGCAGGACTGCAAGAACTATGGTCTCTCGGAAACTTACCAGAGGAAGACTGAAAAAATTTGTGCAAGATTAAAAGCAGCCCACGGTATCACCCTCGAAGATGGCTGAGAAACACCTGAACACACTGTGTCCAAGGTACCTTTGATAAATGATCATCTAGAAAGAGAACCTGCAGAGCAGCAGCCGCAGCCACTTCACACCACGATGGGGTAATGAGCACCTTCCTTAGTGCTGTTGTCACTGCTCAACGAGTCAGACTCAGCCAGTAACACACATGATATATCAAAATGCTGTGCAAGGCTTGGTATTGGATTACAGGCTTTAGCACTTTCTGCAGTAAGTTATTTACTACCTAATTGAGTTTCTGGACTGAAATCTGAGCTAATGCTATCAACACAAACTATAGCTTCCAGCTACAAAAGCTGTGTGCATTCTCACAAAGCACCCTGTCCTTTTCTCTGCATCACTGATGGAGATAGTGATATTTTCCTCTGAGGCACTGTCAGAAGGAGGCAGGGAAAAGAAAAGCATGAATTTTCTTCAGTATAAAATGGATTATCCTTCACATATAGACCAGCAAATTGCATTTTTCAACGTGTCAGTCAATGCTCCAAACATTTTTATCAACATGTATATCAGCTGAACTGAGCCAAGTTTCTGTGTTAGGTTTTATTTTGTGGAATTTTTGGGGGGTGTGTGTGGGTTTGGGTTTTTTTCTTTCCTTTTTTGACTCTCTTTGTTTGCTCCATCTAAGTTTCAAACGCAGCAGTCACAATCACTCAAATATCTCAGCACCAAACATCTTGTTGCACAGAAAGGCCCCACCACCGACAAGGAAACCACGGAAGAAAAAAGACAGCAAAGTCTTGAAAATGCACACTGATTGGAGGATAGAAGCAGAATTGTATTGTGGTAATGCGCCAAAAGCAAGCGAAGCTCATCACAAAAAGGAAGAATATGTTTTTCCTTTTGAACTGCAAGCATTAAGACTCTTGGGGGAATCTCATATATCACTCACTTCCTTCAAAACAGATCTGAATGAAAACTGTAGGGTCAAGGATATTTCATGTGTCTGTCTCAACAACAGATCTAGAAAGGATGAGAGTCCAAGGAGACTGGCCCTTGTCCCCTTATTCCCTGCTACTACTTCCATATCTCAACAAACTCCCAGCTTTAACACACCTTCCTGATCTGACTCTATTTTCTTAGAACAGCCTTTAAATTTAATAGACTGCATACAATATTTGTCCAAAATATGCATCTGAAGGCTGCTGCAAATGCTGTCTGAACATCTCCAGGATCTCCTAAATCAACCAGGAAAAACATGGCTTGTCCTTATCTGGAACATGCCTGTATAAATCACAGCAGTTTTCTGGCTGTCTTGCCAAATCTGAGATTTATGCCATAAATATAACTCAGATC
Organism: Passer montanus; assembly: GCF_014805655.1. Classification (NCBI taxonomy): domain Eukaryota; kingdom Metazoa; phylum Chordata; class Aves; order Passeriformes; family Passeridae; genus Passer; species Passer montanus. The sequence goes on from NW_024373701.1 coordinate 2,420,750, forward strand.
CACCATTTACATTTTATTCTGGAAAAGCCGTGGTGTTGTCAGCCAACATCTAAATCAGATTAAGAGAAAAAAGCTTTATACATCTTGGAACAAGTTTGGATGGTCTGCTTAGAAGCCAAAAAAGTAATTTAACACACGCCCCCCCACCCCCTGCCAAAATCCCCTCAACTCCTCCCCCAAAAACAAACACAGAAAATAAAGGTGTTGTTTCCCCAAAATATTATTTGACTTAGAGCCTTCATACCAAGACAGGTGCCCTATCTACTCAAATAAATATTAAGAAGTCCATGACTGCAGCTTCCCATAAATATTCCAATGAAATACACAGATATAAAAAACTAAAATGGTTAAACAATTGTAAATTTTCAGTCAAACGTGCTTATTACTTAAATCCCCTACATTTTGTCCTTGGCCAAAGTAAACCAAATCGACTTTACATTATAAAGTTTTATAGAACTGGAAATATTTGTAGCCCCCAAAAATGTAGAGATCCACAATTCGTCCAACTCAACTTTTTTTCTTGAAGTATTTTATGTAAAATAAAGCACTGTGAAAAGAAATGTATTTATTGGTGGCTGAAACTAATCCCAAACTCCAGCATAAAATATCTGCTAGCTACCTTTTAGTGTATGAAATTGGTCCTTCTGTGAACTACCAGTAAGAGGTCTCCTTACAATTCTTACACAGACTTCATATATCTAGTATTTTTCATTTTTAAGATGCATACACACATGCACAAAACCTCAGTCATTTACACTGCCTCTTCTTTGGCAAGCCTGAGGAAATTTAAACCCACTCAAACCTGAAATGGCCATGGTTAGGAAAGCAAGCGCAATATAAGGGAGCAGTTTTCCATGCTGTGCTCAAGCTTCACTTATTCTGTCACACATACACACATACTTATCAAAGGAAGTCACAGCTACAAATAGCAAAGTGGTAAGAAACACAGTTCTTCACAAAAGGTTTACAGAAAACAGATTTGTCAGGGTGGGGAAGACATGTGAATAAACCACAGATGCAAGCCTGGTTGACTGATATTATATAAATATGTGCACTGAAGCTTAATACAGTGACATCTTCAGACCAAACTGGACACCTATTCCACATAGGAAGAGTATTACATTCCTTATACAATTCACTTGTAAAAATATCTTGCCAATCTAAGCAAGACAGCTGCAATTCATCCCTGGAGTACCTTCAGTCCCATACAAACTGCTGATGACAGTGGTGTGGAGCTGGCACTGGAGTGGGAAACAGTATCTTACTTTTAAACAATCAGAATAGATGCAGGACACTTTGTGCCTTTTATGGAGAGCATCAGAGCATCTCTTCCATGTACTTTTTGGAATTCACAGAGGAAACCTAAGGACCACCTTGGCTCCACTATGAGAATGTTTTGAGAATTCATTCTCTTTTCTCGTACTTTTGCTACACAGCTACGTAAGCCACATGGGCACGTGCCCATCTACTTGAGTAGTTGATAAGTTAACAGAAAAACCCCACAAACTTGATCATTTACACATAGAAGATGCCATTCTCCAAGGGTCTAAAGTTCAATCACAATTAAAACACAAACCCAGGTGATTCAGGCCATACAGCTACTTAAACTAATGACAGGTAAGAGATGGACTTTTTTCATAGGTTTTTTTTCTCCCTTCAATAACTGGAGGAGTAATTTTCTTCCTTTCAATAACTGGAGGAGTCACGAGCATGCTAGGTTCCCTTCAAAGATTGGAAGCTTTCTGTTTTGGTAATAACCAGCTTCAGGGAATGTCAACACAAACAGCATCAGGAGACTGAACATCTGAACCTACAGATCTGGAAGAGCAACCACTGCAAATCCACTTAGAAAAAGGCCTCTCGATGGCTTCGTGTTGAATCCTGTAGGTGGTTCATCAAGCCGAGTCCAAAGACAGCTGCAATTACACCTGCAAACCTAGCCTCTCTGCAGAGAAGAAAAAGGAGGCAGCAATCATCTACCACGTTTTTCAAGTCTACAGCAAACATTTCCTTCTCTAATAGCTGGGTGGGTTACTTTTTTGTTTTAACATCCTGGCACTCCTTCTATCACTTTCTAAAGTGCAGTGATCAAACTCCATAAGTTAAAGTAAATGTGACAAGGAGGTAACTATTAAATGGAATTTAAGAAATTCCATTTAATTAAGAAATCATATTAGCATTTATTAAATAACTTGGAACTTGACAACAGCAGACACATGAGCAAATGATCCATCAGATGGTTTTGAGTTTTATTGTTTAGCAGCAAGTTATTGGAAAGACAAACATGACTCTAAGCATAGCTGGTTGAAAACAGATGAAAGGACAAAAACAAAACCAAACCAAACCAAACCAAACAAAACAACAAAAAAACCCAAAAAAAACCCCAAACAAACAAAAAAACCTAAACACCCCCCCCCAAAAAAAACAAACAGAACAAACCAACACACACACACAAAAAAAAATCCAACAACACAACAAAAACAAACAAACAAACAAAAAACAAAAAAAAAACCAAACAAACCCAAAACAAACCCAAGCAAACAAAAAGCCCCCAATTCTTATTTTTCACCCAGTGGAGACACCGATGTGCCAGGTGCCATTACAGGGTTTTCCTGCACACTCTGAGCAGAGAATGTTAGAGGTAATGAAAGCTGAGAGTATTTCCCCTCTCTTGTATTACGTCTCAGAGAGGTGACTTGTCTGGGGTGAAATTTTCAGATGCAGTTTTAAAAGAGATATTTTAACCATGCAGCTTGGAAGTGCCCCATCAGCACATGGGTCATCAGACACTGGTGCTAGGGATGCTTATCCAGAATTCTGCTGGAAAAGCCAAAGGGGAAGAACAGTTCCAGGGCACCAACCGCAGTGGAAGACTAGGAAAAAATCCCAAATGCAACTTGCAGGAATACACTACCTTTACGTATATTATATGGGAGTGGATTAAAAAAAAAGTGAGACATTGTGGCCATTCTGGTACTTTCACATTTTGCTAGCATTACCTGTTAGCATTACCAAAACTATTCAGATCTTTAACTGACAAACTGACATCTGAATGCCCAGTCTTATGATTCAAAAATTTGCCATTTTTAAGTCATTGATAGAAGAGAACACAGAAGTCCAGTTTTGTGTGTTTTCACAAGGAAAGAAATTATCGTGTGAGCTTGGCGCTTTTTTACTTACCAGGATAAGCCATGACCTTATGCTACACAGACAGAACAACATTTCTCTCAGAAAAGTTTTAAGCAAATACAAAACCATCCTTGCAAGACTTGCTTTGCACCACACAGGGACATGACTTCCACCTAACCTAATACAGCACTCTCTTCACCCCTAGCAATGACAAAAGGCAGGAGCTATTTCAAGAACTGCAGGGTATTTGTTCTACACCTACAGCCTTGTTTGACACCCACCCAAACAACGAGGCTCTTGTACAACCTGACTCTTTGGACCTGGCCTTGGAGCTGCAACCCAAGCCAGCTGGACTGCATATGCTCATGAAGACATCATGTTTTGTGCTGTTTTGTTTGGGGTTTTTGTTGTTGGTAGTGGTGTGTTTGTTTTCCTTTAAAGAGGGACACGGAGATCCACTCTTTTTGCTCTGACACCGCTGGATTTTGCTGCATCAGAACAAGTTATAATTTTTATCTGTTCCAAGACTCTCAGCCACCGCATAGTCCAGCAAGGAAACCCAGCAATTCGTTCTCCCTTTCCTGGCGTCAGCCAAGGTTTAAAAGGTTCAAACTCCAGACAGGTTTCAGATTCTCCATGGGATCAGGCATTTCAGCAGGTAAGGGTGCCCCTGAGATGGATCCACTGTGAGCTTGCTGGGGTGCTTGGTGGCTCACGGTGTGTCACAGGATATGCTGGGGCACTGCTGGATCACAGCACACACCGATGTCACCACACAACAGTGAGCAGTGACACATCTCCGATTTTAGTTATTTTGGTTAGGAATTATTATTATTATTATTTATTCCTATAATTTCATACAGGAGCAGCATTCCTGTAGTTTTCAAACTTGATTTTTGCAATTTACAAGTGTTATTATTAGAACATAACTAGAATTTTGATTACTACCATCAGACGCTTTTTGTGATGGAATGCACTATTTTTATTGCTTTATTTCAGTACTGCGTTTAAGTATTGTGGTTTTGCACTAGATTTTATAACTATATTTTAGTACAATAGTTTGTCGATACTATTGACGAATAGAGTTTTTATCAGCAGTGGGTTTAGGCAATTTTCCTCCCCCCGCCCGCCTCGCCCCGGACGCGTCCCCGGCAGGTCCCGCACGCCCGCCGCCGCCCCGGCAGCCCCTTACCATCGCACTGGTAGCCGGCCAGCCCCCAGATGAAGTCGGTGCAGTAGTGGCAGAAGGTGGGCTTGGTCAGGGTCACCCTGCGGAACGCGTGGCCCGGCGGGCTACTGCCCCCCGCCGCGGCGCGGCCGCGCCCGCCCAGCACCGGGCTGGAGGCCGGGCTGCCGCCGCAGCCCGGCCCGGCCCGGCCCCCGGCCGCGCGTTCTGCGGGGAAACTCCGCCTAGCGTCCGTCCTAAAGGTCCCTGGCGCAGCTAGAGAGCGGGTTCTCTCTGCTGTCTGTAGCCGCCTCGGAGAAGAGGCCGACCCCCACCTGGCCACAGGCTCCTTTCCGGGAGTTGTAGAGATTGATAATGTCATCCCTGAGCCTCCTTTTCTCCGGCTGAGCAGCCACAGCTCCGCCCCGCAAGAAGACTTGTTCCCCAGCCCCTTTGCCATCTTCCTTGCCCTTCTCTGGACTCAGAGGTAAGACCTCCAGTTTTTTGCCACGACATTAATCTGGACGGTTTTGCTATCCTTTCGTTTTTTAGAGCACACAAAGCTCCACCTCAAGAAGATTTGTGATGATGCATTGGCAGAAGAAAATTATTTGCCTTCTACACTCAACATCTCTGACTTTGTGAGAAAAGATAAGGGATTCTGCCAAGTCTCCCTGCTCCATAACACAGGGCTTTTTTGTCCTTTGTATACATAACCTTCTTGTTGCTAGTTTGGAAGATGTTTACACACCTAGATGTTTCTGTGATGCTAGTCTCTGGAATGCCTCTGTTTCTTTGACTTATTACATTTGGTAACCTCTTATGGATGGAGTAGGTTGGGACAAGAAAGGAGGCTATCACTTTGGATTTTGTATATATAGATGTATGCTGTCTGCAACTCAACTTGCCTTCATCTCAGCTTTGTATTGAGAATCTCCACTGAGCTGTTCAAAACAGCATTCAGGAACCTCCATTAAGCAATGAGAAACAACAAAGGGTAGTTAAAATTTTTGTTCCTGGCTCTGATTTATCTGTATTTTGGTGAAGTGTGTAATAAGCTGGTGTAATAAACCTCTTCTGTACTAACAGTGAAGTTCTAAAATTTGTGTCTTCTAGTTTGTGCTGCTCTTGCTTTCTCTCTCCTTTCTTTGTTGTGAATATGAAAGTAGTTATGATCAGAAGAATTGGACCTTCTCAAGGAGAAAGAGTAGAAATAATTAAGAGGCTAAAGAAAGCATAATAATGACTTTTTTTGGTGGGAAAAAGAGTTAGTAGTTGCATACATAACATTTGAAATACTTCTAATTGCTTCTACAATTTAGAAAACATCTAAAATACCACACAGCAGTACGAAGCCCCAAATACACAGGCAGAAAGGGAAGAGGGAAGCAGTGTGAAACCCCTGTGTTTGAAGATGTGTGCCTGCTGAAGGCAGTGAATCAGCCAAAGCACATAATGATAGGTCCAGTCTTCCACAAACTCAGCCTTGCCTCAGTGCTTCTTAAAAATCATGGCACAAGACCTCTTGGAACATGTTTTTGGGCTCGTGGGGAAAAAGACAGAGGAACAGCCAATATTGGATTTGACAATGGTCAGTAGTGCCCAACCTACTTGATTGCTTTCCGTGACAAATGTGTAGATCTGTATAGGAGGGGACACTAGTGTAACCTTGACTTCAGTAAGGTTTATGACTTGTCTCCCACCGTACTCTTGTATCCAAAGTGGAACATTATGGTTCCACATGGGTGGACAATTAGACAAGTAAAAAACTGGTTGGATGGTTGAACTCAGAAGCTAGGGGTTAATGGGTCAGACTTGAACTCAGCCTGGAGGCCCATAATGGGAGGAGTGTTGCAGGGGTCTCTCCTGCACCCTGGGCATTGAGCGTGTTTATCAAGATCATGAGAAGGTGACAGAGAGCAGTATGGTCAAGGGATGTCAAGCTCACACATGACACCAAGCTGAGAGAGCAGCCATTACACTGCCATCTACAGGGACCTGAACAGACAGGAGAAATTAATCCTCTCATAAAATCAAAGGGTTGGTTTGGGTTGGAAGGAACCTTAAAGATCATCTAACTCTTCTGCTGTGTGGAGGGACACCTTTCATTAGGCCACTTTGCTCAAAGTTCCATTTAGCCTGACCATTAACACAACCAGGGCTGGGGCATCCCCAGCATCTCTGGGTGACTTTTTCTAGTGCCTCATTACCCTCACAGAATATAATTTTTTCATAATATCCAATCTAAACCTACTCTCTTTCAGTTTGAAGTCATTTCCTCTTTCTGCCAATCAATACACATCTTTCTTTATTCTTAAAGTCCCTAGAGCTCTCTTGTAACCTCCCCTCTGCTGCTGGAAGTCTACATTTAGTTGTCTTCTCTTCTCCAGGCTGGACAATCCCAATTCTCTCTGTCTTTCCTTATGGGAGACATGCTCCCTCCCTCTAATCATCTTGGTGTTCTGCCTCTGGACTCCATGATCAACAGTTCTTCAGGTGGCCATAAACCTGATTTTTACTTAGAGAAGGAGAGGCTTTGCTTCCACAGTCGCCATCCTGCTGTTTGTCCACTCAAGAGATGTGGGAAGAGGGGTTACCATTGAAAGAAGTTTTTGAATACCTCAGCTTTCCTCTCAATCATTGTTACCATCATTGTCTGTCAGGGAACACACCTTCTTTGACCTCCAAATGAGCAGACAAGCAGCAGGGTAGCACTGCAGAAAAGGTCCTGGGTGTCTTGGTTGTCAATGAGCCAGCTGTGCACACTGGTAACAACCAGGATCAACAGCATCCTGTGCTGTCCAGGAGCACAGCTAGCCAGCTGAGAGAAGGGATTATTACTGTCTCCCCAGCACTACAATATTAGACTGTTGCATTCAGTTTTGACCTCCATAAAGGAAGAGCACGACAAACTGCTGGAGCAAGTTCAGTGGAGAGCCACGAGGGTGGTTAGGGGTTGGTGCACTTACCCTGTGCAGAGAATGCTGAGGGAGCAGGACTTACTATGCCTGAAGAAGAGGCAGTTACCAGGAGATCTCATAGCACCCCAGTAGTACTGACACTGAGGTTTTAATGAGGAAGGACCAAGGTTCTTTACAGGAGTGCGCACTGTGAGGACAGGAGACAAATGGCAGAACTTCAGACTAGGTGTTCAGGCTGGATTTGAGGAGAAACCTCTTTATCCTAAAGACAGTCAAGCAGAGGAGCAGGTTAAGTGAAGTTCAATTGACCTGTCCTGCCTTTTTTTCAACCCAGTCCTCTTTAAATGTGTTTCTTTTGTATTGATCTAATAGTTCTTGGCAGAGGAGCAGGTTAAGTGAAGTTCCATTGACCTGTCCTGCCTTTTTTTCAACCTAGCCTGTCCTCTTTAAATGTGTTTCTTTTGTATTGATCTAATAGTTCTTCCCCTCTTAAGAGTCAGAGGCCCAAGATTTGGAAAGCTGAAGTTCATGTGAACAAGTCTTTCCTACAATCTGGGAAACTACCTTATAATCATATCAGAATGTGACTGTTTTAAAAGCTTGAGAAAGTTATCAATTAATTCTTTTATAAAAAGGTGAAAATGCATTCAATTAACAAATAATTACATACACTACTGAATCACTTATCCAGGCAGGTAATTACAAGGTTTCTTTGATAGAAGACTGGAGAATGATAGTTTTTATAGTTTAGATATAAATGAAGTGTGAGATTTTGGCTATTTTTTAACAACTGACTTTCCAGATAAATACTTATAAGCTGTAACATAGCGGCAAGAGCTAAACATTTGGTGCTTTAACTTCTCATCTTATCTCTGAGCAATCTGTGTAATCAGTCAAAACAACCTAAACCATCCAACACCTGTCTTCAGCAAAGTCTGCCAAAACATCTCTTGCCATAGCCATGGAGTGTGGTAGCTGTGAAAGGCTAGCCTTCCATCCTTTCCATTTCACGTGTGTAGCACACCTGCTTCCTAGACTGTAGAAAAAAAATGAGATAAAGAATTATTACAGAAGCTGTTGTATTCACAAATGTGATAACTCATTAGAAGTGTTTTTTTCCTCATGCAGGAGTTGTTGCTTGACAGGCTGGTAAATGAAAAACAGGATAAAACTACCACTTCTTAGGTACACCTTCATATTTTTTTTTTAATAAAGAAGGGCCTCACAGATAAAAACGAAATTATTTGAGCATCCGTTGTCTTTGTTTTGACAAGATTAGTAAGACAAGATTAGGAGAAAAATGTAAGGCCTCTGAAAAGAAAATTTACTTCTTTTTACATCATGATAAACATTTTGTGGCACTCTGGATTCCACAACCTCATTAAACTCAAGTTATGCAACTCTTGGGCAGGCAGTATGGGAAAATTGTCATTTTTACAAGTTTCTTGGCTTGGTAGAGGTGTATTCAGTAAATGGAGCAAACTTTGCACTGGGATCTTCTGAACTTTTTGTAACCTTCTTGTACTCTTTATATCTAGGGAGCAAACATACTGTGACAAATAGAAAGCCTTTGATACAACTGAGAAATGCAAGTTCTGCTACATCATCCCAAATCTATATACAAGATTAAGTAAGTTTGATGTGTGTCAATATCACATAAAGTTTTTATCCTTTAAGGACACAGTTCATTATACCAGCGCTCTCTTGACACTGAGTATGATGAAATTCAGTTACTCAGTTCTTTCATGAAGCAATTTATTTGTAAGTAAGCTTCAAAAAACCTGAAAATAAGTAATCATATCAAGTCCAGGTGAGATCCAGAGGATTTTATAAGACGGTATAAATATGGAAGTAGTGGATGAAAAGCAAATGGAGCTGTGCTGATTTTTAGTGATCTGTCCTGGCTTTGCCTTTCCTGTTTCTCAGAGACCTACAAACAATTTCATCCATCTACTCACATGACAGGAGTGGGAGTCATTAGCTTCCCAAATGCTGGAAAATCTTGCTAAATTTCTGTTTCTATAAAATGTGTTCTTTATGTGTTGGTGAATTGTGGAAGTGTGAAATCCAATGGTACCTATCCCATAGAACCATAAGTAAAAGCATTTCTAGAGTACTGAAGTCTTCTATATTGTTGACTTCTCTTTCCTGAATTCCCTTCATTCCCATTACTGCAAGTAATTGGAAGAGAAGAATAACACAGACCATATGTGGAGGTTGAAAAGGAAACTTTAAAATAAATTGTTGCTTCCAAGAACCAGGAATTTAAAGCTTTGAATGTGCCCTCCTGTTGGCAACCAGCAGGGAAGAAGAGCTACCGGGGAGTTGGTTTCATTTGGTTTAAACCAACACAGCAATATTTGGAAATTGAGGGATAGTGCTTTTATGGCTCATGAAAGGAAGTGGCTCATGAAGTATCACCTTCCTAAGCAGAGAGGTTTCAGATTTGCAGGTTTTTCACCTCTCCAAGTTGGTGATATCTGAATCAAAAGAAAATCGTGATATTCATTTAAACAGGATATCTTTGGTTTTTTGCCCCCAAATATCACAGCTGAAGAGACAATAAAAGTATTAGATCCTGTTTATGCACTCTTTGTCTTGCAATAGAAAACAAAAGAGAAATTCAATTTTTTATGCCTACACTACAAAGAAAAAAAAAGAAAAGAAAAAAAGACTAAGCACCTAGCACATAATTAGTTTGGTGGGGTTTTTTTGGGGGGGGGGGTTTGGGTTTGGTTTGGTTTTTGTTTTTGTTTTGGTTTGGTTTTTTTGTTTCATAATAGCTCTACAGTTATTTCCTTCCTGAAAAAAAGTCTTTAAAAAAACTGTTTTAATCACACTAGGAATAAATCAAGTGCTGACTTGTTAATTAAAAGCATCAACAGCCCCTGAGTAAGAGAAGCAAAAGCCCTGCTATGGAAAGCCAACAGAGTTCTGAATCAGTTCCAAGTTATGCAGTAAGATATGGTATGTCTTTCAACTTTTTATTTGATTGCCAGATTAACTATACCTTTTCAAATAAAGGTTATAATAAGGAATACATTACATTGCATAATCTAAACAAAATTACATATTAATGTTTCTATATCAAGTATATGCATACTTTTCATGTAGGTAAAGAGACTTAGAAGAAAATCTTTCAGTTCAAATTCATCCATCTCTTGTGGGAAAAAAAAGCAAACCCTATGGAGAGCACATCAAGTAAAACATCTTTATTTCACCAAAAACATTATAGTCAGCAGTAATAAGTATTTAATGAGAAGGTAGATACATTTATCACAATAGACTCAGAACTAATATTTTATTTTAGCATTGACACTCTTTACTGTCTCAGGAGTTTCCCTAGTTCTGCTGACAGAACTGAGACTTAGTAAGTAATAAACCGTATCAGAGCTGAAAGTAAAGAAAACTGTGTAACAACATAGCAAAGTCAAAAGGTTGAATTTTAAGACCCAGCCTGCCTATGACAGGCAAGTTATTTGTTGTTCAAATACACTACACTGATTTTAATATTTAATAGCTTATTTCCAGCTCTTAAGTTTTAGAACAAATAACTTCCTGACAGAGTACATAAAGGATTTGCTTAGAGTTAATGAATCACTTCTCTGGGAGAAAAACAGCAACCAATCAACCAAAAAAACAGCTAGGGTTTGATTTATTTTTTTATTGTAAAGGACTGCCAGTTTAACGTCTTTAGTCATGTTTTGCCTCTGGACCAAGGGAACATAGAAGCAATTCTTATGAACTGAGTACCTTAATGCATTCTGAAATGCAGAATATGCAGAACACCCACATATGGAAAAACAGATTGCTGTTAAGGTTTTGTAAGAGTTGTGCACTCTGAAAATAAAATGTCCAAGTCTTGTTGTTAAAACCACATTTCAATTTCTGATTCTGCACTCTAATAATATATCAGAAACCCAGTATATAAAACACCCTTTTTTAAAGTATGTGTATATGTGTAAATAGACTGAATTATTTATTTCTATACCTATTGGCCTACAGGATAGATCTACTCCCTTACAAGCAAGAATGTAAAGAAATACCATGTATTACTAGACTCCAAAGTGATGTACTCATGCATGAGATTGTCCTTTGACTGTGTCACTGGTGCCCACATTGATGACAGGAGGTTGTGGTCTGAGGGCTTGACAAAAGCACCCCAGATCAAAGGCCGTGAGAAGCAGCAAACCTGAGATGGAGAGGTCGGCAAAAGTAAACTCTCCAACCACCATGACTTGCTCTGTCCTTGTGAGGGGCTCAGATGTCTTTCCCGATCAAGCTTGTTTCTGTTTATTTGTTTTCAGAGTATTGCACCTGAGTGCCTTCAGTTCATACCTACTTGACCAAAAGAAGTCATTCTCCTGTTGCCAGGAGTCACAAGCTCCCAACATTTCCACCTTGGGAGTCACAACTTTCCCACCTTGCTAGTCCAAATCTACTACAGAGTCCAGCATTGCCTTATAGCTGTCCTACCTCTTAAGCAGCTATTGAAGATAAATTCTTAAAATAAGACATCACTGTGGAGTTAAAGGGGTTTGTTGATGATTAAATCATTATGAAATTAAACATTTTTTGAATTATAATTAAATAGTAATGTAATGAAACAACTACACCTCACTGCTGTACAGGCGAACACAATGACCTATTAAATCATTATGAAATTATAATTAAACAATTTTTGAATGATAAATAGTAATGTAATGAAACAACTACACCTCACTGCTGTACAGGCGAACACAATGACCTCAAGTGTGGGGCTACAGATGTCTATAGTATAATGTGGTTGATTTGTAGTTAACCTGCCATGGTGCAGGAGTACAGCCACAGCAATTGTAGTTTTGGCTAGTCCTGCTCAGGATGGTTCTGTTAGGCCCTGATAAGTTGTGGTGTAGACTCCTTGGTTCCTGAGAAGTCAATGGCCTGGCACAGTTCTCTGGGTGTGCGCAGCAGGGCTGACTGGCGCTGATGCCTGAACCAAAGTGCTGTTCACTCAGCCAGAGTCCTGCACCCATCACTGCTGCAGAGGGCTCCAGCACTTACTTCTGCACAGGCACCTCCTTGGAGGGATCCTGTTCCCTTCCTACTGATCCTCCCTGGTGCTATATGGTCTGCTGCCTTCTCCCATAGCTTCTGCACCAGACGGCTCTGTACCTCAGCCCTGCACCTCAGCCAGACATCAACCTCCTCAGTATCACCCTGGGAAGAGGCACCTGTCACTCCATGTAACCCTACACCTGCAGGGCCCCCTGTGTTCTCTTGGAGCAGCATCTGGGCTGGTGCTAAGGGGCATGCTATTCTGCTGGCTCCAGCACAGTCTTCAGCAGTTCTTCTGTGCACCTTTGGTATCCCCTGTAATGGGAGTGCTGTGCTAAAGCCAGCTGCCCCTCACCAGTGGATCACTGCTCTCCTCTGCTACAGCTGAACAGAAGTAAACACACTCCGACCAGGAAAGCACTGACTTGATACTGCTGTGTCCCACAATAAGGAAAACAGGAGAGGCAGCAGTGCATCTCTATCTGTGAAAAATAAACTGGTCTGTTATGTGCCAAGTCCCCATTTGCTATCCTTGGTTACCACTACATTTCCTTCTTCTGTTCTCTAACAGTTTGTAACTAAAATGGGTTCTGTTGAGTGCAGTCCATGGTTGATTAATGGTTGATTAATTCATGAGAAGGCTGCTGCAAGCAGTGGTTTTGTAGGTGTTTAGTTCATTGAATAATGTGGAATAGGAGAGGACTCTGTAGCTCAGAGCAGGGGCAACCTTACAGTTAGATCCAAGTTTGGTATTAAAGCAGTTCCCCACATTCTCCCAACAGAACTGTTGACTTGCTTTATCACCTTGTTATGCAGATGAAACTTTACTTTATGTGTGACTCAGTTCAAGATTTCAGAAAGAATGTGAGTTTTCCAATCCGTGCTGCAAGTAAAACAATTAAAAACTTACTTGTGTGCTCTGTGACATAACCAGAGGGGACCAACAGGTGGTCAGTGATAGAAATTTTCAAGGTGTGCAGGGCAGCTGATATCTTGGGCAACAGTGTGACATTTCAGATGGTCAGCTAGAGAAGGAAAAGAGGCAATGACACTTATTGTTGCAGAATTGATGTCCTTAAATTCCCTATGGGCCTAAAGAAATGAGCATCCTTTTTAAAAATGGGCCTACCACTGAGTTAACAGCGATCCTGCACCTGTGCATTCCAGTATGGGAACCAGCACCACCTCCAGCACCAAAGCTGTGATGGGCCTGGAGAGAAGCTGAAAACTCATCCCAAATCTAGGGACCCACCTACAGGCTGGTTACAGGATAGAATAGCCGTGAATCATGCAGATTCCTCTAGCTGTAGAAGAAGGGATTACAAGTGACCTCACTCCTAGTAAGTCACAGTTGTACTAATTAAACAGCCTTGCCCTTAATGGGTCACAGCTGTGACTAATAAAGGTAAGTGTGATGAAAGAGGTAGGTTGGCTGATTAGGGAGAGCTTTGAGGAAAAGGACCAAGAGGAAGAAGACCTTGAGGAGGTAGAGGAGCCTTGAGGAAGTAGAAGAGTCTTGAGGAAGAGGAGTATGCAGTATGAAGGGTGTGTATGTTACTCATGGCAGCGGAAGCAAGTTGTTGTATCAATGTCTCTTGGATGTGCGTCTCAAATTATGCTGCTTGGCTTGTCTCACAGTACTTTTGCCCCAGCATTGTAAATCAATTATTCAATTCCTCCCCCTGCCTTTCAAGATCTTCCTTAGAAGAGGGCAGAAGGCAAGGAGGCTTTCTCAGAACAGAGATGGTATTGGGTAGGCTGTGAAGGGTGAGCCCCATTTTTATGCTTTGCTGAAAGAGTGTGCAAAAGGTAATACTGCATCAGAAACTGCCGACTGTTTTATCAGTCCCAGCTTCTGGATTGGAAACCCACTAGCAACTGCTCCGATTGGGTTGTTTGGCTACTTCTTGTTGGGTTTTTTTCCCCATAAATAATATAGACCAACAGTATAAACATTCCAGCAATCATTTCTAAAAGACCAGAGGAGCTCTTTTAGGAGCCAAGAAACAACAGTAGGCTGAAGGATGAGGCCCATTTTTATGCTTTGCTGAAAGAGTGTGCAAAAGGTAATACTGCATCAGAAACTGCCGTCTGTTTTACCAGTCCCAGCTTCTGGATTGGAAACCCTCTAGCAACTGCTCCGATTGGGTTGTTTGGCTACTTCTTGTTGGGTTTTTTTCCCCATAAATAATATAGACCAACAGTATAAACATTCCAGCAATCATTTCTAAAAGACCAGAGGAGCTCTTTTAGGAGCCAAGAAACAACTGCAGGATTCAAATTCCAGAAGTGTCTTCAGAGTCATTGAATCATCAGATTTACACAGCACCCAACATTCAGTCAAGTTCAATAGGACTGCTGTCTTCCTGACCATCTTGTGTGTAATTATGTTCCCCAGTTCCCATCAGACTGTTTAAAAGATTTCCTAGCAATCTCCCATAGGATGAGGCCTGCTTGGGCATAACTCCAAAGAAAAGTTGTCCTATTCTATCTAGGTACTCATTATACAGGAGTCTCTTTTCAGCGAAGGGTGATGTTGTTCACACAATACTGTACATACTGTTAGTTTTCCTCCATCAACTGGCAACAACAGAAACCAGATGAAGTTTAGCAGTGGTTGCACAAAGGGTGAACCCTTCTCTATCAAAGGATGTTTCTGTGTGTATGTTGTGAAAACAATTGATGCGCTGGTCTTATTTTTTAAGCAGAGAAATTGTAGTATTGCCTGAGCTACAAACATGTCCACCTCATTGCGGTATCTGCGGGACAAGGATATTCCACCAGCATATTGCACAGCCCTGACCATCTGTTGAGTGCAAGAAGTGATACTGAGATTCACTACAGTTTTGCTCTTTCCACAAGGTAATAGCTAGTAACTGGTATAGTTTTGGATGTCCAAGTATTCCTGATCCCCCACTGGACCATTTTAGTGCCCTGGATATGAAAGCCGCTCTTTCAAGAGAATTTGGATCCATTAAACTAAACAACTTAGCCAAGTTTTCTGAAAGGTCTTCTGCTACTTTTGCATCTGACTTCTCCAAAGACTCCAAAACCAGCATGGACTGTTCAGCAGCACTGTTTTGCTGGTTATGACTGAAGAACAGTAAACTCCTGAATACATTACTTCTCTTGCTTCTTCACATTCTCCTTGTGACATACACCTGAAGAAGAGTGTCTGGTACATCTGGTGATGGCCTGATGTGATAGCAAGAATACATGATAAGAAGGAAGACACAGATAAGGCAGCCCAAGAGTTGCCCAGGATAAGACAGCCAGAAGCTGTGGAGGAACATGGCCTTTGAGTCATGGGAAGGAGCATGACCTGGAATCACAGGGAGACAGCAGCCAAAAAAGAGCCGCCAGAAATAATGCAGCTGGGAGAAGAACTGCAGAAGTCCGGATTTCGATTGTAAAAAGAGGTACGGCTGCAGTCTGGCAGGGTCCTGGGGCAGTGCCGTGTTCCCCTGACTGCTGCTGGGTGTGTGGACGCCTGGCCCAGTGGCGAGTGCCCTGCTAGCCCTGGCCACCTGGCTGAAAGAGCCATCTGGCTCTTTCACCGCTCCAACCCAAGGACACAGCAGGCAGCGTGGCTAAAGCAGTGAGTGGCGATGCAGGAGCGGCAACAGAGCTCCAAGAGACAGAATCATCAATGTGACCCACAGAGAGCTCTGAGACACCAAGTTGACTAAGGAGAGGTAAACCAGCCCAAGAACTAGAAACAGAGTGGTTTTATATGCTAGTAAAACGTGTATTGTATTTAAATATTTGTATAATTGTTAATCCTAAGCAGAATATGTAAATATGTCTATTTAAACATGATTTTTAATTAAAAGAAAAGGGGGGAGTATAAATGACCTTGCCCCTGGTAAGTCACAGTTGTTCTAATTACCAAAGAAGACCACCCTTGCCCTTAATGGGTTTCAACTGTGACTAATAAAGATAAGTGTGGTTGGCTGGCCAGGGGGAGCCTTGAGGAAGAGGACCTAGAGAAGAAGACCTTGAGGAGGTAGAGGAGCCCTGAGCAAGAAGGAACGATCCAGAGAGACAAAGAAGAAAAAACAAGGAAGAGAATTGCTGTTGCAAAAGGTCTGCTGTGACATCAGTCTGGGTCTGATTGAGTTAGAGACTGACCTGCAGTCATAGTTGAGCTAGGTAAAAGCCTGTGGTCAGAGGCAGCAAGGAAATACTGGAGTCATTTTCCAGCAGGAAATAGTCAGCAGTCTGAGTTTGCCAGAGAAACCAAGAGTAGAAGCTTGCTGTAGTCAGAGTCAGGTTGGCTAAGCTCTAAAGAAGAATAAACTGAGACTCTTTTCATGTTGTTAAATGAGAGTCTGTGTCTTGGCTCATTTCTACCCCTAACGAGAGGTCTGCTGCAACAGATTCCCACCACAGACCACTGACATAATGGAAATCTAAGCACTGGAGTGTTGAAGTGCGTTAGGAATAAAAAAGGTGAATGAGTGATTTCACTGATTGAAATGAAGCACTGAGGGCCTGGTAACACTCCATAGGAGATCCCACTGGATAGCTTTCTCTTGGCACAATCACAGCTTTTCATTAAGGTCTCTGGTAAATGAGGCAGTTTGTTCACTGAAGGGAGATTAACAATAGAGGTACTATTTGCACACAGAGCAGTAGTAGAGGATTTCCCACTCTCATGGCATCTAGATGTTGTGCTGATGTCAGAAACAGGGTAAAAAAGCCCACCAACCTCTGTCTTCTTTGCTGTGTTATCCCCTTCTTCCGTGTTTGGGTGCAAAGAATTGAACTACTTGCAAACGGGCAAAAAGGACAACTTTTGTGGGATGTAATTTAGCTCTGTGCTCTCACTTGTACTACTGGTCAGGGTATATCCATCACAATACTCTCTGCCCTTAGGCAGGAAAATATGTCAGGTAAGCATCCATCCTGACTGTGCCATGTCACAGGAGATCTGATCTTCTCTCTTCAGGAAGACTTGGAAGCAACTAAGTGGAGTATTCTTAAATTGTGATTGCTGGTTTTATTCAGCACGTTAATTTGCTGGGGGGAAATGGAGGAATCAAAAAGCAAAATACTAGTACAAACATCTTGGGAAAAATAGTCAGTATCCAATTTTTCACTGAAAAGTAGTTAAGAACACTCACTCATGTTTAGACACAACAATAAGTAAAATGTTACAGAAAAAGAGTCTACCATTAGAGTGCAGCAAAGGAATTCCTACTGCTCTTCTGTGCATCTTGATGTGCACATTTTTGAGCACAATGTGTATGTATAGGCAGCATAAAATGTGGACCTTTTTTCAAAAAGCGTGTTTTTCATTGCTTTCTATAATGTGCCCATTGTTTTTAACGAAGTTCTAGATGTCAGAACAGCTACAAGTAATTACTAGTCAGTACAGGGAATGAAAGGGTAGTGCTGCAGTGAATGTCCAAGGCTGTTATGTCCAGTCACCAAATGCATGCAGCAAGCATGTAGTAGGAAACAGGTGCCTCTTAGGTAAGGGTTACGGACTGTGTGCGCAAGTTCTTTGGGCAGGTCCAGTGGCAAGTGAAAACTGCTGTCTTAGACTAGCCACACGATAGATGGTAAATTGCCTGGGCTCCAGAGATTGTATCTCCACCAACTTTCTGGATTAGTTTACTCCCCACTCCATCCTGCTCTGTCAGATGAGTAACATGTTCTGTCAGAGTCCTGAGCTCAGTAAGGGAGTGTTAGTGCTACTGCAACACAAACTATGAACAGCACAAGTCCAGCTTACTGTGTGCAAGGGTGTTGTACATTGCCTATACACCAAAAGTTTAAATAACATTTTGAATATGGGTTGTCTTCAAATGAGCATTCACAGGAATCTAGTCTGGGTTACAGTCCTTTACACCATTCCAGATATGCAGGGAAAGACACTGGTGGTCAGCAAAGGCTTTTGCATTTACTGCAAGTTATATCATTACTCTTGAAAGGCAGAACAATCCTTCGACTTCAATGGTGCAAACAGTTTTTCTTTCTCATGCTCTATACAGCAACTATAAGCTGATCATAGATTATCTGCTTTGGAAGAAATTTTCCAAAGCATTACATAGTTTGGCGCTGAAGGTGCAGTGCTGGCAGTGAAGGGTTTTACTTGTCTCAGACAATTTATTCTTTAATTTTGGGTACATGGTTCCATCCTCAAGTCCCTTTTCTTCAGTTCCTGTGGCACAGTCCAACACATGCTTTTATTTTGTAAGAAAACAGTGTTATTTCTTGACAATATACTTGTATGAGTTTCTACTTGGGGCTAAGAGAAGGATCTGAGCTCCCAAGTCAATGCCCTCTCACAGGAGTGACAACAAGCCTCCGCTAAACCCCATGTAACCAGTAGATGGCAGACCTTTAATCTTTGTTTTGCTGCTGAAAACACGTAACTGCAATTTTCTGAAGATTCATTTAAAGACGGTTAAGTAAATCAGTGCTAAGATAAGAAGAAAATTTTAAAATATTTATTAAAATATGCCAACCACAGACTTTCTTTTGGAGGATGCACAATCATCTAATTAAAGAGGGAGATGCAGTAGGACCTCAGTTCAATAACCAGAATCTACTATGGTATTTCTGAGGTCTTCTGGGAGCTGTCAAAATCTCTTTTTTCAAACTTGTACTCCTGTTGCACACTGAAAATTTGAACAGCTTAAAATAGTCATGACTAACAATGAAATCTCACCCATGAACTTCTTCATGAGCCACCAAAAATAATTTCCTGTATTCAGGACAAGCTGTAGGCATAACCTGCAAGCTACTATCTCACTATCTTCAGTTCATTCACAGATGGCTTCAAGAACACTTTTACTGTTGTACTCATTTGAATATATAAATTCATATGTTTTGTAGAAGATAGTATGTTAAATTATATACCCTTAGGTGCTGCTTATGGGGACACAGCACTTCAGAGCAAACCATCAAGCCTTTTCATTAAACTACAGAGAGCCAGGAAAAGCAGGACACATGCAAACACTTCTTTTTGCTGACAGCTCCAAAGCTCTGGGTCCTCTAGGCTGCCAGCTCAAGTTTATTGCCTCCCTGTCAGACCTATCCTAGCCCAGTGTGAGACTGATTGCAGCAATCCTGTGATTGCAGCAATCCTGTGATTGCTGCAGCCTCAGTGATCAGCTGAGCCTGCATGGAAGATTGTTACAACACTGAAGTCTACTGCTGTATGGTAAGGCTTTATTGACTGTAACAAGCTGAGAACAATCTCTTGGCAATTCAAAGCATTTTTAACTTCTTGATAGGATCAGAAAGAGTGAAATATGTTGACACACAATAGTGAAGTCAGCAATTGAACAGATATGATGGGCTCCCTGGAGTTTTAGGATATTGGTGAATAACCTCAAAGAACACTCCAGAAGGAATCTGTTATTAGACCAAGCTTCTTGGACATAGATTTCAGTAAGACAGAAAGGATAAAGGACTGACACATAGTTCCTCATCTGTTGTGCAATAATTTAATGAAAAACCCTAAAACCACTCTAGGATACACATGACTGCAACATGAAAGGCATTGTTATTCCTATTTGCATCAATTTTCACTGCAAGAACAGAAAATAATTTTCTTTAATCCTGATTTAGCACAATGCATGATTGTCCAAGAAAACTGTTGAGACTTCTAGGGATCTGATCTAAATCTGATCCTAAAATTAAGAACCCATTTCAGTAAACATCTTTCTTCTAAATCTGATCCCACATTTTCTAAATCTGATCCTAAACCCAAGAATATCTTTTAAATCTGATCCTAAACACAAGAACCCATTTCAGTAAACATCTTCCTACAAACAATAGATCTAATATAGTTCTCTCCTCCTGGCAGTCTTGGGAGAAAGGCAGACTCACACATTTTAGTCATGTGCTAAATAAGCCACATTATTGTAAACTCAGCCCCAGTGAGAAGAATATTCAAATGCTGGAAACAGCAGCAATAACATTCAGACCATTTGCCATTGAACCCTTGAATGAACAGCCTGTCTTCCAATCCCATGATAGCCTCTGTGTCCTTACAAAAAACCAGGAGAGGCTGAAGCAGTTCTGCCTCTCTTTCTGGGACACAGAGTCCTCCCAATCTGGTATCAACCTCAGGGGCCTTCTCTCCCCATAGAACAGAAAGTACAAACCTTGCAGATACTCACTGGGAAAAGTCAGAGCTGATGTATGGATTTCCCATTTCTGTTGCTGACCTTCTATTTTCACTAGTCTTTGCTTTTTGTCCAAGAGATTTTAGGTCAATCAGATTTTGCAGCAATTGCTTTGGTATCCAGGTATGGAGGATTTTATTCATTATTCAGAACTTATATACATGGGCCTTGGAAGTCCCTTCTGTTAGAAACAGCAACAACAGCAACCAAATTAAAACTTTAAAATTTTCTTTTTAAAGGAAGTGACCCAGAGAAGCATTACAGGACTTAATCCCACCAAGAGGAACATATTTGAAATGCCTTTATTACTTTTAATTAAACATATACAAAAATAAAAACTTCTATCAAATAATGAAACCTCTAAAGCTCTAAGAGATTTTAGAAATTCTCTGGCTTTTCAGACCATCAGAGTCATCTACTATTTTGTGGTGTCATGTGGAAACATTGGCTTCCACCTTCAAGAGCCAAAAGTCAAACTACAAACATAACTGTGTTCTGCCAAACTCAGTCTTAGCAACCTCTCTGGCCAAAGGTTTGAAAAAAATATTATGACTTAATGTTTAGTTCCATGTTAACCATCTGGTAAAGCAAATCATATGTTCTAAAAACCAATACAATTCTAAAAGAATAATTTAGTGCAAGTGAATTACTCCATGAGGTATTTATGCTGAACAGAAAGCAGGCCAATCAGGAAGCAATTTTGAGCAAAAACTCAAAAGTACTGTATGTTGTAGATTACAGGCTATTTAGAGGTATCAGGTCAGAGAATAGAAGGTTTAGTTGCAGACAGTCCCTAGAAGTCTCAACTGTTCCAGTGAAATCAGTAGCAGGTATGTGAAAGCCAGGATTTCCATATTAAGTTAAAAAAAAAATCCTACTCAATGTATCCTGTGTGCTAGATCTTGTGGTCCTTCCCATTGATTTCTTCTGGTCTGACAGTTCCAGCTGGACAGTGTGTGTAGGCAGGGGAATCTGTCAGCACAGGTCATTGTGCAGGAATCCAGTCCACAAACATCCAGGTGAAACACTATGGGCATTTTCTATGCTTCGTCCTTCTTTACAAGTAGAGCTAAGCACTTCCATTTTCACTTACCTGAGACTTGCTCCTCTGCAGCAAAGCCAGCAAGTATCTCAGTTTGTTCTTAGCCTAAACTTTCTTCAGGTAAAAACAAAACATTATGAACCTTGTTTTACTCTAGCTGTCAGTGGTTAGCATGTCTCCTAGCCAGTGACCTCCAAGACCTTACCAAGACATGCAGAATATTTACATTCCTTGCAACTCTTCTTTACTATGTATACAATTATTTTCCTGGAATTAGGTACTTTTTAGTTTACTTAATTGTTAAGCAAAGTTTCCTGTCTGACCATCCAGGAATCACTCTGGCAGGCACACTCAGACCACGTGAGCTGGAACAGAGGTCACTTCACAATGGGCGGCTCCAGTGAGCTGAGAGGTGCCCTGTTGGACACACCCCACTCTCACCCAGCCAGACCAGATTTCTTTACCGGCTGGACCCCAGGTTTCCCATGACAGAGTCTCAGACTCCTGGATTCTTAAAATGGTTTAATCATGGTGCAGTGGCAAAATAACAGCTCAAGCTGGTGTCTCCGAGGAGGGACCCTGAGCAAAGCAAACCCTGGGCTTTTATATCCTCACAGTCTAAGTGTGTGAAAGTCTGTGGTCTTCCAGCTGAACCATTGGCTCTTGCTGTGTCTCTCAGTGCCTGCTTACCTAGCTGGGCCACAGGGTCCTGCACCCTTTGGGGTCAATGCCAGTTCCTAGCCTCTTACTTCTGGTTCCTGCTATCCAGAGCTCAGTGTGCAGGTCCCACTGCAGCTGTACTCTGACTACTTGCACTGAATGTATTCCTCAACATTATTCAGGCCCAGACCATATACTGTTCTACTGGGAACACACGGGACACTGATAAAGTCTCCATGGCACTCAGATACGGGGGTGATGTAAATTATGTCCTCTAGGATGTCCTCTACTCTGATATTGTTCTTTAATATTGACGTCATTATATTGATCTGGACCAGCTTGTAAGTAACAGCCTGTTTCTGCTAAC
Source organism: Passer montanus (assembly GCF_014805655.1). Taxonomy (NCBI): domain Eukaryota; kingdom Metazoa; phylum Chordata; class Aves; order Passeriformes; family Passeridae; genus Passer; species Passer montanus. The sequence continues at coordinate 2,443,215 of NW_024373701.1, forward strand.
AGGCAGAATCAGCTGTCCTGCTGCCAAGAGAAACAGCAGACTGTACCACTCCTATTGCACTACCACGAGGATGAGGATGCAGTCCTGTGTGTCAGGTGTTGTCCCGAATGACACCTGTTCGCTTCCGGGCCCAGCCTTCACTGACAGCGCCTCTGGACTCCTCCGAAGCCTGAGCAAGGGCTCGGGCTGTGAGCACATGGTGCGCTTACGGCCGGCACAAAGCACATCACTGCCCGCAGCCTGCTGCCCATGTCGCAGGGCCCGTCTTTCCGACGGCTCTCACACCAGCAGATCTGGCCTTGACCTCCTAGCCATCCTTCCACACTCACAGCGCTCCCCCTCCTCCTACTACATCCGAGGAAAGGGGCTGGCCGAGGAAGCAGCGGCTCTCTCCGGGGCCAGGGCTGCGGGCGGGAGGGGCGAGCCCGCGCCCCCGCCGCCCGGCTGGCCATCCGCTCGCTCGTCCTCCGTCCCTCCCTCTCTTCCCGCCTCCCTCTCGGGCGGCTGGCGGCCATCCCGCTGCCGCTCCGGCCTTGGGGCGCGGGGCGGAGCCTGCCGCCACCGCCCCTTCGCTCTGCCTGCGCCCGGCGGCCCCTGACGGCGAGCAGCGGCGGCGGCGGCGGCTTGTGCTCCTCGCTCCCCGGTGAGTGCGGGCCCCGCTTCTCTCCCGCCCGGCGCCGGCGGCTCGAGTGCCTGGGAGCCGCTTCCCCGGCCGCGGCGTGCCCGCTCCCGGCGGCCGCGGGGAAAGGCTGTGGGTGGAGGGGCGCCCCTCGGGGCAGAACCGGCAGGGCTGCGGGCCCGGGCGGAGGGCGGGTAGCGGCGGTTAGCAGGGCCCGGTGGCACGGCGGCGGATCCGGCCGTCTGCCGGCCCCGGCTGCCGCGCTGGGCGCTGGAAGGAGCCGTTGGATGCTGCGGAGGGACGGCGGCTCCGGCGGAGCAGCCTCTGCGAGGCACCTTCGTAGCAGCGGCGGCTGTGCGGCCCCCGCCGCGACTCCGGGCCCGGCTGGCGAAGTCTCCGAGACCCGGCCTGGGGCCGGCTCACAGGGAGTACAGGGGCGGCTTTTGCAGCGCGGAGAAAGAGGAATAGGTTTAGCTCGAGAAGAGCAGGCGTGGAGAGAAGTTGTGCTGCCCTGTCCTCGTGTAGGTGAAGCTTTAACATTGCTTTTCCTCCTGGAACTGCTCGAGCCTTGTCTATTGGTATTTCAGTGGTGTCTAAATAGTGGAGGATAGTGCGAAATATACGTACCAAGCACACAGCAACTCCTCTGTGTTGAAAAAAAACCGCAGTAGATCTGCAACATAAGTGAGACAGGGAAAGGATGAAAGAAAATAATTGGAAGGTGATGCCTATAAAGTGCTTGGTTTTAATAATTTTGGGTGACAGAATAATCTGTTTCAAGTTCATGGTGCAGACAGCAGGTGCGGGTGTTCTGTAACAGTCCTGGAGGTCATAGCACAGATGCAGGTATTTGCCTTCTAATTTAACTTGAGTTGGGACTGTGGCGGTGGAGATGCCCAATTTCATTAACTGGATCAGGTATATGTTTGGGTCAGTCCCTGTTTATCTTCAGTATATTTCCATGTTTCATAATATCTCCACAGTTCCCATTTATTTTTTAACTGGAGGTTGTACTTTGATATTTAGTTTCCACCTCTAAAGCTAGTAAAGGTGGGGGGAGGGGGGTAAAGGGGAGGACGGAGAGATCTGGACTTTAGTGTTTTTTAATATCAGCAGGAAACTTGGTCTAAAACAGAGGATTCTCTCGCCAAACAATTGGAATTGAATTAATATCTCTGAGCACTCAGTGCTGTTGCTATTGTTCAGACTGGCTTTATCAATCCACAAAACTGAAGTAAAGGAAGACCACCCTAGTGAAATATTAACACTGGAATGTTTATTTAGTAATGCTTTGCTTAAAAGCAATTGTGCTTCATCAGAATGTCCTAATAAACTTCTGGGGATTGTTACTTACTGCTTCAAAGAAAGTAAGAGGAGTGTAATAGAGTAGGAAGTGCAGCTGAGTGTTGTGCCTTCCAGGATCTGTGGTGTGTGTTAGGATTTATTAGGAAAATTATCAATACTTTACTCTTCTCAGACTTTATAAGATAGAAGAGATTCCTGGAGAAGCTTTCCATGTAAAAAGAAGTCTGATCACTTAGCAGTGCTTGACAGAGTACTTTATGCAGACTATTGCTGAATTGAAAAGACCATAAAGCTTTCAAACTGCAGGTTTTTGTTATATCATATTTGTAATTTAACACCTTTCTTTCTCTCTGGTTGTCTTTGACCAGAGGATGATACACTCCAACTTTGATACTATTTGTTTTCGTAGTAATAGTAGAAGAGTCAAAACCATAAATGCAAAAAATTAGAGAAGAAATAATATTTGAATAGCAAGAAATTGAACAAATCTCTTTTGCTAGTGTTTTCCAGCATAGACTCTCACTGTAGGATTGTGAGAGTAAGAGCTGGCAATTTGGTCCCTTCTTGGAGTAACAATCCACTTAAGCTAAATGGAAAGATGTTAATTGAAGAGTGGTCTCTTTGTGTCTTGAAATATAGAGAAGGTAGAGAGGAGTCTTAATTGTGTGAAAATGAGATAATTTTTTTTCAGGGTTTTTGCCTTCACTGCTGCCTTAGGGATTGGTTAATTCAGAAGATTTCCTTGAGGTGTTTGGCACTTTCTTGAAAGAACTGGGACATCCCACAGCTGTAGGGACAGGACTTCAGATGGTTGTGAAAGAGCGTGTTAATTGTGGTTGTTTGGGTTTTTTTTTTTGCCTACCCTTTCTGTGTGAAAACTGTTAAGAAAAAGGTGATTTTAAAATGTTTAGTGGAACTTAATTTGCCTTCTCAGGAAGCTTGGCCAGTAAACTCTGCTTAGAGCTAGTTTGAGTTCATGAAATGGTATCAGACACGCACTTGTTCTCCTTACAGCCTGAAGCTGTGGGTGTTTGAAAACTGGATTAACCTAGACAAATAGTTGAATAGCTGCTGAGATTGCCAATAGAAGATTTTGGTGTGAGCAAATTATCTTTATTTCCAGACAACAAATTCAGGATTTGTCTTGAAATGGTGTGAAAAGTTAGGACCCCAAAGTGTCAAGATTATTTCACAACAGAAGTAATCCTCTCATCAGTTCTTCACCCTGAAAGGATCCTTCCACCTACATATATTCAGTAGCTCTGAAACAGTGCAGATTTCAAGTAGCAGAAGAGGAGTTCTCAAGGTGCAGAGTGAGCAGTTTATGGAGCTGGTGTAATGGTAATGGTATGGCATGAGAGCTGATTAACAATATTCCCATTTTATTTGCCTTTCCCATGCACCTCTGCTGCATTTCTTCACCCTTCACAGGAGTCTTTTGAAATTAAGAGATCAATACTGAGATGTCTTTTAATCCTGCCTTTTGACATTGAACCAAAATTTTAGACCAAATCTTTGTCACATGTTCTGTATTCCACACTTCTTGCAACACTTCCACATTGGTTTTGTGTTTTTCTAACACTGAAAGCTAGTTCTTTGTCAAAACTGGTTCAAGCTGCATATTTGTTAATGAACAGTCTAAGAGTACTAGCATAGGGTAAAAAAGCAGCAAGTTTCTGTAGGGGTAGGAAGTAGGTTAAAGTTCAGAGCTGCTCTCTCAGGACGTGAAAAAAAGATTTTAACACTTCATTTTTCAGTGTTTGGTAGTCTCCAGATAAGCTTCCTTTTACTCTCGGGTGTAAAGCTGCTCATTTTCCTGTAGCAAAAAGGAAAATTAGTCTCTGCTTTTATCTGGGACACTCAGTAGTGAGTGTGCTGAGAAAGCATTCCCTTAACACTTACACCTGCTTAATTATGATCTGGATTTTGTTAAGACTAGATTGCATTTCAGAGGCTATCTGAGAGCACATGAGAGTACACTACCTATGTGTGCTTGCCAGGGTTACCAAAGGCTGGTGAGATCTAAATGAGAGGAGAGTTTGACTGTCCCTCTAAGCTGTAATACCTGTTTTGAGGTGAGAGAGGAGGTAGCATTTGGCTTTCTGGAGGGGTGATGTGGAAGAATTTAATATCTGCATTTTGGAACTGGGCACCTAAACTTCCAGCTCACTTGGAGTTGGGGTTACTTTAAGACCTCAATGTCTGATTTCACAAACTTGATCTCTGACCTAAAGTTTCAGTTCCAATATGTGCGATACAGCATTGCTAACAAAGTGCAATGATCACAATATTTATGAGAGCCTATGAAATACACAGATTATGGGAATATGCAATTAACAACCTGATTAGTGTGTTGGAAGTTTAGCACTTTATGGATCTGAATAAGTAAGTATTTTAGCATTGCAGTTAAAAGTTTCAGGCAGCAGGAGAAAGCAGGAGCATCTGCAATCCAAAGCTCTGTTTGTTCTAGTACAGTGTTTCTCTTGAGCATTAAAGTTGAAAGGGGTTCTCTGAAACTTTGCCCAGAGATTGTTTAAGAAACCCTGCTTTTTCTATTACTGCGTTTTTTCCAGTGTGGAATACTGACGTACTTTATACTGGTGAAATAGTTGCTCAGTCATCAAATTGTTAGTGGACTTCTCTTTAACGATCTATGTGCAATGATGGACCTTTCTGTGTAATGAAAAAACACAAAGATTCTTTCTGGAGTCCCTTTAACTCAGTGTCTGCTAGCAGCAATGGAACAGTGTTTATTTGTTACATAGTGGCTTTATCTGCCGCAGGTAGAGTGTTACATAGTAAGAGCTTCTCTAAATCAAAAGAAGAAACCTGTGTTTATTGCAACAGTAATTGCACTCATCTGTTCTTTGTACATTCAAGAGTAATTATAGCATTTTATATTTTTATAAAACAAGACTCTGCTTGTTCTACTTCTGGTGTTGAAGTCTATCGAAATGCTGGGGGCATGTGTGGGCTTGAGGTATTTTTTCCTTATGGTTTGTTCGGTTGGGTTTTTGCAATTTTTTGGTGGGTAGGTGGGGTTTTTTGTTGTTGTGTTGTCATATGTCTGGTCATCTCTGTCTGTTGATTTACCCAATGTAACAAAAACATTTTTTCTTAGGCAATTTGAATATTTAAACTAAAAAAAATTCCTGCCACACAGATGTATTTGTTAGTATTTTCTTTGTAAACTGACTGGATTTATTTAGTGAAATTTTACTACTTTAAACACCTGACTGATACTGAAGGGAGGTTGCCTTTCCATATCAAAAATGCAGGCTTTTGTCAACATACTTAACATGGATATTCTCCCTCCTTGGTTTTTGGGTAAGGTAAGCATGTGCAGAACATGGTGCAATTCCAATATGATGGAACTTCCTACATGCTGGACCTCCTTGGAGGTCTTTATTCATGGCTATGCCATCTGTAACTTAGGTAAACTGGAATTAGTCATCAACTTTTTTAATGGAGGCCCCTGCTGAGTTGAATGTGAAACCATGGGAAGAGCTATGAGAAGTTTTAGAGGCTCAGGGAAATTGAGCAATAGCTCTTAATTAAAGTGCTGTTCAGCTATATCTAACTGCTAGTAGTGTCACAAAGTGCATGCTCAATGTTGTGATGAAAAATTTGTAACTCAGTAGCCTGCTGCTCTGCTGCAGCTCCACTTGGATTTTTTAAGTTGCTTGCTTTTGCTATTTGGAGGTGCTTGTTGCAAACTTGGCAGCTAAGTACAGATACATACAGTGGCAGTCATTTGAGTGGACAAAATCAAGGGAAATAACTTGTGGGCAAAGGAGTGATAATAGCAACAGAAGGTGGTAAGATCAGATTCAGCATGGATGAAAAATGTTGCATTTTTCAAGCAAGGCCATGGATATTGCCTATGTCCTGCTTTATCGCCAGGTAAGGACTTTTACCATGGTGGTCCTGCCAGCTCAGCTCTTTTTTTCCAGTTTTCAGTTGGAAGTTTCATCACAGAAACATCATATTTTGTCATGTTTCTTCACAAATTTCCTTCAAGTACCAGCAAGTCTGAGCCTTTCCCTTTTTCTTGATGACAGATAAAATGTCATCTTTGCTTTGCCTGAGCATAATCTTTTTTAGCATTTCTAGAATCTGGTAAAATGTTCAATTTAAATTGCTTCTTTGATGAGTGTCTGCTTCCCGGTGATGGCCAGGAATTTACCCACATTTGAGGAAAAAGAGCATTTAATACTTGAAATCTGTTTTAGTTAAGATACCTGGTGTTTAGTTTTATGAAGAGATGTCTAAAATTAACCTCTTATCATTAATAACATAGGCACCCTTTCATAATTGGAAAGACAGCAGCTAAGAAACCAAAGATGGAATAGAAAAAGCAATTGTGGAAACATGTTTCTCCAAGTGAGGAGATTAAATATATGTCTGTATAAAATGCTGAATAAACATGGCTGTTCTGTTCCTACTTTATGGCCTGAAGCTTTGACAGAAGTTTTCTCATCCAGAGCCTTTTTCCTTTCTGCAGGTCAAACAATCTGTATCTTTGGTTTACTGTCAGGTACTTCTGTAATAAATGTGATTATTACTAATCAAACATTTGCGTTGTGTACTACAGAAAGAGCATGGTTTGCTGTCAGCATGTGTGTAGGAAACCTCTCTGTGTGCTACAGTTTTCTCTTTTTCTGCATGGTGAGAGATGAGTGGGATGCTCTGATATCCCTAAAAAAACTCCAGAATAATACATATTGTTGATAGTATGGATCTGTTTATAGTCAATAAGTGCAGCTGTGCTTTTTAAAAATAATCTCTTTTTTTTGTTTGAGATGTGAGATTGCTGCTTTTAGTGTGACTAGCTGTGTTCAGTTTCACCTTCAACTCTAAGAGAGTAGAATAGTATGTTATAAAGTGATGCCTAGAACAGTTTTCAGACTTTTTCTCAGGTATAGCAAGAGACTAAATACTTTTTTTGTCCTCTGTATGATCTTCATGAGATAATTTATGCAAGTGCAAAATTACAGGCTATATTATGTTTCCTCAGTTCCATTAATTTCAGTAAAATTTATATGATGTCATTGTTCTAAGTTATAAAACTGCTTCTAAAGGGATCTGAAATAGAGTCAAGGAGTCACTGTCAATCAAGAATGTGCTTTAAACTAAACCAAGTCGTCTTCCAATCAATGTTGTTGGGATGTGACCAGTATATTGTGTTTATGCTGGATACTCAGAAAGGTGCAACAGCTAAAGATTTTTTTTTAAGTTACTTAAATCCTTTTTGTGGAGATCCACATGAAATTTTAAGATACTTTGAATGTATCTGATGTAGTAGATTAACAAATAAGAGAAGACAAGGAAAGTGGATGAACAGACACCTTTTTCCTTCTGTCCCCTTGGACTTGTGCATGTTTCTTATGTCATGATCATTACAGGGTGTGTCCTTCAGGAGACCACAGAGATAACCACAGACAGTACAGCCAGCAGGCATCTTTGCAATGATCTTTTGGTGCTGGTGAACATCTGAGGTCTCCTGGTAAAAGCTGAGTTTGCTGGCACACTCAATACAGATGAATTGAGGAGTGTTGTACTACAATTTTGTTTGTTCAAAAAGCCTTTTTAGAGTAGCATAGTGTAAAACTTGTGTTTCCAGAGAAATTTGAACTGTATCATATATAGGGATGCAAACAGCAAGAGACAGCTGTTGTGGCCAAGGGTTTATTATCTACCCTAAAGGGCAAGATGTTGCATTTGCAAAACACGGCTTCCTTTTTTTAATATTTGGAAAGTTATGGCTTTATCCAAATAAATTTGCCCCTCCTGGTATTCATGGTTACAGTCTTGCTGTACTTCTGCTTTCTCCAAGCGAAAGGGAAAAAACAGAAATCAGACTTTCTCTGGTGAGCTGATTGTGAATTCAGCCTGGGTGAATTGAGGTGTGTTCTAACAAGAGATTGAGTGTGGGACACAGTAATAAGCTACTGCATTGATGTAACAAGGTGAGTGGAAAACAATATTGATAGGGAGTTCAGATTCATAGATGATCAGCATTAGTGTGGGCCAGATTCTGGGTGTTATCAAAATTTTAATAGTAGGCACTAAGGAAGGGCTAAAATAAGACTGTTTTTTGTCTGGTACAATTCATGGAAGTCAAGCAACCCTTTAACAAGGTTCCAGTACCTTGAGATTAGCTCTGTTGGTCGGAGTATGGTGCTAATAATGCCAAAGTTGTGGATTAGAACACCATATAGGCCATTCATTTGGGCTTGGTGATCCTCTTGTGTGCCTTCCAACTCATAATATACTGTGAGTCTGTGCCAGTAACGAGATGCTCCTTTTTTAATCCTATTCTGCATTTTCAGGTTTGAATAATCCGCTTTTTTTTTTTAATGTAATCTCCACACAAACAGTTTTAAGGTTGTTGGGTAGAAGATCAAGTGTTTGTTTTGGTATGTTTGAGCAGGTATCGGTGTGGTCACGCACTGGCCATGGTCAGCGTGTGTGAACCTGTGTGCTGCAGCAGTTCCAGGCAGACAGATGTCTGCTCGCCCATGTTTGCATATTTACATTTCAGCACCTGCAAAACACAAATAAATATTCCCTGCTGTAATCACAAGTTGACCTGTATCAAGTTAATAAAAAAGTTAACCTGTATCTATCGCAAGGATGACTTCAAAAGTTTTGGTATACTCAGTGTGCAGAGTATTGCCCCCAGATTTCTTTTTGGCAAATCACAAGTTTAGAGTTCTGGCCACTTGACTGTGTGGAAATAGTAACTGGTATGACTGAGCTTCCCTGTCTCTGTAAAATTCACTACAGTAATGCTGCTAGTTGGTATTTTTCTAGAGATTTTATGTCTTTTCAGCTATTTCTGAATGGCTTCCAGGTTTGTAATGGTGTTGTTCATATCAGTGTGATCAGGCAGATGAAAAGAATTTATGATTTGGCCTTGGTCAGCCCACAGTTTGGCTTATTTGTGTAACTCATTGATGAGAGGAGATTTGTACTGAAGTATCTCATACTGTGAACTAAAAAAACTGTGGTCAGGGAAGAGAATGATGTCTGATAAAGTAATGCTAACATGTAGATAATGTGTCTTAACTTCTTGAATTTCTGCTGTGATTTGCCAAGACATGGACTTGGATGGAAATGTTCAAGCTGCAATTTATACTTGGATGAGAATATGTGAACTGAGTACAGTGGACTCATGGTCATATCAAATTAATGATCTGCTTTATCTGTCAGGGGATATCCGAATATTTTCTATCTGCAGCTACTCTTAGATTTTCCCATGAGAAATTGATATTAATAAAATAAAGCTCTCAAAGTGGAATGCAAAAAAGTAAATCTTAGCAGGAGGGTAGCTGGCAAGAAGAGGAAGGAAGAAATTAATTTTGATCATGCTCAGTTGTAAAAGCGCAGAGTTTGCTTAGAGAGATAGCTAGTAGTTCATGCTGATTAAAGATCATTACACCTAAAACTTTAGGGGCTTGTGTACAGAGTGAGTATCTGCAAAGCTGGGAAAATGACTTTCAGAAAATAACTTGTCAGTGGAAATGTGAGAGGTGGTACATTTGAGGTTGTGTCTGTGTTTGCAGTCTGTTCATTTGCAAACCTTCCAGCTTCCCTGGGCATTCAGCTTTTTATCTAGAAACATCCGTTGTTTTCTTTGAAAGAATTCTGGAAATATTTCTTTCTCTACATTATCTTGTTGCTTTACACCCTGGACCTTCTTTTGTTACTATTTCTGCTGTTTCACTTTGGTTGTTTTCTAAATACATGAATTTTGAAATTACTGGAATACTTTAAAAATCCCCCATAAATATGTTCCACATAGTAGAATTTCCTGAACTTTGCATGAAACTAGAAGGTGAGATAAATAAATTATTTTTTTGGCCTTGCTGTGTCTGTTTTTAACAAATACTGGACTTTGTGCATCATTTTTCACCAGTCTTCAAGGCCTGTCATGTGTATCTGCTGCCTTGTGAGTTTTCTTGTTTGAAAAACTGGGGCAAGAGAAGATAATGGTACTTGAATGAAGACAGGAACAGTACTCTGAGAAAACAAGGGATCTGAAAATCAGGCCTGTGGTTATCTTCCTACTAAAAAAATTTTAATCGTGACTGGGAATGTTGCCAGGCACTGCAAGAGAATTGTTCTCACTGTTAAATTGTTAGCTTGATCCTTGGCATGTGTTGGCTTAAGCCAACGCTTCCAGAAGAGACTTGGGCAGAGTTCAGGTCTTCAATGTGTCCCAGGAAGTGTTCTATTAAGTAGTTTGCATACGGTTAACCTTTTCTGGACATTAAGAGATATTTCTGTAGTGAATTTGTGCTCCTTGCTGCTAGTTGGCTTTGCAATGGGGAATATCATAGGATCTTTTAATTTCTGTATGTGAACCTAAAAGTCCTAGGTCCCAGAGGAATGCTTTATCCAGCAAAACATTAAGGCATAAAAACCAGTAAATCAGTAAGCAACACCAAAAAAAGGAAATATCTCAAACTAAAGTGATGCTTACAATAGAGCCTATGTAAATTTTCTTTTTGTGGTGACCCTAGCAAATCTTTCTGAAATTAGAAGAATTCTTTTTGTCTCTGATAGCATTCATAATCTTAGTCTATAATACTTTTGGTCTCAAAATAATAATGTTTTCTGGTTTTGTTAAATTATTTTAAATTTTGAATGTGAATGTCTGTCAGTTTCACTTTAAATCAATGCCACTTCTGTTGGTTTTGGCTGGTGTACAGTTAATTTTGTCCCTAATAGTTAGTATGGAGCTGTGTTTTTTATTTGTGCTGGAAACAAGTTTGATAACACAGGGATGTTTTAGTTCCTGCTGAGCAGGGCTTACACAGAGCCAAGGCCTTCGCAGCTCCTCACCCACCCCACCAGCGAGGAGGCTGGGAGGGGACACGGCTGGGACAGCTGAACCCAGCTGCTCCAAGGGGCATCACACAGCATGTGGCATCATGCTCAGCATGTAGACCTGTGAGGAGAAGGAAGAGGGAGATGTTCAGGGTTATGGTGTTCATCTTCCCAAATCACCGTGAGACGTGATGGGACCCTGCTGTCCTGGAGATGGCTGAACACTTGTCTGCCTGTTGAAGCGGTAGATGTATTCTTATTTTGCTTTGCTTGGAGGTCTAGCTTCTGCTTTATCTATCAAACCATCTCTATCTCAACCCATGAATTTTTTCATTTTGCTTCTCTGATTCTCTTCCTTTTCCCACCAGAAAGGAGTGAGGGAGTGGCTGTGGGTGCTTAGTTGCCGCCTGGGGTTAAACCGCAACACACTTAAGAAATGTGACTGTGTTGTCACGGTGGTTTGTAAATCGCAGAGGCACAAATGACTGTCTAGAAACAGCATAAGGAAGAGAATAATGAAGACATTGAATTTTCTTTGTGAAATTGTGTCCAGAGGAGGGCAACAAAGATGATGAAGGGGCCAGAGCACAGGTTCTTTGAGGAGTGGCTGAGGGAGATAAGGTTGTTCAGCCTGGAGAAAATGAGGCTCAGAGGAGACCTTACCACTCTCCACGACTCTCTGAAAGGAGGGTGTAGCCAGGTGGGGTCAGTCTCTTCTCCCAGGCAGCCAGTGACAAGAAGAAACATGTTCTCAAGCTGCACCAGGGGAGTTTATATTTGATATTAGGAAAAATTTATTCCTGTCATTGGAATAGGCTGCCCAGGGAAGTGACGGATTCATCATCAAAAGGTGTGTGCGTGTGGCACTTGAGGGCATGGTTTAGTGGTGGATACGGTGGTACTCAGTTAAAAATTGGACTTGATGGTCATAGAGGTTGTTTCCAGCTTTTAAGATTCTGTGATTCTAAACCATGCAGTGTATTTCTATTTTTCACAATAGTGCTATCTTCTTCAGACCTTTTATCTCTGAGGATGTGTTACAAGTAGATTTTTGGTGGAAGGGGAATGATTGACAGTGCCTTTTTCTCTGATACAGGCCTTTGTGTGTGGGATAGATACATTGTAGACTATGGGACATGTACTTCGTGTGAAGGACAAATGTCATGGAAATGCCCTTGCTTTTTCTTTTGTTTTAGGGACACTGACTAGGGTCTTCAACAACCATGAGCAATCCTTTCGTACAGATTGTGGAGCCACTGGACCCGAAACAGCCTCTGAAGAAATTCTTTAATCTGAGCAAATTGGAAGATGTAAGATATGGTATGTTGACAATATAAGAAAAGCATTTTGTTAATACTGATGGATAGAACCTGAACAGACTTGGCCACATTGGATGATTCTCTGGTGAGAACTATGAATTCAAAAGGTGAATCTTGAAAACAAAATTGTAGCAAAATTTAATTCTTGACATTTAGAATGACAGAAATATTGGCAAGATCACAGTAGTACTTTCTCATCAGACTGTGCACGCAGCAGTCTTGATTTTGCTGAGTGGGTGAGGAGAGCTAGGCAAAACTAAGAGCCCAAGTTTTCTAATACTGCTAAAGGCTGGGTAGGATCTAACACTGATATGTATGACTGAACCAATCAGAAAGATTTTTCAGCTTTGAAAACAGTAGTGGGTAGAGAATCCTTTCTGACGAGGCTTTTTCCTCTGACATTTCCCAAATCTTTCAGTGGTACTGCTAAAAATCTTAGTGTCACTGCCATTGACTTAGAAACTTGAGTATCTATACCTTAGAGTTATCTGTGGTGGGTGTTTGGTGTTTGAAAAGGAAACAGGTGATTAAGGGGAATTCAGGGAACAAGAGGAGGAACATTTTCTCTGAATTTCAGCAAGACCTACCCATTACAGGCTCCACTATGTGAGCAGTCAATTAATGTCAGTCCTGGTGGGTGAAAAGCAGAGAACAGTCTTAAAGAATAGACAAATACACATATGGTGTTACCAACTGATCCACTCCAGAATTCCAAGAGTGATAACCTCCAGATTCTTTAAAGGAGAAAGGATGCAATTCTCACTATCCAGCATAAAAAGGGAATAGCTTAGCAGGGAAGGGCAGGAGAAGATTGTAAAACACCCCAAAACAACAACAGTAATAATAACTCCCAAAACTCCTAAATAAACAAAATCCCCCAAAACAAAACCCCTAACAGCAACCAACCCAAATTGTTCTGAATTGCTGTGTCCTGAAATACATGGGGTTTTTTTTTTACAATAGCAGTAATGAGGTCTCACTGAGATTAAGTAACTTTTATATCTTGAGGCCAGCCCTGTGTAGAAAATTAGAACAAACTTCTCAAAAGATTTTAAAATATGAATATTCTGAGAGGCAATAAAACAACTATTTATTAAAGTGAACCCAAGGAGGAAGGACTGAGACATGTTTGGATTTTTTCTGCACATCCATTCCTTGTAGTAGGGCTGTCAGGACTGCTCCAATACTATTTTGTGTCATCATCTTTAAATATTTCCAATTTTAAGTAAAAGAAGATTGATAGATGAAGAGTCTGACTTTCAGTCAGTTTCATCTTCCATCTCTTGAGACAAAGAGACTGCATAAACCACTACAGCTGTGCTTTCCAACATGGCAGGTAGAAAACTATGCTTTTCCTACAGACATTTATATGTCTGTATTCAGTAACAAGAGTGAGAGCAAACTGCAGAAAAACAAGGTGAGCACAGCATGTTTTCAGGATTGCTGTGCTACGGAGGATGGAAAAGTCCCTCAGCAAAGATGTCTACTGTGTCACAGGAGCTGAGATAATAAACCTGCTGAAAGCATCAAGTGGAACAGATCAGTTAGTACTGACCTCCTGGCAAAGCTGGAATGGGGAAAAGATGTTTAGATAATCGGAATAAAGCCTTGTGAGAATGTGGGGACCTGTCTGCCCCAGACATAAAACTTTGCACTTGCTGACATATTCCCTAAGGTAAAAACTGAGTTTGTTTCTTGCCTCTTACCCATGCAGGTCGCCTGCCATTTTCTATTCGAATCCTCCTGGAAGCCGCAATCCGTAACTGTGATGAGTTCCTAGTGAAGAAAGGAGATGTTGAGAACATTCTCAACTGGAAAGTGATGCAACACAAGAATGTTGAAGTGCCATTTAAGCCTGCAAGAGTTATTCTGCAGGACTTCACGTGAGTTTGATGGTCTCCAAAGCAAGGAAGAGGGTCTTCTGAGAGTGCAACAATGCTCACCTTGGGGTGGAGGGGTGAGCTGAGGGGAAGAATAGCAGTAAGATATTTGGAACACCCTTTTTCAGCATTCCTGGATGTCATGCTAGAGACAGCACTTGGAGAGGCAAACACTTAGAATAAGACAATTGAAAAATCTGAGACGGAGAAGTAAATATCTTCCCAAAACTTCAAAACAGAGGAAGAAAATGGGATTGATAAATTGCATCCAGTTGAGGAAGTTTGGTGTTTAGAAGTTATTATTTGAAGGGGTGATATTGTCTATTCTCTCTCTCTCTCTTATTTGGTTGGGTTTTTTGTTTGTTTTTGTTTCCCAGGGGCTCTTGATTTCAATTTTTTTCAATTTTCTACCTATTTCAGTTCTCATTTATAACCCACATAATTTCTTCCTCTTCTAAATCAGTGTTATTATAAATATATTTTAAAGACTTCCCTGCTGTTGAAAAAATGAATATATTATTTTTCTCAGAAATGGAAATTGGGATTCCTACTTAATGGACTCTAAAAACTGGGCCTTGTTATTGCAGTGAGTTCTCAGGTGTCAATAATAATAATATAATAGTCCTTGTTCAATATAGAAAGTAAATTTTCAGGTGGAACAATAGCACCTAATTGTTCTAATACAGTTTGGATTTGCAAGTCTACTCACTGTTCTTTGTATCCTTGTACTCTGTCTTTATAAAATATTTTAGTATATCCACGGTAAGCCCAGTTCAGCTATGCTGCCAGTTGATTTTCTTCCTCAATGGTAGAGTATCTTAGCTGTCATAACCTCTGTTATGCATTTTCACAGAGGTTTTCAAAATGCTAGAGACCCAGTACAGCTCAACTTAAAGACATTAGAAAAAACTGGCAAAACTTCAAATTAAAGAAATGCTGGTTTCCTAGCTATTTTTCATCCATTAGCTGTTGTTAATATTTTGAAAAACTGGAGCAGAAAGGCAGCTGAAGTTTCAAGCAAACATTGTTCCTTCTCTTACTGCTCTTCTTTCTTGCCCCCTACTCCTGCTGAGTTTTAAAAATTTGCCTATAAGTCTGCAGAGCAACTGCATTCCTGGAAAATGAGCTCTTGGACAGGCCTCTGAGGACATTTTGAAAAAGGCAGCTTTGGCAACTTTCCAAAAGCCATGCAACAATTACATTCAGGTTGTCCTGATTTAGAATTATCTAACTTCCTAGTTAAGATTATTCTGCATTTATCTTGAGTTGTTCTAAAACAGTAGAAGGATACTGTGTCTGTTCCATATTAATTGTATAACATTCATAAGTTGGTAAAATAATTCTTCTGCTGTTTTCTTCCTACCCTCCCTCCCTCAAATTCCCACAGGTAGAATAGCACAGAATGTCCTATTTTTTTAATAAAAATCTTATCCTGGAATGTCAAACTGCTGAACAATATCAATTAACTGTGTCCAGTTTAGATAATGTGGATCCTTTTTCCTGTGTATTTTTTGGTAATAATTCAGGATTTTCAAGGTAAAATTCTGTAGGAACTAAAATACCTTTTGCTGCTGTTGTCGCATTGTTTCTGATATTAAAAAAAATAAAAAATAACTTCCTCATGGTCAGAGTTAAAAACATAAACCCTTATGGCTTTGGGATGCTCTTACAGAAATACAGTTTTTTCAGTGGGTTGCTCATTGATGCCAGCTCCTTATGAGCACATCAGAGAACTCTTTGTTTTAGCAGCCAGCAAAATCAGATAAGTAAGTATGTAAGAGGGTTTTCCAAGCTGGTTGAAGATACTATGGTAGAACATACCTCAGTAGAAAACTGAGAATTTGTGTGCAGAGAAGCACCAGAAGCTGCGTTAAAAGAAATATTGAAAAGTGCATGATATCTTAGACAAGTCAAGTGTTGAAATGCCAGAAGCTCTGGTTGCTACTCATTATTTGTTTCCATTGAAAATGGAGGAGTGCAGTTTGCTTTGTACGTGACAGTAGCTATCTGTTCTGCGTCTCGGGATTGTTGGTTGGTGTTTGTTTTGGTTTTTTTCTTTTTCTTTCTCTTTTCCGAATTGTTTCACCATGCCCATTTTATTTCTGTTGTAGTGGGGTACCTGCTGTGGTTGACTTTGCTGCAATGCGTGATGCTGTGAAGAAACTTGGTGGGGACCCTGAAAAAATAAATCCTATCTGTCCTGCTGATCTTGTGATAGACCACTCCATCCAGGTTGATTTTAACAGACAGTAAGAAAAAAAAAAATCACTCTTTACTTCTTAATGGTAGTAAGTAAACTGAATCTGGTTACTGGTCATCAAGGTAGTTCTATTGGTAATAATGTTAGCATTTGTACTACAACATTCCAGACATTAGGAAATTTTAAAGTTGGACTGTTGTATCAGCTGTGGTGAGCTGGGGGAGAGAATTTTCTCTATCTGTGGTGTATCTCTCAGCAGCAAAAACCTGTACTAAACTGTTGATAGAAACAGACTCATTCCAGGCCTGTGTTTATTGTACTTCTCTTTAATAATGCTGCACTATTATTAATTGCTCGGAAATGGCATTTTCCCCATGTGCACTTTTTTGACCCCATAAAGGTTTTTAGAAAGAATGAATGAGAATATTTCCTTTCTTTCTCACTTCTCTAAGAATAGAGGTGATCTACACTAGGCTCAGTTTTGAGGTACTGCTTTTTGCTGCAGTGCCTACAGGCAGAAGAGCATGAGATACTGCTTACTATGGCCCCTATGAGTTCTGGAAAGAAATAAGGCTATTCAGTCCTCAACAGGCTGAGGAAAAGATACAAAACTTTCTAGGATTCACTAGACATACAGTGAAATAAAAGACCTCTGTATACAGGTCCTTCTGCCCTCCAAGGTACGTAAATATGGGCCTGCTGAACAAATCTTCCAAGCAGATCCTGCAATCACAAGTTTTATGGTGGTTTCCTTCCACCTTGAAGTTTTTTGGCATCATTATTTAATCATTATTTTTTGGGTTTTTTTGCCTTATTTTATTTCTATTATGCATATTAACATATGCAAGAAAATAGAGATTTTTCTCTCATATAGAGAATGTTGGCCAGATTTATGCTTCAGTTATTTCAAAGTCAGCAGACCTAAGTTAGGCAGCTGATTGAAGCGAAGAATTTGTTAACACTGTTTAGAAACACAGAGGCTTCAGGCAGCACTCTATCATAGTGACAACAAATAAAGTTGCAGGACAGTTGTGTTCCAGTTTACTGCCTTGCTGATTCCTTCTGATTTAGGTGTTGGAAAAGTCACATTTCTCTAACATGCAGTGTTGCTTTTCTCAGGCTACAACATTTAGGCCTGCAAAGTGCAGATTAGTATTCACGTGTGAAGCAGAGTTCAGGTATTATCTCTTGAGATTTCTTAAATCCTTTTCATTGGTTGCCTGTAGTGATATTAAAATGGTGCAAGGATCAGCATTCACATTAGCTAGTAAATCTTTTTTTTCTTTCAACCTTTGACTAGATATAAAATTCACATGACAATTTTGGTTCTGACAGCTGATTATTTTCATTTGCAGGTCAGACAGCTTGCAAAAAAATCAGGACCTGGAATTTGAAAGGAACAAAGAAAGATTTGAATTCTTAAAGGTACCGACAAAAATAATCTTATTTGCATGGAGAAAAGTTCAGTGAATGAAAGTTCTTCCAGTGCTCATGTTGAAATATTTTACTCTAATTCCTTTTGTTTCAGTGGGGCTCTCAAGCTTTTAAAAACTTGAGGATTATTCCACCAGGCTCTGGGATCATCCACCAAGTGAATCTGGAGTACTTGGCAAGAGTGGTGATGGATCAGGATGGCTACTACTATCCAGACAGCGTGGTTGGCACTGACTCGCACACCACCATGATAGATGGCTTGGGGGTGCTTGGCTGGGGTAGGTACAGCAGTGTTTCACGAGCAGTCTCTTGGCTCAGGGAGCTGTGTTTGGGCTCTGGTGAGTTGATCCTGGTTGGCAGAACACCCCCACCCGTTCACTTCCTCCCTCCTCCTGCTAGCACAATGGGGGAAGAGAACTGTTAGTCCAAATGCAGGATTAAAGTAATGGGTAGAGACAAAGACAGTTTAAGTGAAGAGGAGTGCATACAGGGAAAGGAAATGAACGAAGTGATGTGAAGACAGTCAGTCATCAGCTCCAGTCAGCACACCAAAGCCCAGCCAGTCCCTCAGCAGTGGCTACTTTGGAAAGCCCACTTCCCCGACTGGTGATGAGCCTGGTGTTTTATGGCATGGAATATCTCATTGTTCAGCTTTCATCAGCTGTCCTGGCTGTACCTCTCACTGTGTTTTTCCCACCCCAGCTTACTTGCTGAGGGGCAGGGTGAGAAACAAAAAGCATTGATATTGTGTAAGGACTGCTTAGCAATAGCTAAAACTCTGGTGTGCTATCAACTCCAATTTGATCACAAACCTAAAACATGGCATTGTATGGGCTGCTGTGAAGAAAAGTGATCTCTGTGCCAGCTAGACACAGTTATATAGCCTAACCCCAAATGCAAGTAACCTGATAAGGTCTCTTACAGTTATATAAGACTTTGTAACTAAGCTCCCCTTTCTGATCACTGCCTCAGATGATTTCTGCTACAAGTGTTGGCTTTGTTTGGGTTTTTCTAATATATTCTTTTCTATTCTGCATTTAAATGACAAGGAAGTAGATAAGGAAAATTTTAAATAAAAAAGAGGATTGAAGTATCACCGACCATCCAATTTTTTTTGTGTCACTTGGCTACTTTAAAAGTCTTGGATTATCCAAAAAGTATTGCAAATAAAAATCCATTAGGTGAAAGGTGATGAAAATTAAATCTGACTTAAATATGATTGGAGAGGACATTATGCAAAACAGAACTGTGAAGTTCTAATACCAGTGCTCTGCACAGTATTTGTTACAGGAATAGATATAAATAATTTATTTTTCCTTGTAGTGGTAAACTGAAGTGCTTGAATTATTGAATAAATAGGTAACTATGGAGTGGAAGTGTTTGTGGTCATCCTATACAGTAGCAAAGACTTCAGCTGAGCCTTTATTTTCCTGTGATATGGTAATAGGAGTATTGAAACAGTTGTTGTCCAAATATGGAAAACACTGTGTTTTTAAAGAGTATTTGTTAGTTGTTCATGAATGTGCTTGTGAAATTCTGAGCACCACATATGGTAGGACTTTCTGATTTTAATAACCCACCTCACCTATTGTACTATAGGAGCATTAGTTAAGTGAGACTTTCTGAATCAAGGGTGAAAGAGTTCCTGGATTAAAATACAAAGGTAAAAAATTTCAATGTATCTAAAACATCTTTTGAATTAGACACATCTCTTATTCTATATGTGGTTGCAGCATATGCATGGAGCATATGATTTAGATGAAGTTGTAGCACTAAAAGCTGCCTGGAAAAGTGTGACTCTTAGCCTTCAGTTTTTCTCCAGAATATGAAAAGTATGGCTGAACACAGTCTATAGTGTATGGGCTCAAGATGCATATTCTTGGATCCAACATTTTTTCCAGAGGTTGGTGTTGTTGAACTTGGTTCATGACTGTCAGTGGTAGTCAGTCAGTTATTTTGACTTACTTGAATGTTTAAAAATGAATCAATGTCCAGTGAAAGAAGCCATATGATTGGATCTGTCACAGCATTATCTTTTAAATTAACAGAGGTATATTATTTTGAATTAAATAAATTAGAAATTATTTTTCAGAACCATTCTTAGATTAAGTGGGAAAAAGGATTAGAGTAGTGATTTGGCATTCATAAGCAGCTATTACAGGCAGTTTTTTCTAGTTTAATATTCATTAAGCTAAACAAAAGGTAGAAGGAGATTTCAGAGAAGATAAATACATGAGGGACTTTCCACAAGCAGAAGGTTATAACACTGCTTAATGATTTGGGTGCTTAATGCTAAGTTGCTAGATAATAAACATCATGGCTTTGTTAGATTGGATCTGACTATGACATCTTGATATGTTACCTTAACAAATCAGCAATATTAAATAGTAGCTGGAATTCTGATAGTGAAGTTGTGCTTATGCAACGATTCCCACCTACACATTCCCAAACCCTCTTGAAACATAGTGGGCATAAGGGAAGCTATTTCTGTCTTAACAAGTACCTTTTATGTTAGCATTCTTTAGTAACATTTCTTTCTTTCAAAATAATTTCTGATTTTTTGTTTGGTGACCAACAATCATGGTCTGCATATGTTTCGCTCACAGCACATATTCAGTGCCATGTCAGTGGTTCTTGATTTGTTGCATTACATGCTTGAGGTAGTAAATAAAAATTTCACATCTGTTATTGTAAAAGCCATCCTTAGAGTAAGTTACTTAGATTCACCTTATATCCCATCTAATGGGTTAGAAACAAGGATGAAAATATGGAACAAAATGAAAATAAAAAGCCCAACCTTGCAGGAACAGCAGCAAGTTGAGGAATGCCTCTTAGGAGAAGACTCAGACTCTCTGCTTTCTCTGCCCTTTCACAACTAAATAGAGTACTCATCAGGCAGTTGACTTCATGAGTTTATCTGTGATGTGTTAGTATATTTCTGAATAGTCACATTGTGTCCTCCTGTTTTGTGCAGGTGTGGGTGGCATTGAAGCAGAAGCAGTGATGTTGGGACAGCCCATCAGCATGGTGCTTCCTGAGGTGGTTGGCTATAAGCTGGTAGGAAATCCTCAGCCACTGGTAACATCCACTGACATTGTGCTCACCATTACCAAGGTAAATTACCAAGATTTGATATTTTGATATTACTGCTAAGAGATAAACACATTCTGTAGGACAGAGCCACTGTACAGAATGTGTAAGAACCCTCTGTGTGCTTCCAGGTAGTAATTTTGAATTTTTAGAAAGGCTTTATCATTGTCTATGGATTGAATTCAGCTCATTCAGGACAATTTTCTAGGCAAATCTGTTTCCCAGAAGTCACACAAAATATATGTTAGGATATTTTGGAATTGAGTGGTGTTTTGGAGCAACAGTGCTTTTTCCTCTGCCTCAAAAATCCCTGATGACTTGTTTTTTGAGATCACCACTTAAAATAAGGCAATATAAAATCTGGAAACCAGACAGTAAGCCTTGCAGTCTTATTTCTTCGATGTGCAGGTGTTTGATTCTTGTAATAGGTTTATAATATGTTTAGTTACTCTGTGCATTGTCACTGAATTAAGAGTATTGCTGGGTCAGCATTGCTGGAAGTCAGAAATCTGGTACAGAAGGTCAGCATGGAATGCTGTCTACAGAGAGACCTTAAAAAAGGGTTTTCTCATTTTTTTCAAAAGTCAACATTTTCTCATTTTTTTCAAATGTTGTGTGTGTTCAGTTTGACTCATGTACTGGTGCAGTTGGTTCTCCCTGTTTTTCCCTATTTCCCATCTTCCTGGGCTTGCTGTGTGAAGAGTCCTCACACAGTTCTCTTCCTCTTAGAACATCATATTGGGAAAAATGCAATTGTAAGACAGTCTAGTTTAAATGAAAGGAAGAGCATGTTTTAGAAGAAATATGGTCCTATGTTGTACCTTATTATTGAAACTTTACATCTCAGTGTCCTCATCTTTATGATTTAGTTTAGCAAAAGCTTCCTGGTTTCAAATGGCTGTAGAAATATTCACAAGAGATTTCTCCAAGTCAAAAGCTGGATATCATAACAGACATGCTAATGCCATTTGACACATAACAATGACACAGACACTGTATTTTTATAACAGCATCTTGAGTCAAAAGCTGGATATTGTTATGTGTCAAATGCTAATGCCATTTGACACATAACAATGACACAGACACTGTATTTTTATAACAGCATCTTCGCCAAGTTGGAGTTGTGGGTAAATTTGTGGAGTTTTTTGGTCCTGGTGTTGCCCAGTTGTCGATTGCTGACCGAGCCACCATTGCCAATATGTGTCCAGAGTATGGAGCAACAGCTGCCTATTTTCCAGTGGATGATATTAGTATTGGGTACCTGCTACAAACTGGTGAGTATAAGAAGAGACCGTAAGTTCAGAGGCAACTGAAAGGATGCCAGGTCTATATGACATTGGCAGTGGGATTGAATCAGGTGAAGCCTTCTGAGCCTCAGTTCATTTTTTTATTGGTGTTTACTTATTGAGACTAGTTTTTGCACTTAGGATGCATGTTTAGGAAGAGCTGATTGTTGGATTTATGGCAGCCTGCCAAAAATCTGAATCTAGATTGTCCAGATGACAGAAATAGGAAGCTAAGATTTTGTTCTGCAAAAGCCACTAAGTCTGCTCAATTGGTTTGTTTTTAGTGAATCTCTAATATTTGCCTTGAAAGGATCTTGTAGTGCTATTGACATTGTGCCTGTTATGCACTTTTTTTTTGTTCTGTAAGATGTTCCTCTGTTTCACTTGCATTTTGGTTTTGCTGTATCTGGCTTTAATTTTAGGCCGCGACAAAGAGAAGGTTATGTGCACAAAAAGGTATCTCACTTTTTTTTTTTGTTCTGTAAGATGGTGGTTCCTCTGTTTCACTTGCATTTTGGTTTTGCTGTATCTGGCTTTAATTTTAGGCCGCGACAAAGAGAAGGTTATGTGCACAAAAAGGTATCTTGAGACTGTGGGAATGCTAAGAGATTTCAAGAACTCTTCTCAGGATCCAGAATTCACACAGGTTAGAAACAACTGTTTGCTGTCTCCTTGCTTTATGTCCTGTCCTATTTTATTGTGACAATTGTCTGTTTTTCACAGAAACTAAGAAATAGTCAAGGAATTCCTTGTCCTTTGCTTTGGTCTGCACAGCTGTCTTATTTTAGTGCCCAGTGGAATGAGTCAGTTGGCTCTTCAGGTGTGAAAACTTTGATGTAGGTATAGATTGGCTTTCAGTTGACCTCCAGCTAGTGCAGATTCTTCAGTGTGTTTGATGGAGCTTTGAGAAGTCCTTCCAGACTGAAGGATACTCTGAGGAGTAGCTGTGGAAATAATGTGGATGTTGTGTGTGTAAGCCCTGTTTGCAGTTTTTTGCTGTTCAGCCAGTTATGTTACTGTATGAATCAGGACCCTTAGAAGCCCTGTGTGGTAACCACAGAGCACACAACTAATTTCCTGTGCTAGACAATTAAGATCTTACTCAGTGTCCGGGAAACTCAAGAATATTCCTGGTTTTGTCTACTGTAAAATTTTATCTTGTAACTTGTGTTTGAGTCTGCATGATTATTCAAAAATCTTCGCAGATTTGGAAGGATGTAGCACATTATGAAAACAAAGTTGGAAAATCGGTGAGGAATAGATTAATAGTCTGCTTTGTTTTGTATCAGTTCCAGTATTTCTTCACATCATTTTTTAATCTGTTTCTGGCATGTGAAAAGACAAATTAAAAAATAATTCGTAATGCTTAGATACTTTAATTACATTGGGTTTTTCAGTAACTTTAGTACTTTTGATAGCCATACATGTGAGTTGGCAACATCTAAAATTAGAAGTGTTCCTTTTTTTCTGATCTTCTCATTCTTGTGTGTCTTCAATAATTTCTGCAAATAATGATGTGCAGACTTAGCATTGATTCAACAGCAGAGGTAAGCATACCTGTAGCTTACCTGGCTTCTACTTATCAGGCCAACCACTCTCCGTTTGTCTTACTTGAACAGGTTGTTGAGTTGGATCTCCATACTGTTGTGCCTTGCTGCAGTGGACCAAAAAGACCTCAGGACAAAGTTGCTGTGTCAGATATGAAGAAGGACTTTGAGACTTGTCTGGGAGCCAAGGTAGGGACTGGGAACATTTGGGCAAACAAACTGATTGATGCTTCTAAAAGCTGTCTGGTGTTCAGGAACTACGTTCTGGGGTTATCTGTTGTTTGTTTGCCTGCTGAAAAATAAAGGATATGACGATATTTGACTGCAGTTTCAAAGGTGACAGAAGCAACAGGTAGTTTAAAATTGTGATGTTGCTTCTCTTGCATGGAGGTGTTCATGCCCTATTGTAGTAGTATTTCTTTCTGATCTTAGGCCTAACATGATCTTGACATAGACTAGAGATTTCTGAACTCTGCCACAATGGGGTGTTTTTAATAGAGGGGACAAAATACCTACTGCACTGAATTTTGAGATAACTACCCAGCTCTTCAGCTCTTAAGCATTCTAAACAGGTTATGCCCTGAATCCACGATGTAATTTTGCACTAAGTATTGAATCTGTTCATCAGAGCAGAACTGCACGTGTCTCTGTGACTCTTGGATGTTGGTGGTAAAGACAGAAAACAATGACTACATGCTGCATCATCCAGTCAAAAGTGGTCATTGAAAGAGGCACGAGATTATTTGAATGAATATTCCTGAATACTTTAGTTTTCTAAATCAGTTTAAATCTTTACCTGATACAGTAATCATCCCTGTTAAACACATTACAGAACTCCAGTGATGTGAAATTAAAGCAGTTCCCAATAATTCTTGGTTTGTTACATTTTCCAAACTCCATTAGGTGATCTTATGCTTTCAGATCTCTAAATGTAATTTTTCATGGCATGAACAGTGCCTACTTGCTCTTTGTTTTTTTTCCAGCTATCAGACCTTTGCCTCTCAAATCAGCTCCTGGTATACATTCAAGCTGTTTGATAATCCTGGTTTAAAAGTCTTATGTGTTATGCTAAAATCTCAGGACTAGATTGTGTGCTAAAACTATGTGTGATCAGGAATCTGTAACATCCAGGAGTAAGTAGCATCTGAGAAATCCGAAGAAGGATACATTCATGCAGGAGGAAAATAAAAACATGTTTTGCTGCAAAGGCTGCCTGTTTTACCAGTAAACATAGAAGAGGGGAAACCCCAGAAAAAATAATTTTTGTCCACCGTTTTGGCTGGCCAGAGATGCAAGCCTTCACCATCAGACCTAAAAGCACAAGCATGGATGCGACTAACAGATGATTTTCATTGGTGAAAAAACAGCTCATACTAATGTTCAGTTAAAATGTTTATGTTAACCACTCATTTTGATTCTTATTTTCTCCTCCTACAGCAAGGATTCAAGGGCTTCCAAATTGCACCAGACCGACAAAACAGCATAGTCAAATTTAATTTTGAGGGCCATGACTTCGAGCTTACTCATGGTTCAGTAGTGATTGCTGCCATTACAAGCTGTACAAACACCAGTAATCCCTCAGTTATGTTGGGTGCAGGTAAGCTGATTTGCCTAATGTGCAGTAGTTTCTCTTTGGCTCTGAATGTGTATCCTAAAGATGACAACAACAACACTGATGTAATTCAAGGTATACAGTGCTGGTTTTGTGATTTGGAGTGTTAAAACTGAGCTTAGTTTCTAAGGGTAGCAAAGGACTTGTGGAAGTGGTAGCTAGAAATGTAGGTTGACAAAAGTATATTCTTCCTGCACTGTCTTTTCTACAAGGAAATCTGGGACTTAATTAAGCAACACTTTTGACAGTTTTCCAAATGCACAGAAGCTGATATATGGAGATAAGAAGAGGCTATTGAAAGTCAAAGCCAGAAGAGGGACAGTGAAAAATGGTCTTTTGGGGCAAGTCTGAAGGTGTTCTGAACTGTGAGCAGAGCAAGGAACACACATTTAGCTAAAGGTTGTCCTCTAAAGCTGTTACAAGAGTCTGGGGGCATGGTAGGTGTGAGTAAAGAAGCAAATTGTATTCTCAGGGATTGCCAGCTTTCAGAACCTTTTCATTTACATCTTAACTACATCCAAGAGGAAGGCAGAGGTGAGCTTGGTATGCACCACTACAGAACAGTTAGTCTGACTTGGCTGTATAAAATTTTTGGTCAGGAGATTGTTCATTTTTAACATGACTAGTCCAATCAGAAAATTTGTCATTCCTAATGTGTGCTTCTGGCAAAAAATAGGAAAGAAGAATGTCAGCTCAAAGGGTTCAGTCTATACTGGACAAGTTTGGCCCAGTTCCCAGGCACTTGGCTACATGTTTACATATTTATTCTCTCCTCTGCAAGCATATACATAGATGGTATCTGTCACTGTATGATGATTGCTGCATAGAGGCTAACTAGTCTGTCAGAGTTTATTCCTGCGAAGGTCAGAAGGGATGTGCACTGGGCAGTACAAAGACCCTTCACCAGAAAGGATTACTTGCTGGTTAAAGTAATATAATTTCTATTTGTTCCTGTGTGGTGCTGGGAAGCTTTTGGGCTGTGAACAGTCTCTGTCAACTGTCACTTTGTGTTTGGCTTTTTGATGTGATATTTATCACTTGTTTTTAGACTAACATCTATATTTGCATACTTTACATACCAGCAGTTCACCCACTCCCAGGCCAAAGGTCATTTAAACTCCAGCAACAGGTTCAAAGTCCCCCATAAAATAAGAAGTGGGACAAAGGAGAAGCCGAGGAGAGACCTGCTCATTTTCTTAGCACTTTGAGAGAAATTGAATTGAGTTCAGAATTGAACAAGGTGTCCCAATCCACTTGTCTTTAACAGGACAGCCAGAACAGCATACTTCTTTCCTCAGGTCCATTCTGCATTATCACAGAAATATACCTGTATTTCCTTCTTCCAAGGATCAAGAAGTAGGTTTTCTCCAGGCAGACTGTGTTTGCCTTATCTATTCCCTTAGTTCTAGGTGGATGTATCCCTCAGTTGTGCCTGTTGAGGATAGTTTCCTCTAGTGTTTGGCTCCCAGGTTAATGACATGCATTTTTGACCTTCTCTGAAGCAGTAGGGATACTGAATGCACTTTGAATGCATTCACTACTATGTGATACACTGCACCCTCAAGAATGTAGTTCTAAGGATTTTGGTTATGTACTCAGATTTAGTGGCTGCTCTCACCTTTGCTGCCTTTCTGTACAGCAGCATTTATGTTTTGACCTTGAAAAGGAAGGAACAAGTAATTCTGTCAGTCTCTGATAACTGTTGGTAAACAGCAGTGTTGAGAATACCCACAAGAGATACCCACAAGAAACACAATAGCTTGGCTTTCAGGATGACGTTTCAAATGAAAGTAAATAAACATACAGTGTTCCCAATTAAGTAACCAAGCTAAAAAAAATCCAGGATACGAGCAGTTGTTTCAAGCTACTGCTATCTATCCTGTGCACTATGCAGGGGCTGTGTGTCTATGGGGGTACTGGGTATGTGCTGTAGGAACTTTGACAGCCTAATCTGACCTTAAAAAGATGTTGGATTAAGGTTGCTCAGAGGAGCTGAAGTTCTGGCATTTCCTTGCCAACTTTGAGAGTTTGACTATGCTATCTTTTCAGAACTGCTAGAAGCAGCAAGACAGAGGCCAGCACTTTCAAACAGGTTGTCAAAGTCTCAGTTCCTAGGATGACTGTTTGTTCATGGTCTCATTTGCAGAAGTATCCAAGAGCTCCAGTTTCTGCAGATTTCTCTAGTAGCTAAGGAACCTTAACAACTTCAGGAACAGGACCGCTTCTTTAAATTCACTTGTGTAAGCCATCTCACACAAAGTGTCATGGTCCAGGTCATGTCTAACAAAGGTGCCAGACAGCTGGCAAAGACAAACCAGTTTGATGACCTCTTTCTGTTGGAGATCATGTTGGATCAAAGCACAGTTTATGTCTGTTTTCTTATCTAAATGAATGCCATGTGAGAGGGGGAAAATGCAGCATGGGAATGTGAAGTTTTGCATAGTTTACCTATCTGCTGCTTCTTTTATGTTCATCCTGGAAAAGAACTGGAGAGGAACTTGTTCTCTGAACATGCATCACAGTATGGACAATTTATTTCAAAAGAATATTCAGGATAAATGTGTGTCTAGTAAGACCTTCCACTGAAATATCTCTATGCATATTACAAATTCAGGAGTAGTAAAACAGCAACAAGTAAAACTTGTGCAACAAGCTGTGGGTTGTGAGATGTCTTGTTTGTGGCAAAGGCCACCATTGGTGCTCTCATAGCCTTCGGCTCCTGAGGGCAGCAAGTCCTATGCTGGCAGTTTTTTCTTCTTGGTTACTCCACCATGGTAAGTGGAAACTTAACAGATCTTCATTGCATTTTTTGTGAGACATCTGTCTTACAAATAGTGCTCTGAATTTTGAATGTCTTCTTGCAACCCCAGTGAGTGCATCTTACTGAATGAAACTTCCATTAATTTTCTAGTGGAACAGAAATTGCAGGCTGGATGTACAGTTCAACAGAGCACTCATCCTCTAGCTGGTTGTCATGGAATTAGTGCTGTTGGCTTGCTGTACCAATTCATTGCCGATGCCTTTTCTGTTCCCAGTTGTTTAACGGTATCTCTCCTAACATGCTAATCCACCAAACTGTCTCACTTCCAGGAAAATCTGCAACTATCCTCTGTATTTTTCAGGACTGCTTGCTAAGAAAGCTGTTGAAGCTGGTTTGACAGTGAAGCCGTACATTAAAACTAGCCTGTCCCCAGGAAGCGGGGTTGTCACTTACTATCTGAGGGAGAGTGGAGTTATGCGTTACCTTTCTCAACTAGGGTAGGAGTGCTTTTCTTACTGTTGTCCTATGGCTGCTTAAGTAAAAGCATTGTCAACAAGTGAGGCAATAGAATAACTGTTTCTCTGTACAGCTTAAAAGATATTGCAGGTACCTTATGGTGTGATCCTGAATGAGTGAACACATTGCTGTTGTGCTGGCTGGCTTTGTACCAATGATTACAGCCTGCTGTAACTTCTTGAAGACATGTTCTTAAGCAAGAGAATGGGTTATTTTCAAGACTAATTGTTTTGAAACAGTGTAAATGACACTATATTGTTGTTCCTCTTGCTAGGTAATGCATTTCCCATTCTGTGTGCATGGACAATCACTGCAGTGGTAAAAATAGAGCTTTGAAAATATGCTGTTCTCAGTAGCATTTCACTTGTTAAAACAGTGTTTCTCCTGAAAGTAACAATTGCCTTCTGCTGAGTGATTAAATGTCTTGCTCCAAGGTAGCTTTTTGTTCACCATTATTTTTATACTTTGTATAGGTTTGATGTGGTGGGTTATGGCTGTATGACATGTATTGGCAATAGTGGACCCCTACCAGAGTCTGTTGTTGAGGCCATTACACAGGTATGCAGTTTTTCCTATGCAGCTCATTTATGTTAGCTGTTCTCTGCTGTGTGCTCTTCTGAGCTGTATTATACTGTGTGTTGACTCTTTTCAGCTCTGTACGAAGTAAATTCAGTCTATATTCTTTTCTGTGGGAAGTGTTTTGGGATTGTTCAGGAGACAGTTCTATGACTGGTCACTGTTGTTGCAGTGCAGTAAGGCTCTGCAGACTTGTTGTGTGTGTGGATTCTGCAAGCATCTGACCTGTCTTTGTCACAAACTCCATCTCACAGGGAGACCTTGTGGCAGTGGGTGTGTTGTCTGGCAATAGGAATTTTGAAGGGCGTGTCCATCCCAACACCCGTGCTAACTACCTGGCCTCCCCGCCACTGGTGATAGCCTATGCAATTGCAGGGACCGTCCGGATCGACTTTGAGAAACAGCCATTAGGTAAGACAGTGCTGGGATGCTTCTTTTCACAGCTTAAACTGTTTGGAATTAAGCACTTAAGAAACATTTGCCCTAGGGAAGTGCTTTAAAGTACTTAGTACCTCTGGGAGTCAAATTATACAATTGTTAAGAGTCAGAGGAACAAAGAGTCAGAGATGATGGAGAAAGAATAATGCTTTGGCTTGGCTTCCCCCTAATTCCACAGGGTCATATTTTTGGTTATATCTGGGTGATAGTCTTTCAAGAGCCAGCCTGAGGTCGTTGATTTTCAAAGACCTTCAAGGACCTTCAAAGATCCTTTCCAGCACAAATGATTCTATAAATTATTCTGAAAGGTCATTGGAAGTCACAAGAGAAGGGTTATGTACAGGTATTATCATGTTTGTGACTCAGCTTTTTGTCAGACCCTTGCAAATGAAGTAAAGTGTGTCTTGTGAGTGTTACAAGGAATACATAGCAAGAAAACACAATGGTAAACTTTTCTTTCTTCTTAATGAAAAATATAGGCAACAAAATTGACAATACCTTTTTATACAGGAGTAAATGCTTCGGGGAAGAAGATTTTCCTGAAAGATATCTGGCCAACAAGAAATGAGATTCAGGCTGTTGAGCGTCAATTTGTTATTCCTGGGATGTTCAAGGAGGTCTACGAAAAAATAGAGGTGAATTAATCCTCTTGGCAGTAGTTGGATTGATGTACTATGCTATTCTGAAGATATTAAATAAGATGATCATGATAATTAAATTAACCTTTTTTATGTCTAGGTTTTGCTCTTGTTCTGACAGATATTTAGATGAGGGTTTTGATTTCTTTAAAATCTTGTGGATAATTAATTCATTCCTTCAGACAGTCATGTTTTGAAAATTGCTCCTTATGATATTTTTAATGTAACATGTAGATGATGTGTTTTCAACAGTCACCCCCAGCTGATACTAGAAGGTGGAATATTCCAGCTGCACATATGTTTGATTTTTTTCACCTGACATAAAATTCATTTGCATTAACTAAGAGGATGGATATCAGAAAAAAGGCTTGTACTTGATAACATCTTCCTGCAAATCTTAAGTTTTGAAACAAAATATTCTTATAGTTTTTATGTTAGGGAAGTTTCTTAAGATTACTTAAAAATACAATAGACAATTATAAAGTGTTACCTGTGTACATAATACAGGTTATTCTCAAAAAACAGGATGAGTGTATCTTCTTTTGTAATGAAATTAGGATTTTCCTAAATCTTTTAATAGACAGAATCATTAAAAAGCACCCCCAAAAGTAATGTAGATAGTTATGTGTATTTTCCAAAGTGCTCTAAGAAATACATAAGGCTTTTGCTGAAGTCAAATTTGTAATTTTACCCGGATTCTGAAGTAATTATGTTGCTTCTGAAAACTTAGAAATTGATGAAAGGATTTTGTATGTTTTTCAGACAGTAAACAAAGCTTGGAATGCCTTAGATGCTCCTTCAGATAAACTGTATACTTGGAATCCCAAGTCTACTTATATCAAGTCTCCTCCTTTCTTCGATGGTCTGGTACGTACGTGGCTTTCCCTTTGAATCAAGCCAAAGTGTGCAGTCATCTTGACTCATATTGAAGGAGAAGAAAAGCCACTTCAAGGGGCCTGAGAGGATTCATAAAAGCCTATTGAGGCCTTGGTTCTTAAATGTTAGAATTGTGCTATTGTGTTAATTTTAATACAAAGGCATTAGTGAATCTCAAAATTGTAAGGATTCCCTTTCACTTCAGGACTCTTGAAAAGTCTCCTTTGCCTTTTAAGTTGAAATACTTCTAAATGGTCACAAAGCAAGTGAAGAAAAACAACAGGAAATTAAATGCACTGTTTTCCCTGCTTGCATGTTGCACCAAATAGTCAGTGTTTGAATTGGCAATTCAGTGCCATTTAAAAGTAAATGGAGACTTGAATGCATGCTCATGTCTAGGAATTCTCAATTTTCATTCATGTATCACAGGAAGCCTTGGCTGTTTTTTTTTTTTGTCTGCTGTATTTTCTTAATGCATGAGCTTGCTGGCAGACAGCCAGGGCATCATATTTGTTCAAGAACATAAAGATTTTTAATAGTGTTGGGTTTTTTCTTTCTCCTAACCTGTATAAAAAGGGAGACTTTATTTTGCAATTTGCACTTTTTTGAAAAAGGTAAAGGAATTATTGTTCATACATTGATTGTTTTGTTTGTATTTATGATGGCTTAGACTTTGACTCTTCAGACCCCAAAAACAATAGAAGATGCTTATGTCCTGTTGAGTTTTGGGGATTCTGTGACAACTGACCACATATCTCCAGCTGGGAACATAGCAAGAAATAGTCCTGCAGCCCGTTATTTGACCAGCAGAGGGTAAGCACTGCTTATTGTTCTTGTTATACATTGGGAAGAAAAAACAAACCACAACTGTTATGCCATGTTACAGGCACACATACCTTCTGTCTATTCACATTCTTCTATACCTTGACAGCTGCCTGGACAGCATATAAATTAAGAAAGAAAAGCATTTCTCTTTCTGCTACTTCAGCAGCTCTCACTAAGTGTAAGAAGTAGAGTACATCTGTTTTCCCTGTAGAGTTAAAAACATTTTTATGAAAATAGGGGGAAAAGATTACTTATTGCAAAAACTAGCTTGTACTAGCTTTGAATAAATCTTTATTCATAAATAAGGGAATCAAGATTTGTCTCCCTATCAAAGCAAAATGACCATTTTCATTGGTGCCAAAAATGGGTTTTATATTAATTTCTTTTAGCACATGCAACTATTTCACATATCTAGGCTCTTAGGCACAAAAGAACATCCAGAAGTTTAGGTTTCAGTGCAGCTACAATAACTGCAACTATTTTGGTTGGAGTCTAGTAAAATGTTAATCTTTTCTGTGGCCAGTCTGTCAGTTTAGCACTTGGGGTTCAACTTAAGGCAAGACCAGGACTTACTAAGTTGACCTATTCAGACTTCACAGGTAATGCTTTTATTCTTTGATTTTAGCACTTCTTACAACTTCAGTGGTGTTTCGAGCAACAGCACTGAGATGAAAAATCCTAACTCACTAGCCCTTATAATTTTGGAAAGAGAATGGATTACAACAGTGTGATATACTGAAAACCAACTGCTCTGGACTCTCTGACCCCCATTATCCACTTGGAAATCTGAATAGTCCTACATGCATTACAAAACAGATGCTGTATGTCATAGCTGTGGTTTGGATGTAGCCCAGTGCAAACAGTCTAATTTTCTGTCACATTCTAGTGCAATTTTTGTTTGCTGGTTAGGCTGGAGTGTCCCCTCATTCTCATATTTCTGTTTGCAAGTGAAATTTTTCTTCTATAGCTCTAACTTGCAGCAGAGATTCTTACTGCCTTTTAGATATTTAGCACAGTGCTCTGCAGTTGTTCTAGATGCTATAGTAGTATAAACAATGAGAATCTTTGGGCACCAGCTATTAAGAAAAATACTGTGTTGCATCTGTTGACTTAATGTGAGTTATATTCTTGCATCACTGTTGGATACTATTTCTAGGGCAAGAGTTGAGAATATTATGGAAGCTGCTTTTTCTGACCAAACTGTAGCTATTTGTAAATTACTTTTCCTTCAAAACATCTCAAAGAAGAAGTATTGGCTAATTGGATGCTACTGCCAGGGTGGGAACTACATACATACCTACCTCAGAAACACCAGTTTATTACCTTCTTTTTTTAGAGCCGAGTGCTTTTAGTCTAAAACCAACACAGTTGCCTTTCTTCTTTTCCCTTAATAGCTTGACTCCTCGCGAGTTCAATTCTTACGGCTCCCGCAGAGGGAATGATGCTGTCATGGCCAGAGGGACATTTGCAAACATTCGCTTGGTCAACAAGTTTATTGATAAACAAGGACCTCAGACGATCCATTTCCCTTCTGGGGAAACTGTAAGTACACCTGCTGCTCTAAACTGTGGCTCACTGACAACAGAGTGGATTACTGCTGGCTTTCCTTCTTACCAGCTTAGGTAATTTACTTCAGTACCTTTTAAGTAAAGCTAATTGCGGGGGCAGGAGCTGACTCAGGAAAGCAGTCACATGTACCTAGCAATGTGGGCCTTTCAGGCACATCAGTGGAGAGTGTAACCATGGTAAAAGCACCAATGGAATGTGCAGGTTTGCATTGGGAGTGAGATCAGACTAGAAGCCACAAAGTGCTGTATGGTCAATATCCTTGAAGTGCTGCTTAGTGGAAGTTGTGGGCTTCAGTTGTTTATGTGGGGACACTTTTTTCCTCCTTTCCCTGGAACTGTGATTCCACTTGCAATAATTTTACAAAGCATTTGGCATTTTTATTCCAGCTGGATGTGTTTGATGCTGCAGAAAGATACAAGCAGGCTGGTCATCCTCTGATTGTGCTGGCTGGGAAGGAATATGGTGCAGGAAGTTCCAGAGACTGGGCTGCTAAAGGACCATTCCTCCTGGTGAGTGGCTACAGTAAACTAGGAGGACAGTTTTAACAGCGCATTTATTTGTCAGTAAGACTAGCTTATGACCAAATCATGGGTAGCTCATTCTCACTTCTGGTGAGAGATATTTTGAAATCTCAGCTGCCTCCAAGAGACACAGCAGAGCTGCAAAAGCCATTTAAAATTAACAGAACTTGTTCCGACTGGAAGGCTTGACTGATCTTCATCTAGAAGTCCAAAAGGCCACACTAGAAAGGCCAATTTCTTTATTTCCACTTTCAGTAACCCCACAAGCCATAGGTCTGCTTTCAGCAGCATTGTTAAGCTCACTTAGCAAGGAAACTAGAAAGTGTAAGAGAGAGTATCAGCGAAAATAAAATTTAGCATGGCTTCACCATGGGAGCCAAATACAGATCCACATACAGTGAAAATACCTGTTTCTTTATGTGTCCAGTCTTACACTGTTTACAGCAAGAACTCTGATTCAAGTTTTATTGCATTGTTAGAAAAATATGCAAGAGAGTTGGTATTTAAGTTCATCTAGGTTTTTGGAGTTTTTTTTCTGGCAATGAGTTTTTGTGTTAAATGTATTAACATGTAAAATTTTCAAAATTAATTAAGCTGCATGCTGGTGCTTATAGGAGGGCAACACTGAATTAGGAGGAGTAGTGGAAATGACTAGTGTTGTTCTGCATAAGATATGTTAAAGTAGAGGCAGGATTCCTGAGAAAATGTGTTACTTTCTTGAGTCAGGCTTCTTTTAAAGGAGATGTGAAGGTTAATGTACAATCAAGTCATCCTGGACAGTTTGCTGTCACAGATCTGCTGACTCTACCAGTAGCTGGTAAATTAAATGGAGGGGACCAAAACCAAACCAATTTTCTTCTTGTGAGTACATAAAGACTGTTCTGAACTATGAAATATCTCAACCTGTTGTTTATTCTCCAGGGTGTCAAGGCTGTGCTTGCTGAAAGTTATGAGAGAATTCATCGAAGCAACCTAGTAGGAATGGGAGTGATTCCTCTGCAGTATTTACCTGGAGAGGATGCAGGAACTTTAGGACTCACTGGACGGGAGCGTTACACCATTATCATTCCTGAAAAACTAAAACCACAGATGAATGTCCAGATTAAGGTATGAGACACCTAGGAGCTGAATTTTCTGACTCACTGTAATTTTACTCAAAATTAATTGTCCCTTCAAAACATATGCTGTGTCATATGGCAGTCAGATTCACTCATTATAGGGAGAAGAATTGAGAGGGTGGTGAAGATTAGAAGTTATTCTAACAGGGGTTAAACCAAAGGAGGGTAGAATTAGGTTAGATACAAGGAATAATTTGAGATGAGGCACTGGAACTACTGCCCAGACAAGCTGTGGATTCCTTCTCCCTGGAAGGGTTCAAGGCCAGGTTGGATAGGCTTTGAGCAACCTTCTCTAGTGGAATGTTCCCTGCCCATGGCAGTGGGGGTTCGAACTTGGTGATCCTTAATGTCCCTTCCAGCCCAAACCATTCTATCATTTACTATGACAGGATATAAAAGCAGGATGCTCAAACTGTTTTAATTAACACAAAGCCACCCTGTATTTTGGACCAGTCACTCAAAGTCAACTGTAAATTTCTCAGTTATAAATGAAGCAGCCAATGCAAAGAGACTCCATACTGTGTTTGTTATGGTTTGTTTTAAACCACTTTCCTCGCAAGCAGCTTCCTGTAGTCTAGTCTGGATACAAGTATTGGTGCCTGTTCACTTTAGCTTTCTATCACAATTTTTTAAGATAGTGAAACTATGCTAGTAGTCTTTATTTTACTGTGATGTCAAATAACATGTGCAAGGTTCTGCTGCTTGAATGACTTTCTTTGACCCTAACAGCTGGACACTGGGAAAACCTTTAATGCCATCATGAGATTTGACACTGATGTGGAGCTCACTTACTTCCACAATGGCGGCATTCTGAACTACATGATCCGGAAAATGGCATCCTAATCAAAAGCAATTAAGCAAAAAGGTCCAGGTACAAACCTGCTTCTCCTGAGCACAATGAAACTATAGCAATCATGCATTTCAAAGTGTGAACCATAAAGTGAACAATTTTTTTCTGTGGATTGTATTAGAAGGCTTGTTTACAGTGCTGAATTTTTCTGTGTATCAGGAAACTGGACACACCCTCATAAAGTAAACAGCATTTATTAACTGTTTTGTATGGCAGTTGGCTTGACTTACCTTAGGACACAGAGCAAAAGTCATTAAAATACTGCTGGCATCTGTAGAATCATTGAAGATCACGTGCTGATTTCATGTATTTGATCCACTTAGTTTGACTCTGAAGTTAAGTTCTATGCTTATATCAATGATCTAGAAATTATCTGACAGTATAAAAACATTTTTATTCCTTCCTGATTACCTGACACTAACTTGCTTTCTTATTCAGTTAAAGAGAATCTGAATCTAATATTGAAATTATTTAGCTGTTTATTAATTTTAAAAAATGTGAACTCTGTTTAAAATCCAAGCCTTTATGGAAAGGTGGACTTATTGGGGATATTTCTAATATATAAAATTAAATTTATTTTTAAAAAGTTTGGTGGTTCTGTCATTTTATCCTTAGTGTTGTGATGCAAAGCAAAACTTCAACTTACACTCTTCTCATTGTCCCTGTAGGAACAAAATCATATGAGTCTTGACTTTCCATATTTTAATTCTAGTTTCTTTGACAAGTTTTCATGAGCTAGAATGAATACAAATACTGTCAGTCTTCTGTAGCCTAACAGAATACTGGCATGATACACTTCCATCTGTTTTGTGCCATCAAGAAGACAATCTCCACACTTGCAAGATCCTCATCAACAATTTCTCTATCAGTTAGCAACCAGTAATTACATTCATTAACTCAATGCAGTCAGTGACTGCCTAATCAACACTGCCATGTGAATATATTTACAGTGACAACAAACTATTCTTACTCAGAGATAAACAATTCTCACTCTTAACTGCATTTACAGCAACTGCCACAACAATTAACATAGTGGAGAAATTACTTCAAAGTAATTTCCTAATGCATTTTTAGTGCAGTCAAGTCTGGCTTTGTGGATAAAAACCAAGTATTAAAACAGTTATGAAAGAAGTGACTTCAGGAGGGCACAAAGACTGCACTGTACCTGAAACAGGCTATTGCTTGATTGTGACTCCTCTAGTAAATCCATCAGAGGCCCCCCTGCAACCACAATGTTGCAGGGTCTGAAGTGTCTCTCATGAGGAGAAGCTGAGAGCCAGGACTGTTTAGTCCAGTGATGGAAAGGCTCAGGGATATCTCTGCTCTCTGTGTACAAACATCTGAATGGAGGGCACAAAAGAATATGCAGCCAGGCTCGTTTCAGTGATGCTCAATGACAGAGCAAGAAGCAGTGGGCACAAACAATGTGAAACACAGCATGTTCCCTGTGAAAAACAGGAAACACTTCTTCACTCTGAGAGATCAAGTGCCAATGGGAGGAGATTGCCAAGAGAGGTTGTGGTGTCCCAATCCTTGGAGATGTTCAGATGCTGTCTTCAGACATTGTCCTGGGCAATCCCTTGGGTCACAAGATGACCTTTAGAGGTCCCTCCTCCATCCTTGGAGATGTTCAGATGCTGTCTGGACATTGTCCTGGGCAATCCCTTGGGTCACAAGATGACCTTTAGAGGTCCCTCCCAACCATAGCTGTTCTATGATTCTGTGAACATAGTTAATATGGTAGTAATCTTAGTAAGAAATATGCAATTTTCCAGCTTCAGGGTTTGGTTTTTTTAAAATCAGATATTCTCAAAGGCCAAATAGAGTGCTGGTGTTCCTCCCCACCCTCCCATCTTCACTGAAGGAGTGTACTGAAGGAAACAGGAAAAGCTTCTTGTATCAAGCTGAATTCTTATTAATGTGTTATTCCCATCAACCTTCAGTACTCATTTAGGCTGAATTGCAAAGTTTTAGTCTGAAATCCTTGTGCTGAAGGAATAGGAAAATATTAAAAACTTTCAAGTTCAACTTCCCAGGAGTTACTACTATAAACTGGAATTTTGGACTGATTTTTTTTTTTTATGCCAAGAGTCCCAAAGCAGATGGTCCTTTCAGAGCAATTTGATACTTAAGAACTGTAATTCTTCCATGTACTTTAAATCTGACAGTGCTAAATTACCCTTTTTCAAAAGCATTTTGTTCCTAGTATTTTTGGAGGGGAGGCATTATCTAAACATAAATCATCTTAATTCATTGTTCTGTGTTTCCTTTTAGGTAAAAACTAAGTACAGAGGAAGTTACTGTAGGACTGAGATTCAGCCTTCCTGTACAGTGCATACAACTTTCACAGTAAAAGCGTGGATTGAGTTGGAACATGAAGCAGTGCTTACAAAGTTCTTTTGCTTTTAATGCCACAACACTTTACAAGAACACCACAAGCTTCACTGAGTATGATTTAGGCAGTTTAAATTAATTTTTGAACTCACAAATTTAGGTTCATTTTTTTTAACTCTTAAATTAGATTTGGGGTGGGAGGGTTGTGTTTTGGTTTTGGGGTTTTTTTAATCAGTTCAAGTGTTTTGTAGCATAATTCTTGCACATACATACCTTACCACATTGCAAATACACAAAGTGAACTTAAAATACATTTGGTTTTGGTTCCAGAAATACTGAATACTAAGCTTCTTGAAAATGTGTGGAATCAGCAGGTGCTTTTAAGTGTTCAAGTACAACATTTCATAACTCTGTAGGAATTTCTGGTTTTCCCAGAGAAATCTGGGATCTGGGTAAAGAGGACAGATTTGAACAAACTAATGCCTAGATTTTGTAAGAATGCTAGATCAGCTGTGACAGAAAGCTTACAGTATTTCCAGTGTCTTGAGACATTTTAGATGACAATCCATGAAACAGTGCATCCAGGTAAGTGCTAATCCCCATCAAAACTGAACCTCCTCCCACCACGCAGGGCACTTTGTCCCTATTAGGACATGTTCAGTTCAGCAGCACAGGAGGGTGCCCATTCTGCAACTTGAGCAACAGCAACTTGATCAAGGTGCAGTGATATAAAAAAGTGCTACCCATTTTAATCACAAGGATGAATCCCCAAGAGGGCTCTGCCCTACTGCATTTCCTGCTGTTGCAGAAGCATTTCCTATTGAAGACAGATTTAAGAGATGTAGTATCTTCCTTACAGAAAAGTTACTGGACATTTTTCTTTCAGTTTTATATATCAACGTCTAGAACATTAAAAGTAACTTTTTTAAAAGTTTCAAAAGTAGCTAGATACTGCCTGAAGTGCTGGCAAGCCATGTTGTTTGCAAGGATGTGAAATCCAACAACACATTAGTAGTTACCAGAGAAGATGCTGATTCACACCTTGATTCTTGAAAGTGTAGCCTGTTACCTAAAGTTGGATGTTTAGTTAGTCATTCAACTTGATCTTATTTTTTTTCAGACCAGGTTACTCACAGCCATAATGATTTGTATCTAGACACCTAGGCACATATTTGTCCTAGTGAAACTTCTGGTGAAATATTTCATTATATAGCAAATACTGGTTTTAGTGGCTTTACCAGCCTTCTATCATCTAGCCAGATGCAGGTGAGTGGCCTAGCATAAAGAACAGAAGTTTAAAGTTTTTATAGAAAATTGATCATTGCTGCTACTGCCCTAGAACAATATATCCATTAAAATGTTGAGTTCAGCTGCATGTTTCTTCATCAAAATTCTTCAAAGACAAATTAATACTTTTCCATTTCGGAAAATCCATTTGCATCCCAGTTTCAACATCCTCTAGTACAAAGCTTCTGATTTTGATCACTGGAAGATTATCAAATATCTTGTACTTCACTATGATCCCCCAGTCATGCTGGCACTCAGTATTTCGGCAATGCATCTTGCTTTTTTTCTCAAAACCATCAAACTGAATCAATTTCTTGTGGGGCTTTGTTGTATAACGCTCCTTGAACGCATCACCTAAGACAGTGTGATGAGCCTCCTGAAACACATGGCAGAAACACTTAATATTAGAAACAACATTCCTCATTTTTCTCTTGTCATTCCCCTTCTCTTCTCAAATACATGTTCTCCCTGTTAAGGCACTTGCTGTCATCCAGGAGGCTCACCTTCCAGCCTCTTTGGCTCATTGCTCTTTTTTCCCCCCTGTTCATGGATACCAGGTACTAGAAGGACCCAGGCCTGGGCTTATCAAAACTAAAAAAATGTACTGTATATCCCCAGTCACCAACTTACACATATTTGAACTTAGTAAGCTTTTTAAAAATTGTGTTTGCAGTATTTGAGCCATGCCTGTGAAACTAAGAGAGTAATTCAGACAATGAATAAGTTTGGGAGACTCCTGTTTCCCATGAGGAGTCATGCAACTACTTTGAAATGGTAGAAAAAATAATCCTTAAAAGAAGGAGCTACTGTTATTGTTTATAACATATATAATAAAATGTTAAAGAAATTAACAGCCTTGTTTAAAAGCACATTTGCAATCTGAGCTTAAATCTCAAAATGATAGAGCCTCTGGAAATGCAGTTTGTAGGGAATTATTTAAAAAACTGAGGCGTTATTTGCAGAGTACTAAGCAAAACCACTTACTGAAGAGTGTTCTGAACTCTTGGCTCTATTTGTACAGGTGTAGGTGGTAAGCCAGGGGAACAAAATAGAGTAAAATCAAAGGTGCTTTAGATAGCCCTTGTTTTTGGTCAAAGAAATGTAACCAAGCGTTCACAAAGCT
The DNA here is from genome assembly GCF_014805655.1 of Passer montanus. Lineage (NCBI taxonomy): Eukaryota > Metazoa > Chordata > Aves > Passeriformes > Passeridae > Passer > Passer montanus. Next base: position 2,483,774 of record NW_024373701.1, read on the forward strand.
GAGCTATTCATAGGTGATAAGCCAGGGGAACAAAATAGAGTAAAAGTCAAAGGTGCTTTAGATAGCCTTTGTTTTTGGTCAAAGAAATGTAACCAAGCGTTCACAAAGCTGAGCTATTCCCAACTCCTTGCAGAGCTCAGCTATAGTGAGCACCATCTACATTCCAAAAACAGCCGATAAAAACAAACAAAAATTTGGCAAGGGCCTGAAGGCAGACACAGTAATGCTCAGCTGTGGCCTGAGTCCCCTCATCACATTGCAACTGCGCTTTTCAGAGCAGTACAAATAGAAGCAGCTTCAAAAGAACAAAAAAGCAGAACTATAAAGGTTCAAAGTGCTCAGAAAAGCCTCTCCTCCATGATCATCACTTTCCATGTGTAAAGAGTATTGCCTTCTTTTGTCTACAAATAAAATATTTATGTTCAGAAAGAGTACAATCATAATGTCCCTAGGATATACATAGAAGCAAAGTGATGTGAACTACACCTACAGAATGAAAAACAATACTGAAGAACTGTAGGGCTCTTCTTGTGAAACCATGGTTTACCTTGCTTTTCAAAACTCAAACTGACCCATAAGACAAGGAGTTTGTAAGCCAATCCCAGTACTTTGTGTAGATAATTTTTAGTCAACAGAAATTATGGGAGAAATATCTCAACAGCAGATAGAATTCCATCTGATACTAATCAGGAAAGTAAATATCCAGCAGTAACTCTAGAAGGTTATGTATTTGAAGATCAGGGGATTTTCAACAAAATTTGTCAGAAGGGCTTCAGGAAAACTGAATCGATTCCTACCATATCCCATATTTCCACTCCTTGGACAACGTCCTATCATATATAATATCATATATCATATTTCCCATATAATATATCATATCATACTGCAGAAGTAGTCACAACTGTTCCTGTGGTTCACTGATTTACTCAGAATTTCTGTTCTCGTCCAGTTTGCACAAAATAGCCCACTTCCACACTGATAAACAATGCAGCTAGTTCAATAATGCTGACTTCCCTTGGTGGTCATGGATACAGATTCCTGTACAGAAACATACCTTTATAATTCTGATGTCATCTGTACTGCAGACATATGCTTTGCATTTTCCACACAAAAGTTTTTTCTTCCCTTCTACTATTTCATGTTTTGTTTCATTCTTTCTGGAATCTCGTAGCATCTTCTCCTTCATTTGCAGGCCACGTATCTGTAATAAATAAATAAAAATCAAGATCATTATGAAATGAAGTCTCAATGTCTGCCTAAACATGACTTTGAGCATGTAATATCTAGGAACCTATTACTTAAAGCACACAAAACAAAACACACTTTGTTCTGGCAACTCATACCAAGAAAAAATAGTGCATTTGTCAATTTAGAATGCAGTGACTACGTGATGAACAGCATTTATGCTGTTTGTTCCTTCCTCCTCTCTAGCCCCCAAAAGTCCTTCTGGTCTTCAGGCTGGTATGTCAGTGTGAACCCGTAAGTCACATGAGACCTACACCATAATTAATGCTGCTGCTCTGGGAATCTCACAGTTTGGAAAGAAAGCTACAAAGACCACAGAAACTGCAGGCAGAGAAAGAAGCAACAAGGCACAGCCTGTAGTTGAGAACCAGATGCAGAAATGGAAACCTCCAAGAAGAAGTGGGAGCAACTGCACCAAGCCTTGGAGGTAGGAGAAGAAATGTCACAAAGACCAGGGGGCCTTGGGCAACCTTTGTTGCACAGCTCAATCTCTAAAAGCTTGTCTGGAAACACAGGATGATCTGTGAGTCCAAGGGGGTATGGGATAACTGTACCCCAAGGGGGTATGGGATAACAAATCTTTTTTGTTAATAGTGCCTGCCACTGCCTTTTTCCTGGCTTTCCTGAGGCCTGGGGAACACCACTGATACCAGCCATTAGCTGTATTTAACTCTAGTCACTCCCACTCTCTGGGCCCAGCCATTTTTTTACACAGCAAAGAATGCACCCATCCAAGCCATGAACAGCCAGTCTCTCCAGGACAATGCTGTGGGAAATGATGTGAACTTCCTTACTGAAGTTCAGACAGACATCAAACACAGCCTTCCCCACATCCACTAAGCAGGTCACACTGTCCCAGAAGAAAATCAAGCTGCTCAAGCAGGACCTGCCTTTCATAAACCCGTTCCAGGTGGGCCTGATCCCTTGTTGTCCTGTAATGATGGGGAATAGTACTCAAGGTGATCTGCTCTGTAATGCTCCCTGGCAGAGAGGTCAGGCTGATGGGGCTGTAGTTCCCTGGATCCTCCTGGTCCTTCTTGCCAATGTGTGGTCACACTGACCAACCTCCAGTCACCTGGGATTTCCCTGATTATCCAGGACTGGAAAGTGCTGGAAAGTGGATTGATGAGCTCTTCTACTAGTTCTCTCACTACCCTTGGGTGGATCCCGTCTGCCTCCCTAAACATGTGTGTATCACAGTGGTGTAGCAAGTCACTAATCAGTTCCCTTTGGATTAAGGGGCCTTCATCCTGCTGCCTATCTCTGTCTTCCAGCTCAGGGGGCTGGATATCCTGAGAACAACCAGTCTCAGAGAGGCAAACAAGGCATCAAGTGCCTCAGTCTCTTGTCTTCATCTTTGTCACTATGTTTCTCCCCATATGCAATAGAGAATGGGGATTTCTCCTTAGCCCTTGGTGGCGCTCCATATGAATATCCAGTTGGGCTTTGGCCCTCCTGATTTTCAGCTGCAAAACATCCCAGTATCATTGCACAAGATGGCCTCAAACTCTTACATGAGTCCTTCTCTTTCCATAAACAACAGGTCATAAATTCTACCTCACACTCTTTCACCCATGAGTCCTTCTCTTTTCATAAACAACAGGTCATAAATTCTACCTCACACTCTTAAGTTTTTTGTAATTACTGTACAGTTGACATTCACAAACTGGCAGTACACAGTATCCCTTCTCTGCTGACCTAGCCTTTGTCAGAAATCAAGTACAATGAACACCTCCCTCAGGTTATCACTTGGCCCTACATAGAGCCTTAGTAGGTGAAGGTTGATACAGATTATGCCTTTAAAATTTGAGTATGAAAACTGCACAAATCACAAACCTTTCTTGCAAATGTTGTTTCATCCCAGTTCTGTAGCTTTTCAATAGCTGCATTCATCATTTCTTCCTTGTAAATGTTTAGTTTTTCATTCTCAACCACTTCTGTTTTGCTTGTCACAAGGATGCACTTGCTGTCTCTTGCCCTTCCACGACCTACATAGCAACACATTTATGCTCTTTAGTTACTCTTAACAACATGTGCAGAAGTGACAGGTCTGCCATAAGACTATTAAGGGCCTTCTGGATGGCTGCTTTTGTTTGCAAATTTCAGATTCAGACAATTCTGAAGAGCATTCTTCAATAACAAACCAGAACAAGATACCCCCTTCCAGGTACCCTCATGGATATACCCTAGCCAGTACTTTATTGCCTGCTTCTGTGGCCTCCCTGCACTGAATTCAGGCATGCTTTGAAATACAGTTTTTGCGTAGCATTTGCTGTCTTCTTGTCATGTAAAAAAAAAAAAAAAAAGAAAAGGAGTGTAGCATTTGCTGTCTTCTTGTCATGTTAAAAAAAAAAAAAAAGTAAAGGAGAAAAGTTCCTCTCAGTCTTTCTTATTAGTTTTCAGCCCTGCTAATTGGTGTCTAAAAAGACCCAAAACCTCCATATATCACAAAAACCTAAGGAACTGGAAGTATTGCGCTGACAAGAACACAGACAACAATAGCAAGCACCTTCTCTTCTACCTGACTATGCCTACTGTTTGCCTGTTTATTAAAGCTGTGACAAAGGCAAACCCAGAACCACAGGGATCTCATACCAGTTTAGCAGTATTTTGGTTATAAAAAAGTGTTCACACTTTCTTTTGAGCTTTTACTCCACAAAAATCATTATTCTATGTGGTTTGGAATTGACATAACCTCTCTTCTTTACATATTTAATGGCTTTTTAATAATAAACACTATCTTTTCATCCATGAAAGTCAATTCTGGGCCAATTGTTTAATTACAAAACACAGATAAGAAGGTCACAGCACACAAACCCTGAAGTGTACAGAGTGAGTACAATGGAAATCACTTCACATTATGATATTAACTGCTTGGGAAATAGAAAAAAATATTGCAGAGGCACCCTTAAAAGAGTAGGCAGTTTTATGCCGTTTAGGAATGTGAAGCAGAAATCAGTATTTAGTGTGGCTCTTCATTCCCCTCTACTGGCCATACTGTAAAATCACCAAATTTAAGGCCAAAGTCACAACAGACTTCTCTGGACAAGCAGGGAAGACAGACATTCAGGGTGTCTTTCTTTTGGTCCTAAATATTAGAGATCTGCACAGGCAAAGACCTCATGTACCTGGGAGTAGCTGGGCTGGTAATAAACCACCAGGCTGGGGAAGGCCTTCAGAAGCCAAGGCAATACAAGAAATTCCATTGCAGCAGTCCTTTGTAAATTGTCACAGAATGATTTGTAATACTTCTGACAACAGTTCTTCTAGCCATACTTCTGCTTATATGTAATTGTCAGCTGGAGGTATCAGTCCTCAACAGCTCAATAACCTTGTGCAGCATGGCTAATTTGCCTGTTGTCAGTCAGAAAACATCAAGGACTTGGCTCTGTGAACAAATTTATCATGTCCTATCATTCACCTGACTTTGCTCTTAAGGCACAGAGAAATAACAGCAAGGCATGCACATATTACTACAGTATTTCCAGTGTGCCATTTAGTAGCATTTCATGTCCATTTCTAGGCTAAAACAGGTTTCTACAGTAATAGCTCTGAAATTCCATACCTCTGACTTGGATCATTTTGGTGACATTACCGAAGTATTCATAGAGCACCACAAGGTTGCACTCACTAATATCAATGCCTTCGTCAGCAACAGAAGTAGCAATTAGCAGTCTGATGTCTTTGTCATTTCTGAATGCATCCAGTACACCCTTCTGCATTGGCAGGGTCATACCTACAGTACCAAGAAACTGTGTCAGCAAAAATCACTGAAGAGCTCCTTGAGCAAGATACCCCCATTTGCTTTAATGAAATTATTAGAAATTAGTACATTCTTTTGATCTGGAAAACTACTTCAAGTCTGATATGCAGCTGGGTGTATATTATACCCACTGACCAGGGATTCCTGTTGATGTGTCACAGGAATTATCAACCTGGGAAACACCATTTTAGACACAACACCCAGATCATCTTTATTGGAGACACACATGCAGCTTATTTAGTTAAAACCAACCTAACTCTGAACTTAAGCCATAGGTAATTAATTTCAGCTGTACCTTCCATTCTATCTTAAAATGTCTTTCTGCTATCAAACACAAAATAAGAGAGGGATCTATAAAAGTAACAGAGATAATATGATAATTAATCACAAGAAGCTATGACAGTGAACCAGCATAATAATTCTGCAGAAAAGTATTGTTTAACCAAAGATTCTGGACAGAAAATGCAAGCATCTCCTTAGGATCCATTCAAGGTCTTCCTGATATGGAAGAATACAAGTGCAATCCTGCATGACCTTCCTCTGTTTAAGGGCACAAAATTTGAGATGAACACAGGAAAAGCAGAACAACTTTAGCAGCGTAGCCAACACTGGTGTAGCATATCTTAGTGCAAATCTGCATACCTGTTTTCTGATCTCTTCTTCCCTTACCCATCAACACATCTGGCTTTATGTGGCTAAGAAGAGGGTTTCCTTCTATCCACTTCTTCAAAGCCTAGAAAGCAAATCAGGAAGTTAGATTCCCTGTGCAGATGAAATGATAGTTTGTGATAGGTAGCAACTTAAAGGCTGGCTAGAGAGCAAGCAGCCTTTCTCTGCAAAAAAATTTTGCATTTTTCTCTTATAAACTAACAGGTTTGCCAGGAATGCTACACCTCTGACATCAGAGGAAGGTAGTTGATATTTATTACAAACTGGGCTTCCACTACACAATGACAGTAGCACATTCAAACTGCTCTTACAGAAGAACAAAATTCAGCCAAGCTACTGTAGGCTTTTAATTCTAAAATGGAAAGCTTCCAGCAGAGGCTTGGTGTTGTTAGTTTGGACTTTAGCCTGCTTTTAATTTTTTTCTGGTCTGCAATTCATCCAACATGTCTGAATGAAAAGGATAAAAAGGGGGGCTGGATCATTCACTGATAAATCTGTTTACAGTAGATAGAGCTGATATTTGCATTAAATGTTTTGCTCTACTTGTGCTAATGATTAGTAGCACATCAACGTCAAGCATGAACTTTTTCTGGGAGCAAGGTACTGTAAGGGAAAAAAAACGTCATCCAGCCTAGATTCTTGATCATAGGCAAGTATGAAATAGACCAGTGATAACAATAGTCCAAAGAAAAACTGCTGCACAAAGTTTTTCCTTTTTCTTGATCAAAAACAGGTGCTAGGTGACAGACTTTCTTTAGGTCTTGGGAACCCTTTCAGAAATGTATAAATATCTCCTGATGTGCAGTCAGTAATGGGGTAGAGCTGCTGATTCATAACACCACTACCTTAAAGCCAAAACCCTTAAACCACGTCTTGTTGTAACTCACTTTAGGCTTAAAATCAAAATCTGATGGCTTAATGATCAACTATATCAGTAGTTGACAGGTATCATGAAGGACACCATAGCTGTACTGTAGTTTTCAGAAAAAGAAAAAATCCCTCACTCATCCTGCCTCAGGGCATCAAGGCTTAGGTAGACTCAGTAAAACAAATTAGAAGGATCAAATACATGCACATTTTTCTATTTCAGATCAAAATAGGAAGGGTAATATGATGACTCATTTTATTTTCCCATTTTAGGAGTTTTAAAAACAAATGTCATACAGCTACTAAGGCTCTTGTCTTGGCAAAGAGAATAGTGCGAGTCTGTGGGTTATAGTGGTATGCTTCGTCCAGGATGCAAGCAAGCTCTTCCAGCTTGGGATTCTCATTTGACTCATCTTTTGAAAGGGCAGTCAGCTCTAGTTCTTTCTCTGAAAGAAAAAAAGGTTTCTTGAAAAATTTCCTTTTTTAATTCAGAAAGCAGAATTCCCACACAAACCTACTTTCAAACAGCACACACATTCTCTTTAGCTTCTTTTTAAATCTTCTATTCTGTTCTTTCAGATGCAAGCAGGGAAATCTGTTGGTTAAATGCAACAAAATCCCCAGAAAAAACCAAAATATTAATATCTCACATTTTGTAGCAAACTGACATGAGAACTTCTGTGATATAATGGGTGTCAAAAGACAGCAACATAACAAACTCAGCTCTTGTGCTATTTCTTCCAAGAAAGCAACTGAAACTCGAGGGAAGACAGACCAGTGATTTAAAATTGCAGTCAGCATTGCAACACACCAGACCACAGGCTGGAATATATCCCACTGCTAACTAAAACAGGTCAGAGAACAGTGATAACCTCTGACTTTCAATCAGAAAGGTACAAGGGCCACCTGCTTCTCCCCAGAAGACTGAGACTGGCCAGGAGGCTAAGCAGTGCACTGAGCAGTGTATGTTGACTTATATCATGCTACCAGCACCCATGACTGTAGACCATCCCCCTACTTGTGGAGCACGGCCATAAGGGCACTGTTGTGCCTTATGTCCAAGACAGGCATGTAAGAACTTACTACAGCACCCAGCTACAAGTATTACTATTTTATCAAATTCTCCACTGGAAGCTTACAATCCCAGAAATTTAGTTCCCCCCACCTGCCCTAAAACTGCACTTGCACCCATGCAGTCACCACATCTTCTGGAAAGTGCAGTTTCTGAAAAAACAACTGCAGTAACTAAAAAAAACATCTGGACTATCCTACTATAAGCTATCGACTGTCCTGAAACTGTCACAGGTCCTGTGGGAAATACCTTGAAATTTCTCCGTCAGCAGCTTCTCTAACTCTGTATATGGTCCGTTTTTTACATTTGTGAAAAATTCATTTAGGTAGGCTAAAGCATCTTCAATGCGGGCATCTTCACTGATAATGAGAGCATCATTGAACTTCTGCTTGGAAAGAGATACAAGCATTTAGGCCTCATTTTCTACAGGGAGGGATGAACACAAATTTCATTTAGCTAGATTAAGTGCTGCAAACTTGTGGTGTTCTTCCATTTCCATGACAACACAAGCACTGCAAAGCCTCCTCTGCATTTATCTGTCCGCAGTGAGTATCACAGGGACAACTTTTACATGCTTTATGCTTTAACCCGTGTCAGCTTGCTGCAGCCTTCAACAGCCTCACTTAGTGGAGAGGCAAGTACAGATCTCTTCACTGTCATGACCAGTGACAGGACTTGTGGAAACAGCCTGAAGCTGAGTCAGGGGAGGCTTAGGTTGGATACCAGGATTTCTCCCAGAGGGTGGTTGGGCACTGGAACAGTCTCCCCAGGGAAGTGGTCACAACCCCAGCCTGACAGAGCTCAAGAAGTGCTTGGACAATGCTCTTGGGGTCATGGTGAGGATATCCTCTGCAGAGACAGGAGCTGGACTCAATGATCCTTGGGGGTCCCTTCCAACTCTGCATATATTCTACAATTCTAAATAGGACAATTCTAGGTGAACAGAAGGAACAGAATGACTCTACTCTGTAGGGAAGGAAAGAGGAGATTCTAAATAGGACAACTGGTTCAGAATCTGCTTCTAGGTGAACAGAAGGAACAGAATGACTCTACTCTGTAGGGAAGGAAAGAGGATACACACTTACACGCAAGTGTTCAGTACAAATGAAAAGGTCTCTACAAATACTGCTCTCCCTCTCCTTATCTTCCAGTTGCAATAGTCTGCATTTCTTCTGAGTGGAAACTATCCAATGTTCATATCTCTGTGTTCCAAAGTAACTCTTGTTGATTTGGGAGATGGTATCTATTAAAGGATAGAAAAAAATTGTCCGTCTTGATTAACAAATAAAAAGCATTAGCTAGCATTTCCCACTAATATCGGCTCTAAAAAGCCTATTCAAAAGAACAGTTTTATGATACAATCACAGAACCACTGAGGCTGGAAGGCATCTGTGGAGATCTTTAGTTCAACCCTCTGCTCGAAGCAGATCACCTACAGCACGTCACTCAGTTCCAATGGGCTTTGATACTTCCAAGGACAGAGAGTCTACAACGTCTTTGGCCAACCTGTTCTAGTGTTTGACCACCTTATAGCAAAAAAGTTCTTCCTGTTGTTTAAGTATTTCTGTTGGTGCCCATTGTGCCCATTGCTGTTTGTGCCCCACCTATGGGAACCATCTGTGAAGAATCTGACTCGATCTTCTTCACTCCCTGTGTTTCAATGTATACCCAGATGTTAACCTAAAATTAACACAGTACAATTCAACTGAGGATCTGTGTACACACGCACATCTGCAGGGACTTAGTAATAAAATTAGAGCTCACTTATCCTGTAAGAAGCCTATGGTATTCAAAAAACTGCATGTACATTGCTCCTTGACCTACCAGCTATTCAACAGTTTATATTCATTCATTAAATAGCCCACAAGCACATTGTCCAAGAGGCTATCCTTGAGGCAGAACTAGGCAGTACCTCTTTGCTGCATACACACTCTGCCTGAGTGCTTCAGGGGCTCCAGTAACCACAGGGTCCACAGAAGGGAAGCCACTGCTATTCATGCAAGAGGAATTGTCATGCAAAATAAGCTTCAGAAGTGTTTGCTTAATGTAACATTTGTTTTGAAAATCTCTTTGTTCTTTGATCAGTCTTCTTGGGTTTTGGGTTGTTTTGCTGGGGTTTATTTTGGTTGTATGGGGGTTTTAATTCTCCCTCCTGCCCCAGAATATAGTTCGCTCTCAAATATCTGGGAAGTGGAGGGCAGGAGGTAAATCTAGAACTGAGCTAAACAGGTTTAAAGCACTGCAGTCAGGGTGCAAAAACCAGCCTAAACACAGACAACGTCCTTTAATCCAGAGCTGGAGAGACCAGGGCTGATCCTGAGCATATCCATTCATATGCTCTGCTCTGCTCTGCTCTGCTCTGCTCTGTACCCCCTTCTGCTCTCCATTTTTTTTATTAAGGCCACTTACTGGACAACACTTAGGAACTCTGCAAAAGCAGAAAAGATCAATTTATTCTTGAAGGGTTATAGAATTAATCTCATAATCATGAGACCCATTTTCTTTTCACAATCATGCATCTCCCTCTGCAAACCTTCCCACCAGAGTAGTTCCTGAAGCTGGAACCCTACTGACAATTGTTTCCTTTCTTGGACAGCCACATCCTCTTTCCAGTGATGTTTATGTTGCACAGATCCTACTCTGAAACATTACCTCAAAGGCTTTTAAAAGAAAAACAATTGAGACCTGGTAAAAAGTGGAAATAGGAGTACCCAGAAGCATAAAGAGGACAGAATGTTGACCAGAAAAGGTGGCCAGGGCAACCCTAGAAATAACTCTGAGTGCAGCTTGGAGACCAGAGAAAACACAAGTGTCAGAGCAGCAAATGTGAAAATTAACTTCTGCTGTAGGGGAAAAATTGCAACATTCAGATGTGACATTTCTTGTTTTCCTAACAGAGACAGATTGGGTGTACAAGATTTGGAGAAATGCTTAAATAAGAACATAAGGGTATCACTCATCAATGAAATCCAGTCCACTGCATTTTGAATGCAAGCCCTTTTGTTTCAGTTCTTTAAACTCAGAAGGATTTGACAGTGTCAAAACCTCTGTTTTCAGTTGCATGTGACAGACTGAAATTCAAGTAAAAATGTTTATGATTGTCAAACTAATCAGGTATAACAGGAAAATAGTTGATTCTCTTCTCTGTAATCTCTTATTTAGAAAATATTGGTTAAATGCAACTAAAAATGAAGGAGAAAGAAAGTGAAAAAATAGTGTCTGTTCTAGAAGCTATAAGGATTCACACTGATTTAATCAAATACAGGCACATTACAGCATCTTACCCACTGAGTAAATCTTTCTCATCAACACCTCTGTCTCAGTCATCAGACGTGAGATAATATCTGCAAAGTGATTCTGAGCTCGCATTTTAACCCATCTGATATCTAGAGAAGAGAAATATTAGTCAGTGTGCTAAGTAAAACATTTCCCTGGGAAGCACAGAACAAATTCTTGTCTAGATGATAGCTACACATGGTGCTCCATGCAATCACAATCAAGTTTACTGCTAATGAGCACTGCAGGTGCACAGAAATAAGCAGAACTGAATTAAAACTAGAGATGGCACATCAACAGCAAAGAGAAAATATGCCCAAGTGGGCACTGCCTTACTGCAGGACAAGAGATTGCAAGCCTAAACTTCTTTCAAGCTAGGAGGAAGCAAAGCTGCAGCTTAGTTTTAAAAGCGTTCATCTTAATCTAAAAAAAGGGGGAATTTAGTAGCTGCCATAATCATGGTGCTTTGCAACTCACAGGAAAATAAAAAGAAAGTCTGCTTACGTGTTTCTGGCTTGTTTCCAAACCTCTGCAGATCTTGTTTGTTCTCTCTGACAGTGGATATGGCCTGTATGTCAAGGTAGGAGCAGAGGGTACAGATGTGCTCTACAGTTTCCTTAGTGCTCTTGGCATTGCCAACTCCAACAGAAGCAGTTAAACCTACAATCTAAGCACACACATGAATAGCAGTGGTTGCTCCTTTGTCATAAATGGAATAAAACCAGGAGACATCGTTACCAGTCACAAAATTGGCACCATATTCAAAAACATGGAAACAAAACAGGCAAGAGAAGTGTAAAAGAAGCAGGCACAAAAACTTAAGAACCAAATCCTGTATGTACTCATGCCTACTCCAAGGCACTCAAATTAGAGAATTTAAACTTAAAATAAACTATCCAGCCACTTAAATCCATAAGGAACTCTATCTGCCAGTGCTTATCATACAGAGGAAGAGCAAACCCACTTCCAGACCCATCCTTTGATTCATTCAAAGATGTCTTCTCAGCTGGATGAAAACCTCATGCCAGCAGAGGCATGGCTCCATTTTACTGGGCAGAAAACAGCAACAGAGAGGTAACAAGATTACTAAAGTACATGCTTTCTTCCCAGTTCAGCTCTTCCATTTGCTCTCAAGTACTCAAGCCTTTGTTGTGCTTGATCAGTCTTCCTTGGCAGCTGCAGGGAAGATGCAACATGAGGAAAAAGCCTGGAAGTGTTCAAAAATGAAAAAATGTTCCAGATGCTACCATTTGCATTTGCAGCTGTTGTTAAATGGGAGTTTGAACTGGATCAGCACAAAAGGCAAGACTTTGCTGACCGCATTGAAAAACATTTTCCTCTAATATTTCCGCCACTGAGGGGCTGGGCCTTACCTGAGGCAGCTGGTTTGCAGAGGAGTCAAATTTTTGATCCAGGTATCTGGTCATCAACACATTGTAAGGATGGTTGCCTGTAGTGTTGTGGCACTCATCAAATATCATCAGAGTGAAGATGGAGAGGGAGCTAAGGATCCCTTTCTCCATGCTATTCACAAGAATCTGGGGTGTTAGCACAATGATGTCACTGTCCTGTATAACATTTTCTACAGAGATATTTGCAACTGTTTCACCACAAATTCCTTGAACAGAGTATCTGGAAAGAAGATACAAAAAACAGGGTAAGAAAAATGATATCTTGCAGGTCACAGAAAGCTAGAAAAATGGGCTTTTCAGCGAGCTTGAAAGGCAGTTACTAAGTTTCAAATGTCAAAGAGCTGGAGCTGGCAGTTTGACCACAGAAGCTGAGAACAAAAAAAAGAGATGAGGGTAAATAACTGGATATTCAACTATCATTAACAAAAATATATAATATTTGAGGAGTGATTAACTTGTACATTTAAGCTGCATTTGTCAGTTCACATGTAACATCCCCTTTTTGTACATGTCTGGCATCATGGGACTGTTTCTGCCTAGCAGCCTCCTTTTCCCATAGCTACAAGGATACATATATATGGATGTTGAGTAACCAGTTCCCTCACAATCCAAAGATATAGGCTGTTAATGCCCCTCCAAGTAATTCACAGTCCCATCTGAGAGGTGGACTATCATTATCTGACTAGAGGTTTTAAAAACAAAGAAGTTTGGGTCCTTCCATTTAGAAAAGAGAGACTCTGAGAATGGCAAGAGGAATCTCACTGCTACTGCCAGGAACTACCTCAGCTTTGGAAGCAGGTGTGAAAGGAGTCTCAAGAGAAAACACACCTCACTCTTTCAGTACAAAAATACTTTCACCATTTCCACAGACGTGCAACAACAAGTGCTTGAACTCTCCAGAACTAGATTTCAGACTCTCCAAACAAAGTCTGCCATGGCAAGATGGTACTGCCAAACACTCTTGTTCACCAGTAAACATATGACATCTAGCCCTAGCCATAGCTGACCTATAGGGCAGTTTACTTTCTGTGGAGGAAGCCACCAGGGAGAATGACACTTACCCACTTCTTTCAAAATGCTGCCTGAATACATTTTTCTGCTGCTCATACACTGGCACTTTGGTTGCAAGGAAGACAACTTTAGCCTTTCGTCCTGAGGGAACGTTTTGCAAATGATGTTCACAAATCAGAAGTGCCACAAAAGTTTTTCCAGATCCTTCAAACAAAAGAGATGAATGGTAAAGGACTAGTATGAAAAGGTGCATTTGTAATCAGCAGCTTGTCTCATCTGAATACCTTGTAAGAAAGGGGAGCTGACAATAGGGTCGTTACTCTTCCAGACTTGAACACATTTGGAACAGGTTTGAACACAACCATGTTGCTTACTCAGGTGGGGAATCATCCCCTTCTCTCTCACAGTCTCAGTCTGTAAAGGCCATTAAGCAGTCACATGGATTAAAATCCATTTACAGTTGTATTTGAATTCTTTGAAATCACTGAGTCTGTTTTTCACTCTTAGCATGTGCTCTCACATCAAATCAGACTATGTATAGTCACCAGGCCCTTTGAGCTTCCATCCTTCCCCATGCAACCTTGCTCCCCTCCCTCTCATTTTCCTTTGGCCCTCAGGCTCGAGGTGGCACAGCTATTCTCTGTCCCTGCCTCTGTTATCCCACTTGCCTCCAGGGCTCAGGGGAAAATTAGGTTGCCTGGATGTTGAGGCATTGCAATAGAGAAGAGCCAGGAACCTCAAGCCCTCATCCTATTTTTCCTTCAACTTGCAAGAGAAATTTCTTAAATATCAGGATTAGTAACTGGCTTAAACTGAAAAATCCACTCTGGGGAGTGAGAAAGCAGAAGTCAGAACATGGAAATGAATGCTGAATGTGCTGAATACAAGCACTGGCGTGCCAACAGACACGTCTCTCCTGCCAGCCTCTGTGCTGCCCATGGTCATTAATTGCAGGATAGATCTGGATCTACTGCAAGAAAGCAAGCTTTGAAATAAATGGCTGAAGAAGTCTGATTCAACCTTTACCATTCCCTATCCTTCACAGCCATATGCACCATATGCAAGAGAATTTTTCTAAGTGCCTGTCTCCTTACCTGTAGGTGCACAAATCAATGTGTTTTTCCCATCAATAGCAGGCTGTGCAAGCTCAATCTGGTAGCTTCGAGCCTTCATTGGTTCATAAACAGATGAAGACTCACAGATGCTTTCTAGGATAAAACAATGTTTTTGTGAAGAGCATTGCAATAAAAATGCAAAAAATATGCTGTGCCCCATATAGTTGCATGATAAAGGTAGAGGAGTCCTTGCAGTCCACACAGAACATTCCCTGACAGACAAGGTTTTTAATAGGACAGAGGCACCAAAGAAGAATTTTGTGTGAGTTTAATGGCACACTTTTGTTACCCCTCAACTGTGATTCATGAAATGAACTCATTTAAGGTCTTGGCTGACAACACTCACTTCAACTGGTCTTTTTTCAACTCAGAATGAAAACATAAAGAATTATTTTTTCCCCAAATACATGTACAGGATTTATTTTAGCCTTCTGTTCTACAGACTTGTGAAATTATTACTCTCTTAAACTGTGGTGTTGTCAGAGTGTTTGGACTTGTGGAAAAGGAACTAGAAATAACTGGTGGAGCAAAATTTGCCATGACAGTCACAGCACAGATCCTTTGCAGTCACATTCAGTTCTCTAAAGTGGTTAATATCAGGCCATGTGTGAATTAATTATATCAGAGAAGAGATGCATAAACAGGTGTTTGGGGACATTTTTTAACAATGTGCTAACAGAACAGCTTTTCACTAGATATGTGATAAATATGGGGCAAGCCCTCATGTGTGAATTAATTATATCAGATATATATTAATTATATTATCCCCAAACACCTGTTGCATAAACAACAGAACAGCTTTTCACTAGATATGTGATAAATATGGGGCAAGCCCTAATATTTGCAATGCCCTGCATAAGATCCTTTAAACATTAAAACAGAAGACAGCTAAATCAAGTCAGAGATTTGCACTAATCAAATACCTCAGTACCTTCCATTCTGGTACACTACATCTGTGTCCTTTGGGAATCAAGGAAATGGAAAATATCAACCACAAACTTCTAAGTTCTTAAGACTTACCTGAAACCGAAGAGAGACTTTTGCTCAGATTGTCACATTCTGCTTCCTCAGAAAATGTCATCACAGTTTCAAAGTAATTCTCAGAGGCATCTGTCATTTCACCATCAACATCTTTGCCATTATCTGTATAAAATGGGGGGAAAAAAAGCATGTTATTGATCCTTATGATTTTAAAATGTATTTGCTGTGACAACAAGGTGAAGGAGTTGGTTGCTGGAAGAAAAAGACTACATAAAATGATGCTGAACACAGGCTCCTTTTCAAGGAAGATCGACAGTACTGAGAATCTTGGGTTTAGAAGAACCATGTGCTCCATGCGTGTGTAACAGCTTCCAAAAAACAAAGGAGACAATAGATTGGGAGTAAAGTTTACCTCTGTGTTTAGTGACAAGAAATCACTATGTGACATGGACATTAACCACAAGCATGAAAAATTCTTAGGAATTCAAAGAAGCTCTGTAAATTCAAGATTCTGATCTCCCTTACTCCCCACCTTCTGAAAGGACATAGAAATTGTAAGAATTATTCTTTCTATTACACAAAGATCAAAAGAGAAATTGTCTTTGGTGTTATAATTAATACTTTCTCAAAGAACCATGCCAGGGCCCTGCATGAAGAATCTCTTTGCAAACAGAACATATGATCACAAAACACTGCTTTTGGAGTGGGAGAAGGAGCACATCTGCACATCAATCCAGCTCCAGAAAGCACACAGTATCTGCAATTAATTTCTGGTAATAACTCTTCTTAACTGCCAGCAGCAAAATGTTTCCAATATGGACAATGTTTCTTCAGTAGTCTGACTTTGGCTTTGCTGAGTTGGATGTTAGAGGAAGCTGCCCCAAAAGACAGTGATAGCTTTAACTTTAAAAATATAATTGTCAACATATAATATGTATAGCCATCAGGTACACAAAAGAATATCTATATACATATAGGTATTACTCTTATGTATTATTTTACCTATATTTTAATAAATTTATTAATTAGGTATACAACTTTATGTACATATAGTAATTAATTCTCCAAATAAGAAATTACCCTTTGATTGCAGTAATAAAAAAAATTCAAAATAAGAAATATAATTGAAGAAGCCACTTAAATATAGTTTACCCCTGTTGCTAACTAAAAAACAATTCAAACAAGCACCTAGGGAGACAACAAATGTAGATATGAAGATATACAGTCCAGTTCATCTAAAATCACCTTTTTAGTAACAAAATAATGTATTCTCTAAATTCTCCTCTGTTACAGGTTGCTTGTACAAGTATTTTTGAAAGAGGGAAAGGTAAATTCAATGACAAAATTATTTCAATGACAAAAGCAAAATCTAAGAGAGATAATTTTGCACTTTTACAAAATATGAACATAACTTGGGAAGGGCTGCTTATCGATTTCTCATAGAAAAAGCTATGTGATCTGCTCTGGGGATCATAAAAGTGTATCACTCTCTAGACTATCACATTACTAATCACATTTTATCAGAAAATATTGCACGTATCACAACTCAAGACACCAAAAGGATGGCAAAAGTTGAATTAAGAAGAGAAGAATGAAGATTACTTGGCTATTTTTATGCTTTCAGAACCTGTGCTCCCTGATTCTCTTTAGCAAAAAAAGGTTCCATGCCTAACCATTTTGGAGGAAAAATAGTCAAAAACTAATTTCTGCCTGTTTGTAGGACTGTATTTGTGATTAATTTTATATAGAAGACATTTAAAATAAATTTTAAAAGGTTTTTCTTTTTAGATCACAAAGTAGTCTGATGGTATCCTTCTAAATAAGTCTGATTCTCCTGAAAAAGAAAAAAATATTACTGTCTGATACAAAAACAGGAAAACAGCATTATAAAATCAATTCACATTTTACCTTCTCTTATATTCCACAGTTCACTTGCGTTGTAATATCCTGCATTATCCAATGCCAGCTGAAGACTTTTGGGCCAGTTTTCCTTATCCGAGCGACAGAGGCATTCAATGAGTTTAGTTATCCCGGCCGCTTTGCTTCTGTACTCACTGATCTACACACACCACAAACAGAAACTGCTGTAGGTTCTGAGCAATCAAACCCCTGCTCTTTGCTTTGTTATGTTTGGTGTTCAGTTGAAAACTGCACTTCCTTCTCAATGAATCAAAGCTTTACAACAAAATTCAGCCATTTACCCACTACAGCTTCAATTCTGCCAGTGAAGTTGAACACTAAACTTAGCTGGCCTACAACAATAGGTAGGCTGTTTGTTTGAATATTTGTAAATGGTGTGAAACATCACAGAGCTATTCTGTCAATTTCTGTCTGGCCAAGTCTCTCTAATAAACTCTATCTGCCATAAACCTCTGAGGCTTTCCATTTCAGAATAGGAAAAGAAAAAGTTATAAAATTATGGCAGACCTGTGGCCAGCCATCCTCCTCACCCAGCCACCTGTCACACAGGCACTGACTCAACCCACAAGTGAGGAGCCAGCACTTCTCTGAAGCAAAACCAGGCAAATACCAGGATTTTACCATACCTGCAGGATCTCATCACACTCCCTCTCTATCAGGCATGTGTTTATGTATGGCATGATTGCTACAGGATCAATTTCTAACATTGTTGCTTCTATCCGCTTCAACAGCTGCCTGTGCAGCTCCAGTTTTTCCAGTTTGCTGAAGTCCCAGTTTTCAATTGCTTCTGCCAGTCCAGTGTAACCTTTCAGAAAAAAGAGACAAATCATTACTGTGAATTCAATCTCTAGCTAAAATAGGTAGCAAGAAGCTGAAAGAACATTTTCTCAGCCACAATGGAGATAATTAAAATTATTTTTTCCTGTAAATGATAAAAATCTAGGTGAGCCATGTACAATTTTTATCTAATAAGTGACTATTTTTCTTTTTAGCACTTGTATGTCTAACATGAAAAACCTTATCCTAAAAGAGCAGAAGCAAAAAAGAGCCACACTATGTCACAGGTCATATCACCACATCACCAAGCAACTATATCCACTCCTCTCTTTCAATCATACAATACATGGAATTCTTGCATTCCATGATTTTCTACCAGAGGATTCCCAGGGCAAAGGACACTACACAGAATCACAAGGTGCTCTGGTAGTCTTTTATTTACCTGCATTTTATCTTTTACTCTTGTCCTTGGCTCCACCCTCCTTCAAAAATCCCTAGTGTACTGGATTCAAGCCAGTCCCTGACTGAAAGCAGTACAGACACCTGAAATCTAGACAGTCACCAAACAGCTGAAAATACTGTCCTGAACTGTCCTTCACCTCTAGCAGGGGAGGCATATTTTAAGGACCTGTGTGATGTGTGACTTGCTGTGTAGGCTTCTGAAGTGGAAAAATGCACATCAGGGTCCCGGAGGAACTTGTGGGCAAATAGAAGGAATTTGCCTAACTTCTTATTTTCTTTTAGAAGAGCAGAAGAGTGTTGTGGGTACTTACCATGTAAGCATTACCATACTTAATGTCTTTAGTCTAACTATTACTTATCCCTGCATCTGCCAAAAAGAAGAGTAATCCTAAATTCCAGTCTCCGGTCCAATTAACAACTACTTGGGATAGCACTTTGAATCAGAGGGCTAACTGTCTTAATTTTTTTGTTGAATATACATCAAACTGAACACTACTAGCAGGTTCAAAGTGGATAGCTCTGCAATTCAGAAATCAGGATTATCACAGGCTGGTAAAAGGACCTAGTACTTGCTTTAAGGGATGAATGGGCTACACCCAAGTGATAAGAAACTTTGTAATATTTGTTCACTGAAATAATTATTCATAATTAATGGTGAGAAAATGAAAACAAAAGAAGTTTATGGAATGAAATTATGGGGTTCAGCATATCTAATAATTCACCAACAAGTATCTATGAAACAATATACATGTATAGAGGAAAGCTGGCAGACGCTGCTTATTTTTTACCTTCACAATCTCTTCTGTTCCATTTCATAATGGAAATTGGATTAAGAACTTACATGTCAAGCAGTTATAGCTACTGTGGAACAACCATCCTTATAAACTACTAATGGTTGTTTACTTCTTGAAAGAAAAGACTTTCAATGACATTGAGTAATTTTTTAAAATTTTTTTAAAGTCGCTTAAGACCTTGTCGTTGAGTGAAGTTACCACACACTACCAGTCAATCCCCAAGCACCTTCTAGAACACATTTGCTTTTCTGCTTCAGAGGATTTAGCCTCCTTTCATTGTGTTCGGTAGGAACAATGGCTGTCTTGTCTATTCTCTAAAGGCTCTGAGACAGGCAAGTCTCCTGCCAAAGAGGCTTTCTCCATCCTCAGAATTGTTCCCGATGCTTCACTTCCCAACGGGCCTGTTTCCAGACTCTGCCAGCTGGCCTTTTCCTACAGCACCTGACCTGTCTGGCCGCCGGCAGCGCCGGGAGGCTCTGCCCCGCTGGGCTGAAGGCGCCCGGTGGCACCCACCTGCTGCAACCAGCGCATCCAGGAAGCCGCGGAGCCAGCCCTCCGCCTCCAGCAGCAGCACGGCGTCCAGGAACAGCGCGGCGGCCGCCGTGACGCCCCTCTCCTCCTCCTTTCGGACTCGCTCCTTCACCTCTAGCGAGAAGCCAGCACAGGCAGTGAGGGGCAGGGCAGGGCAGGGGCAGGGGCAGGGGGCAGCGTGTGCCGGCTCTCACCGTCGGACAGCCACTCCGTCATGTTGCTGAGGATGTACACGGGGTTCAGGATCCTCTCGATGTAGCGCCGGTAGCACCGCAGGTTTCCCTTCTCCTCCGCCGTCATGGCCGGGCCGCCTGCGCACCGCCGCCGGCGGTCCCGATCCCGCTGCCGATCCCGGTCCCGATCCCGATCCCGGTGCCTGTGCCGATCCCGGTGCCGATGCCGGTGCGGCGGCCCCGGCTGCGTGCGCGGAGCTCGCCCCAGCCGCAGTACGGAGAGAGCTGCAGGGAGCGAGGGGGAGGCGCCCCAAGCAGGGAGCGACTGGAAAAAGAAACTACAGCGCAGCCCAAGAATGGAAAGTGAAAGCGGTCTGGAGCGGGAGTGTTGCGTCAGTCTTGAGCAAAAGAGAAAGGGGACTGCGGCCCCCAGCCCAGCTAAGCATGCCCACGGTTGGAAAGGCTGTAAGCAGCCCGCCTTGCGGCTGACAGGGTGAGAAAAAGCAGAGCGAAAAACAGGAGCGTGACAAACGCCAATCACTTGCTTTTAAACATTTAAGAGTTTAATAATAATAAAAGGGTTATAAAAATAGCAATATAATTAGAGTAATAATAACTTGGACAATTTGGATTAGGATAATATGAGACAATAAAAAACAAAGGGTTGTGGACAGTCCGGGTACCTCTTTCTGGGCAAAATAAGCCCGAAAAAGGACACAGGTTAGTAGAGGATTAATCCTTAAAAACAATAGCCTGTTGCATATTCATACACTTGATACACGATGCATAAATTTCATTCAAATAGAGGATTTTCTCTGGTCATCGTCAACTTCTTCCTCTTAATCCTAACGACGTCTTCATGGCTGAGCGAGGCAGGAAGCAGTTTCTTCTGATAATGGGGCAATAAATTATCTTTCTCTGAAAGATTTAGGTGTTCTGTGGCTACTATCTTGGTGCGAGTCCTTTCTTAAAAAAAGTATCCTACATAGCATAGTTTCTATTTCAACATTATGTTATAAACTAAAACTAACACACTACTTAAGAAAATTAATACAGCATAACTTCTATATAAGTTTCTAACATAACACATACAATATTCATTTTAATATTTGTGAAAAGCCAATCATAAAAGGTGCATTTTTCACACAGTGGCAGAAGGAGGGGCATTGAGGAAGGCATTGACATTTAATTTTCTGCTCTTTTATAGTCCACTTTTACTCTATATAGGATATATTTAATATCCTTCCTTCCCTTTCTCTTATGTCTTCTGTCTGTTGGAAGAGCGATTTGGCACTGGATTACGCTGCCCTGGGAAGTGGTGGAATCACCATCTCTGGTGAACCACCCCTGAAGGTGTTAAGAAAAGACTGGGCGTGGCACTTGGTGCCAGGTGTGGTTGACAAGGTGGTCAGAGTCGGACAATCGTCTCGAAGGTCCTTCCCAACCCAATTTGTTCTGTGATTTCACAGTAAATAGGGAAAGTACTTTATTCTCAAAAGGCTGTAAAGGTCATTAGGGAGCTTTGCAAAAGCCTTTGGTATGGTTTGTTGTGCCAGACAGCAGGAGCCCAAGCAGCATGTGGATTGCTGCAGTACAGCAGGCAAGGGGAAGCAGGATTTCCATGGATAATTGCATTTTCATTCTGTAAGTCAAGAGGATATTCATATATCCCAATTTTAACAAGCAGGCACTTCAGAGACCTTATTTCCATCATTACGCAATGTGGATTGATGCCTCTGTTTAAGGACTGGATTGCCTCCTATCGCAGGAGTGGGGCTGCTGAGCGCGAGGGGAGCAGGCAGCAGGTAAGGTCGCTGGGGAAACCAGATTGCTTGTTTCCCAGGATTGCTCTTTGCATGCATCCTACTACACTTGCTGGGGATCGTCCATTCCTCACAATGTCCTTGCTCGCAAGGTGCACAGACTCCTGCTTCAGCTTATCATGCCTAATGCTGAATAACTGAAATACACAAGAGCAAGGATTGCTTTGGCATTGAGACCCAAAGTAGCTCTTTGATGTCCTGAGAATGTAATACTATATGCACAGTGAGTGGTTAAGACACAGTAACTATGAACACCAATGCCAAATTAACTAGATTTGCTAAATCCCTTGAGTTTTGTGTGGAAGACAGTTGTATAATGGCCTGAGAAATGTGCTGATAAGTTATGCTGTATCTCCCTCTGTTGATCAAGGCTTGAATCGCATTTGACTAGAAGTCAAGAGAATGGCAGCATTCTAAGCATAGTTTTTTTTTCTACAGAGTGAATCTAAGATGATCTTTAAAACTGCCCATTTCTGTAAGTTCCTCAATAATAATCTACCATGCAGAGAATAAACAAATTAGAAAATAATTTAATGCAGTTATTAAATTGTAGTTAGTGTTGTGTGAGACCAGATGTGTCATGGTTTGAGGCTGGCACAATGCCTTCCCCTCCATGTCCACTGCTCTCACCACTGCACATGGGCCAGGACTGCTTTTGGGGTTCCTTGTTTAAGGATGCTCCACACAATTCCAAAAGCAGCAGTCTCTCAGCTTTGGGACACCAGTCCTCCCCAGATTTCACTCCCTGGGGCCAAGGGGCCTCATGAACAGAGATCTTCCTCTCCACAGAGACAGACGGCATCCCACACCCTCCTCGGCCGTCTCTGTTCACGCCACTGCTTCACTCTTGGCTCCAAGGCATTGCCTCCCCCTAAATACAGTCTCTGGGTCACAGGAAAAAACATGGGTCTGTCCATGGCCATACAAGAAAGGGTCCAGCTCAAGGCCACTCCATCATCTCTTCCCACCTAGGATTCTTCTCACCTCTTCGGACATTTCTCATGTGCATCAACTTTCATTACAACTTTCATTACACTTGCCCATTTTCTCCTGCTTCATCTCCCTCTCCTCATTCTGATTCAGGAGGATCAGTATTTGTAAGGTTTCCATTACTCTACAAAGGGATTAAAATCTTTGCCTCTGTCTGCCCAGAACTCCCACAGCTGCCGGGCACCTTCTCTTGCCGCATCCCCCACTTCTGGCCGTGCTTCCAGTCCATGATATCGAATTTCAAGGCAGCACAGGCACTGGCTCTCTTTCCCAGGGGTAGGGGGGGGCCCGATGCTTCTCAGGGCTCCTCCACCCTTCCATCTTGCAAGGCCTTCACCCCCCTCCTCTGCCCAAGGCTCCGGCCTCCCTCACCCGGCCGCAGGGCTTCCCCTCCCCAGCCAGCCCCAGCTCTGACCTCCTTCACGGGCCAGAACCAAGAGAGTGTTCTGCTGGCAGTTCTCTGATTTTAACCCCCTGGGCTCCCAGAGGCATCCATACCTTCAGTGGCCAAACCAGATGCCAATATTCAAATCCAAACACTGATTGGTTTGACCACAACCTCCCAAAAAACTCACTTCCTTCTTAACCTATGACAAGATGGTAGGTTCTCTTGTGGCAGGAAAAATGCATAAAGTTTTGACAGAAAACAGCAGACAAGAAGGGCTGCAATTACTAATCCTTTCATTACTGCAGAATGCATTGTTATGTGTCAAAACAACATAAGGTTTTTCACTGCAGTATCTACTTCCTCTCTTGCAAAATCCTCTCATGTCTCTGGCTCTAATCCAAGGGTCTGAAACACCTTTTGAACAAACACAGCTGTTCTCATTACTTGGTGACTCCTCCATCTGATCCCATTGAACCTTCGCTTGGGTTAACCTGTAAGAGCAGCGTCTTTTCAACCTGACGTTTGTCAGCATGTCAGCATGTCGTTTTATGCTTCTTCAGAAAAAAAGCCCCACAATCTCTGTTTAAAATGCATTTCTTCACCTAAAAATGTTCTTTTTCTTTTCTGAAGACTTTTATACCCCATTCACGAAGGCATGGGAAGATGCCCTGCAGAGATCTTAGAAGACACTAAAATTAAGCTAGAGTTTGCTTTTACAGTTTGCAAGCCAAAAGACAAGAAATGGAAGAAAAATTTATTTAAATTACCTTTGCCTGTTCTGTTTCAGGAACTCAGCGCAGCGCATAAGTAGCATTGTAACAGAAAAATTGTCTTTGTGACACTCTTATCTTTGGCTTAAGGAAAATCTTCAAGATACTGTCTTCTTCAAATCTTCAAGATACTACGTTTGAAGTAGGCTTGAATCCCCTCTAATGCTTTCAGCCTTTCCTTGTGAAATGAACATCAGTTTTTATTCTAGTGTGTTTTGTCTCAAGTACTTTAGGTCAAGTGTTACTTTACAGCAAGACAGAAACTTCTCCTGAACTCAAGAGCTGAACATACAAAGAAACAGGAAAGAGCAGAGGTGGCTGACAATGGTTGCTAATATTTTGTGTCTTATGAACAGCAGGGCTGTTCAGTGCTGCTCACTGATAAACCTTGCCCCTCTGGGAGTTAAATTTATTTTTCACAAGACTTCTAAAGTGTCTTTGTCAACCAACATATATGATATTTCAGTCCTGGTTTTCAACAGGCATTTGGTACTGCACAGTCCTCTTCTCCAAAATATTTCAGGAGTTGTTGGCCCAAATAAATTTTTTAAATCCTGGAAACTAGTGTAATAGAATGATAAGAGGTATTTATAACTGACAGCATCTGAAGATGCCCAAATCTTCATTATCTCAATTATTTTAATGTCTAATTTTTTATTAGAAGGCTCATACTGGAAAGTAAATCTATGAAATGATGTTGTGCATTCACTATAGTATTTAGCACACTCATGTCCCATAGGTTGCAAAAAGGAATTATGTTCCACTGATTAATGTGCGTTGAAGTCTTTACAGGCTTGACTGGCCAGAAGAACTCCCTCCTGTATGAGGTAATGAATAAGAAATGTAATATTTATCAGCCAAGTCAAACATCATGGAACTTACCTGTGGCCTTAGCAAAAATGTAAAAATAAAAGAATAATGCCTGATGTGTATAGGAGCAATGAAACAAACGTTGTAGGACACACTGGGTGCAGTTTGTTGCTAACCTCATCGTTACCTGAAGTAGACTTTAGATAGAGAATGCTCTGTTCACTAATTTCTCAAAGTCATGTGTATGCACACAGTGGGACATTCATCCCAGTAAGTGTCTCTGAGAAGGTCTGCTGAAGCAAAATAAATACCACTTCTGTCAGGTTCCACCTAGAATAAGCATGTTGACAGAAACCACCCATAACATTCCCATGTTATGAAATTATATTTTTTAATAAGAATTTGAATTAGTGTAAACACTGTGAAACATTTTCAGTCTAAGGACATGAGTCCATTAAGAAAGATTTATATCTCCTTTTGCAGTGCAGACTGATAGACAGTTGTGAAGAGGAGCAGCCTGAATCTTGTGTGTTAATGGGTGCTCCATTTGTTAAGTAAATCCTGATACATGGAGTGTCATATTTTTACCTCTCAGTCAGGTGTCCCTTTGGCACAGTCCTGCTGACCACGTAGGTCCCTTGAGGCTAAGTTTCTTGCACATCAAGTGATTCCATGATATTGAAGCCCACCTGCACCTGTGCAAGTACTCGGTTCCTCCACACCACAGGTAAAGCTGGTGCTCAGCTGATAAACACAGACTCCAGGTGCACTGCAGTGCCACAGCCACTGGAGTCTTGTGCAGCGTGGCTTTGTTTGCACCAAACTGCTGTTCACATGATAATCCCGTTGGATTCAGGGGTAAAAGCTGCTGCTTCTGTGGAAGTCAGTAGGAGCTCTACCACCCTTCTCAAGCCCAGCAGCACTCACACAACAAGACTGTTCATGTCAGTATGTTTGTGTGTATCAACATAGCTGTGCCTGATTGACCCTCCTTTGTTTTCAACTTTGGCTGAATGAATGAATGAATGCAAAATGCTTAAATTGAGCATGCATACCAGATGTTTACTCAAGCACCAAAGGTTCCAGAAAAATGTCCCAATTTGAACCCCCCTGATGCAGTTTCATTCTCTTTCCTAAGGTCCTGTTGCCGGTCACCAGAGAGAGATCAACACTTCCCTCTTGGCTGTCCCCCTTGAGGAAGGTGTAGGCTGCCATGGTGTCACCCCTGAGCCTTCTCCTCTCCGGGTGAACAAACCTAGTGACCTCAGCCTCTCCTCCTAAGTCTTTTAATTCCTCAGCCACTGGCCTAAGCACAGGATGACTCACATGGGTCTCACAAGTCCTTTAACCCCTGTTTATCCTCTCAGGCTGTGTGTCCACTAATGCAAGGTCACTGACCTCAGTGGATGTATCCCTGACCTGTAATGAAGTAGCAAGTAGAGGAGCAATCCCAAAATCCCTCAGCAGTGACTGGCTCTGTGGTGTTCCACACTGAGAGCATACACTGGTATCATCCAATTGAATCTCTCATGTAAGCATGAGGACTACTTCTCATTGAATTAACAACACCCAGCAACTTCTCACATTTCCTGAATTCCCCCCTGATCCTACTGCCCAGACACTAAAAGGTGCCTTACAGAAGTGCCACAGAATGAGGGCTGACTGCTCAGTGAAAGGAAAGGAGTGTCACTATTAAAATGGGGCATTTTGATTTTGATGACGTCAATCTGCAATTGCTGACCCGCTTCTTCTTGCTAGTGTATTTCAGAAATAGCTAATCATGTTCTGAACAATGGACAGCAATCTGTGATATGCCGTGGATTATGAGCTGAGAAACTAGGAAGCCAATGCTACATACTGGTCTCAGTGGCTTGTACATAGCTGATTTTAACATATCTACTAGGCAAGGTCCTCCCCACAGAAAAAAACCTCAAGAAGTTCACTGTGAGTGTGGAAGATTTGAATGACTTGTGGGGAAAGAGGAGGCAGCAGCCCCCATGTTCCCTGCTCCCATGGTGCAGGCACTGCTGGCCCATGTCTCACCAGGGCTGTGGGCCAGGAGTTCACCTGCAGCATTTGGCAAAGGCACTCGCTGGGGACAGGACTGCCCACAGGAGCCAGACGTCCCTCCCCTGGGAATATGAATCAAGCAACACAATACATTTTTTGTTTAAGGTCTGCAATTGCTGACCCGCTTCTTCTTGCTAGTGTATTTCAGAAATAGCTAATCATGTTCTGAACAATGGACAGCAATCTGTGATATGCCGTGGATTATGAGCTGAGAAACTAGGAAGCCAATGCTACATACTGGTCTCAGTGGCTTGTACGTAGCTGATTTTAACATATCTACTATGTTAAAATCAAGCATAGGTCCTCCCCACAGAAAAAAACCTCAAGAAGTTCACTGTGAGAGTGGAAGATTTGAATGACTTGTGGGGAAAGAGGAGGCAGCAGCCCCCATGTTCCCTGCTCCCATGGTGCAGGCACTGCTGGCCCATGTCTCACCAGGGCTGTGGGCCAGGAGTTCACCTGCAGCATTTGGCAAAGGCACTCGCTGGGGACAGGACTGCCCACAGGAGCCAGACGTCCCTCCCCTGGGAATATGAATCAAGCAACACAATACATTTTTTGTTTAAGGTACGATGCCATTGATACAGACATTCCTGTGTCTATATCCCCTGGCAGTGAAGCAGGGGTCTTTTTCAATTGTAATTGTTCTAATTACAAAAAAACCAAAAACAAAACTCCCAAACCAAAAACAAACAAAAAAACTCCTCAGAGATCATCATAGCACAGATCTCTTGATCAGTCTCACAATGATCTAACTCTATATGTGAAAGTACTCCTGCACTCTGTAATACTATAATTACAATAATTACTAGTGTGCTGAGTGGACATCATTGATGTTTTAATGGAAAATGAAATTAAGGAGTCAGTTTGTTATCCTCCTAAGAAAGCAATTCTGGAAGAAAACACTGAATTACAATAAGTCTGACCCTTTTGACTAAGTTTGTGGCTCTAAATGCTCTTCTGAAAAAAATCACAAAACCTAAAACAATAAGCTAATAATTTTAAGCTTTATCACTGCACCAGGTGGTAAAGTACTGTGAAGATAAATGGTTTCTGTCAGAATTAATGCTGAATCAAATAGCAGTTTATGTGTGTCCGTACCACACCAAGCCATTAATGCATGCCTGCTTTAGAAAAGTGCTCAATAGTTCAGAGTGGAATTTCATCACAAAGCTCAATTTCCATGCAACTCCAGGAAAAAAGAAGTTTTGAGTATGTTTTTCAAAATAAACCAAGTGAGCAAGTTTTCAAAATAAGCCAAGGACCAAAAAGCCAGATTTGCAAATTAATAGAAGCTCAGGTACGTCATATGGTGAGGTCTCAAGACAGGCTTCTGACACATTGGTCTTAAAATCTCAGCCACAGATTTTAAAATTTCTAAGGTTCTCAACTCTCTTGACAGTTTACTGTTAGTGTATTCTTGTTTTTTCTTGCTGTGGTTAATCTAAAATCATAGAAATTATTCTATATGATTTTTTTTTTTTTACCAGAATGACAGAGTGGTTGTGGTTGGAAGCACCCCTGGAAATTACCTACTTCAGTTCTCTGCTCAAAAGAGGGTCAACCAGGTTGTCCAAGCCTATTTCCACTCAGTTGTTTTTTTTATATTTCCTAGAATGAAGACTCTCGTGCTGAATTACCTTTACAGTGCAAAAAATAGTAATTGTGTTTAACTAGAATTTCCTTTATTTTGCTTTGTGTGCATTGTCTCTTGTCTTTTTACTGGGCACTGATGGGCAGTGTCTGGCTCTTTATCTATACCTCTATCTAACCAGCTATATCTGTAAATATTTTATTTGTTTCTTGTAAAGTCACACAGAGCAGCAAAAGGCAAGTTATGGCACTTTTTTCTATCAAACATTGCCTTATCCCAGCTGGCTTTTTCCATTTGAGCATTCAATATAACAGTTGCAGAGTATTGTATTGGTATTAGTATTTCTATTTTATTGGTATTTCTTTGTATTTCTATTTTATTCCATTCCTTGTTCATCTAACTTTTGGAAATCCAGATTGGCAGGTCCTTTCAGGCCTTTAAACAAGTCACTGCTTTTTGCATGGTTGTACTTAGACACACACATCCAATAGGTCCTTGGTGAATATTCAGAATATACATCTGTCCTGTCATGTTAAGACACACATGGATAAGACAAATCTGTGGCAATGGGGACTAAAGAGAGAGAAAATTCCTGTGAATCCCACTTGCATGTGCTTCACTCAACAAAATAAGGAGAAAATATCTGACTTTCTGCAGAATTGTACAACTAGGAACATTTCAGGCATTATATTTGTCCATGGCTCACATTTGTGTCTTTGTGGACCTGTACAGAAGCACCAAGAACATGACAAGAGCTTAGAAGATAAGAAGTAAGGTTACTTTCAACTACCAAGGCTTAGAATTGCATTTTTGAAGATTGTCATGGACATATGAAGGGAAATTTTCAGCACAACAGAGAAGATAAATTTCATAGATATGCCAGTCCTTTCTTGCATCTCCCCATGGTATTCCCTTTCAAAGAAGAAACAGTTCACTCATTGTGAGCTACTTTAGCCCACATCTGACACTGTTCAATGTTCTTAACTAAAAATAGTTCTGAATCAGGGTTACCTCTACTTTTCAGAGTACTTCAGTAGCCCAGGCTGTAGTGCCAGCCTTAGAGTTTACCTATTCAGTTGGAAAAAAGGGCAACAAGGAAACAGACAGCTGCCCATAAACGAAGCCTGCTCTTCATTCATGCCTTCCCCTTCCCTAAGGCAGCTGCCAGTCTTTACCAATATATTGGTGACCAGCATAGTCACTAAGACATCAGCACCTTCTATTCCTAACAACTGTGAACAAATCACGTTGCTTTCACAACCTTAATCTGACTCCACCTTCTAAAACAAAAATTAAGTACCCAGATTCACTCTTTCTATCTTCCCAAAGACCTAACCCTAAGTCTCACCATGTCCTTAACCAGAGAGATACAAACCAGTGGTATTTGCTAATATCAGCACTGAATGCTGCCAGGGAAATCAGCTGCACAGCTTGTTAGCATCCTCTCCTTGCAGCAGTTACTTCACGTCCCCTTGAGGTCCAGAACAATCTTCTCATTCAAGTAACCCTCATGAAGGAAGTTTAACCCCAGAGCACCAAGTACAAGGTTGTATGAGCAGCAGGAGGGTTGAAATCAGATGGCACCAGCCCTGGCCTCAGCAGGGCTCGCTGTTTGACCACAAGCAGGAGGGGAATTAACCACACTCTGATACTCCTGGCACAGGCATGCAAAGGGCTTGTGTGGCCCAGGTGTGGGGGAAGGGGGGAGGGAGCCCTCAGCACGCCTGGCAGTGCCAGCCACTGAACCAAAACACACCCAACTCAACCACGAGCTGCTGTTTTTCCTGGGCACTGGAAGTACAATTCTGGCTTTGCCTCCAAAGCTGTCACCCAGCGCCACCGCTGCACTGTCAGGGGAAGACACTGCAATTTACAGCACAACTACAGAGAAGCTTGAGAAGATGTGTCATCTGCTCTGTGTTGCTCACAGCAAGACACCGTCCAGGACTTATCTGTGCTTTAGTCTCTGCCACTCTCTTCCCGTCAGTGTCTTCTGGGATGTGCAAGCAGCAGAGAGCTCCCAGATGAATAAACCCGACTAGCTGGAAGATCCAGCTTAGCTGAGGTGGTCCAGCCTTGCAGAAAGAGCTTGCAGGGTGCTGCAGTAGTCATTCAGTATGTCTATTCCTCATTTGACCACCCTTTGTGCCTTCCTGCAATTTCCATACTCCTTGCTGAAATCCAAAAATACCCCCAAAACACCTAAAGCACTATAAAACAAAGGTGAAATGCCTTTCATATCTAAGTTTTCAGATTGGATTTTTCTTTCACAAATGAAGTTCTGTATGGATCTCTGAGACACCAAAGAGTCAAATCTTTAGAGCTTTAGATTCAGCACAGTGTGTAAAGAACATTTTATTAGAGAGACATTTGACGATGCGCACGTGTCAGTCTGGCAGAGACACATGCACACAAACACTACATTGGAATTCAAGGTAACTTGGATTAGGACAGCTGCTCCTTACACAGAGAGCATTCACTTGATTGTCACTAGAACTACTAACATCTGTCCTGTTCTCTGGAATTATAATTAACATCCTCAAATTAGCTGTCCTCCGGTTCTGTGTGGGTGTTTGGGGAAAACAGGAAAGAAGCAGCATTCATGTGCTTAAAATAGTTAGAACCAGAGACTAACAGAGAAAATAGCTTCTCATATCATTAACTAAGCACATGAATAGCGTGTGAGAATTAAAACACAGAGACACATGCACACATAATACATGACATCATACCGCATCATATTGCTCCATTGTTTTCACTGTTTCTGAGATTTCGAGCTGAGGCTAGGCTGTGTGGGCTTTTTGGGAAGTGTAGGGATACCATCTAGTGTTGTCATTTGGAAAAAGCACATTGTGTCCCAGCCCCTTAAACTTTTATCCCACCATGGTAGGACAGGACGAAAGGTGACTGAAAAAGTTGCTGAAATTGTAGCTACGTCCTTCATCAGGATAAAGTGTAAAGTAAACAAGCTGGATGACAACAAATGAAGCATATCAGAGCCCATCTTTCCAAGAAATTAGGTACAATGCTGTAACAATTTTAGTGTCCATGTTTCAGTAAATCAGACAGCTGGGCAGCTTTGCTTTCTTAAGCTTTACATTACTGTCCCATCTGGCCATGCTGAGGGGTTTGTCTTAAGGATAAGAGTTTTCTCACCACTTCTGTTATCCAAAAGAAATTAAGTTTGTTTTCATAATTTCTGAAATTGGAGGGTTAGAATGACATCTGAATGCATATTTCACAGCTAAATCTGACATGAGCAGTGTATTTCCTATGTTTCTTTTTGGACAGAGCAACCACCATTGGAGCAAGAGAGAGGCCTTTTCCCAGCTTCAGTCCCCCTTACAGCGTGTAAGTCTGGCAATATCACTGCTGTCCACTACAGTGGCTGAGAAAGTGCCACCAGAGGGGCAGCTCTGCAGCTCCATTTCTTCATCAACACAGAGTCCTGGGAGTCTAGGTGGAAGTCTTCTCTTCTGTTAGGAAGAGAAGTGAAACAAAGCAGAGAGCCTTCTGCTCCTGCGGCACTTCTGGGTGGAGGCAGCTTATTCCAGCATCTCTCCACAGCCTGGGAACATGCTGTGCAGTTAGATTTCTTAGGCATCTCTGTCCCAAGCAATCCAAGCCCTCAGATTCCCCAGATATATACAATTAGCTCCTGTGTAATTCCACGAATTCTTTATCACAGAGCTGTAATTTTTTGGGGTTTTTTTCATGTAGAACTCAGCAGAATCAAACTTAAGAGGAAAATGGTCATCAAGCCTATGATTTACACCGTTAAAATCTCACTTACCAAGGTTTACTTGGCCCATTATTCTCAAAATATACAAAAACATAGTTATTTAATATTTGCTGGGTTTTTCCTAAATATGAGCATTGCTTTTCTGAAATTTCATTCACCATATTTCAGCAGACTGCAGTAAATTTCAGGCCTTATGATGACAGATTTTCATCTACTGTGAAAGTTGTTACCTTTCATTTTCAAATTCCTCGTGTTGTAAAATGCTAGGTGTGATTACAGGCGCATGTGTGTTAGTTAAGGACAAACAAGGGGGGTTTTGCATTCGTGCAGATGGACTGCAACCATCCCTATACTGCTGAAAAACTGAACAATATGATCAGTAGTGTAGGTACACGTGTTTCTTGTCTTTTAACTTGATACCAAAATTTTATGAGATTCATCAAGAAAAACTCCTAGTCTGAAATTTGCAGGGAGTAAAAACACTATATTACTAGGCAGAGATGTCGTCAGTTCTACTCACATCAGATTTTGGTGGGCAATTAACTTCTTTCATCGTGATTTAATATTTGTTCTAAACACATAAGAAAATCAGTTTTACAGCTAAAAGGAGTTCCTATCTCCAATGGACTAATGGCACCATTACACATATTAATCTAAGTATTTAAATGTTTGTTTATCCTCACTATAACTAATACCTGTCTCAAATACAAGGTTCAACAGGTAAATGGAAATTCAGAGCTGTCAAGGACTGATTAAGGTATGCAAGGTATATTCTGGCAAGGTTTGTGTCTGAGTCTTTTTTTACCTAGCACATGTAGTCTCTCTAGGCAGTGACTGAAATTCAGCATTTTCAACATAGTTGCTGTTGGAAAACAAAGTATCAATCAAACACCACCTGTGAAAATACCTTTTCTGAGTACCACATTATTTTCTACTATATTTGAGAGAAGTGTATGTTGC
The DNA here is from genome assembly GCF_014805655.1 of Passer montanus. Taxonomy (NCBI): domain Eukaryota; kingdom Metazoa; phylum Chordata; class Aves; order Passeriformes; family Passeridae; genus Passer; species Passer montanus. The sequence continues at coordinate 2,516,989 of NW_024373701.1, forward strand.
ATTGAAGGTGGCACTTGTTTAACCAGCTTGGTGAGCTGTAGGAGGCAGGGCCACCACACTGCATGTGCCAGGGGGAGACTTGTGACTCCTGGAGCCCAGAGCAAACCTGGGCTGTTCTTCTGCTGGATTTAACAAGCAGCACAGGCAGAAATCCATTCCATAGCCCAATGCCGTGTTTATTTGAACAATCTATGTTCTGGAACACTTTGTAATTAAACAGGCTGATCACACAGACAGATCTCAAAGACTGCACACAGGCCTGTGTCTAATTCATTTTGCTATAAGATGTCTTCATAGCTTTGTTGTCTCTCTCCTACTTTGCTAATAAACAAAATATAATTATAAAACTACAGATTTACTTTCTTTTTGCTCCCTGGTATTCCCTGTAGTATGAAAAAGACCACCAAAACTTTAAGGTATTTTTTGTGTTGTTTTGGTAAAACAGTTTTTAAGATGTGCCTGTATTGCTTCCACTTCTAGTGTTTCAAGAATTCTATTTATGACCGCTCACTTCCTTAGGCCTTTAAGTGAGATGAAGAATCTGGAGACACGAGACAGCACGTAAACATTTTGATCCTTGTTTTTCTGCAGCAGAGCGGGAAATCCCCATGAATAATGAGGAAGGAAGTCTAGGGGTTTCCCTGAAGATCAACAGACCGCCTGAGCATCTTCTGAAGTACTGTGCAGCAGGAACACTGCTAATTGACCTGGGAATAGTACAGCTGGGACTGGTTTCGTGGATAGGCTTAAGCTACACTTTTGGAAATTAATAGCAACTAACACAGAGCTCTTCAAGTAAGATGGTTTCTCTTTTCTTGCTGTGCACCACATCCAAGGAAAAAAGCACCACAGATAATACTGAAGTGTCTTTCAGTTTTGCATGTGACAAGCAAGTGGCTGGAACAGAGCAGGACAAAACAGTTAAATAATTTATTACTTCACTAGAAAAAGAAGTAGCTCAGGGTGAAAAGCTATTCACAAATCATGCACTAATGCATCAAAACTTGTCTAAGAACAGAGCACAGAAAGATTTTTAAAACTTCACTGCAGTTTGCTTTTTGGCATGCTTGGGTTTTTTTGGTAGTTTTTGTTGTTGTTGTTGTTGTTGTTTTGGTTTGTTTTGGTTTGTTTGTTTGTTTGTTTTTCTGGGTTTTTTTGTGGGTTGTTGTGATTTTTTTGTTTGGTTGTTTTTTGTAGGTTTTTTTTGGTGGTGGTGGTTCGGTTTTGGTTTGGTTTGGCTTGGTTTGGTTTTGTTTGGTTGTTTGGTTGGTTGGTTGGTTTTTTTTAATTTTCTTTTTAAATGGGACTTAATTTAAGCAGAAGAGGGGAAAAAGAACCATAGCATGCATAGTAGAAATATGCAAAATGTTTGGTTTTAGAAAGAACCCAAAGTTAGTTCTTGGCTTCCTTTGCAGAAAGTAGTTCTGTTTCAGTCAGAGTTTATTTAATTTCTATTCCTTGTTCAGTCAGAAGTTCTTCCCGTTCAGTCAGCATAACAAAAGAGAATTAATCACCCACTCCTAACCTGGAATAACTTTTCAGATTATTACTGAAATTTTTTTGTCACACCCGAACACAGGGATCCGTGTCCTGAAGAGGTGACAACTGCTTTTGCTGTGTGTCCCTGACTTCAAGTGCCATGAGTGTGCTACAGGTTCTGAATGTACTTCAGGTTTCCACTGAAGTGTGGAAATCAGCCTCCACCACAGATCTGTCCTTCTGCATTTCAAACAAACATCATCTTTTCCCTTGCTGAGCAGGTTAAATGTTGCTGCATAAGGGAGGGAATTTTGTTGCCTCATGTTGCTGCCAGGCAGGCAGTATCTTGTTAGGTAAGTAAAAAGTTATGATATCAATATGTTATAAACAAGCTGGCATTGAAAGCAAAAACAGATGAGAAAATAGAGTGTGGTGTCAAACAAAAGACTGTTTGTTATATGGCTATTTGAGGATTTGTGCAAGTAAATAAGGCCATCATCAAAACAATGCAATGGGTGAAAGAGTGCAATGAGCTTTACCCAGCTTTGGATCAAAGGCAGAGGACACAACATTTCAGTAGTAAGCAGAGGAATATTATAATAGCATATTTTTCTAGTACCTCCACCACTTAAATGAAAATGCTGCCTCAAAACAGCTCTAGTGGAAAATAAAGAGTACCTGTCTGGCCCATAACAACATGCACATGTACAGCAGCACATGTTCCAGTGAGGTTTGAGCGCAGCTTCTGAATGAGGATCCCCCAGTAAAGCAGATAGACCCCATTTATGGACTTAGGTGGAGTGAGAAATGCATGGTAAAGAGCTCACTTCTCATTGAGGTTGGTCTTGGACAGCTCAGAGCTGCAAACTCTGGTTGCTTAATAAATTTCAGGTTAAAATGTACAAGGAACTTGCAGCCTGGGTTCTAGAGACAGGACATAGTATGTAAGTGGCCTCTAGTTCCCACTTTATCTACCAAAATAATTCTTCTCAACCTATCACCAACTTCCAACTGCAAAGTCTTCCTCCTTTGGCTGGGGGAATTGGTCACTGAAAATTAGGAGACTATAAGGCAGAATCAATAGCAAAATTGGGGAATGGAGGCCAAAGAGATTCCAGAATATAGAATGTTTCATGTTTATTGAACTTTTAAGTCAGGCTTTCTTGTTAACTCTGTAAAACCTAGTGCTTCAGAATACAACAGAAAGGGTAAAATTTTACAATTTTTAGATTAACACAAGAAAAAACAGTCAGTGGTTACTAATATAGGACACTGCAGGTAACTTTCCCGTATTTCATAATCTCATTTGTTGTTCTACCCTCCTAAAATGTCTTTAATGCACTATTTCTTCTATGTTATTTTCTCTTGAGTGTCTGTGTGTCTGAAGTTATCTTGAGGGAAATAATCTGTATGTTACAAGACTCTAGTTATTGTGGTACTAGCACCTAAATTAGTGACAAGATTTTAAACCTACTAAAATGTACTCTGTCATCTGTCACACCAACTAACACAGCATTAATAGAAATACTATGTTACCCTGAGTCTTAGAATTTCACATATACATTATGGGGACATATGCTCAATATTTTTGAACTGAGTGACTGATCTCACCATTATCCTTTTTATACTCTTCAAATCCTTCTTGTAGGCACCTTTCATAGTTGTTATTCACAAGAACTGTCTTCCACAAAAATCCACTGTCATGTAGCAAGCAACCCACAATAAGGCACTTCCATAGTTACCAGGCTGTATAATAACTTCTCTGTGACCCATTTGCTCTCTCACACAGCCTTTCAGATCCTGCTTTACAGGGAATTTTCTCCATGATTTCAAGGCATGTACATCCATATGTGCAGAAATATCTTGATGTGGTGATGTTGTTGAGCTTCCTCAAAGTGGAGGAACTCAGGGCTCGGGGTGCTGTTATCTTATGCTATGCACTGGGAATTTACAAACTAACCGCAACAGACTCTGATTCATCTTTCTATTGCTGAATTTCACATTCCTCTCACAGACACCTGAAAAGAACATTCTTAATCATAAAGCAAACTGATTTCCACTCAGAAATAGGAAACTTAACTCTTTACTCACCTTCACATTAACTGTGTTGACTTGGTTTTGCTCCTCACACTTTGATTGCACTTTGCTGAACATCTTTGCTTCCTTTCTCCACTTTTATGCAGTGCACTTGGGGCTGTCTCTGCTCATCTTTCTGGACGTTTCATGTCTTGTGCCATTCTTAACTGCAAGCTCTACCCATGCTCTGTCCAATGCAGAAATGAGCAAGTTGGAGATGGCTTTTTACTAAGGGAGACTGGTGCTTTGGGAAAGCTGATGTAAAGCCTGGAGAAACAGTTCATTTGGAGCAAAGGAGAGATATGTTCTGCTGTGGAAACTGGTCAGACACCTAGGAAGAAGTGACAGGAAGAAAAGACAGGAAAAGGATTTCATGAACTCTTGAATTTGGAATGTCTAATGAAAAGAAAGGTTTTAAGGTTGTGAGGAGGTCAAGTGATCCAAACCCAAGTCAGAGATATTCATGATGCTAGCAGCAGAAAGACTTCCTCTATTTAACAGAAATGCAAGGGCCTGGGGTGAGGACCCTTGAAAGAGAATCTTATAGGACCATGACCAAAGATAGGTTAAAGAGCACTCAGTGAATAAAGCTGAATGGCTGTAAGAAGGATTTCACCAAAGGCTGGAAATTTTTTCATTGAAGTTTTGCTTTGGTTATTGACAGGAGCATCAGACACTCTGCTTGTAGCAGGCAACTACCCATATAAATACATATGCCCTGTAGGAAATCCACCCTGGTTGGGCTTTTTTCAAAATTAGTAGGATTTTCATGTTCCTACCTGCAGCTAATTTTTAGAAACATTAGAAATTTTGATTTCAGCAAAACTTATCATCTGCAGGGCATGTTGAGAAAAGCACCTCTATTGGTAGGAATATAATTTCACTATGAAGGAAATCCTCCAAAAGAAATGGGACATAGTATGTTGTACATAAAAGTGAGTATACTATAACTACCATAAAATGTCCTCTATTGTCCTTCTAAACACAAGGTATCTCCGGGAGCTCTGCATCAGCTGGCAATTTATACAGGCTTTCAACTGCTACCAATAAAATCCTAAATGGTAGGTTGAATCACTTTAGTAACAACAGAAGACTCATGTAATCACGCCATTTATACAAATACCTTTTCTGTTTATTATCTCCTTCCTTGTAAGGAGAGTTTGGCATCAAATCTCATTTACCTCCTTTCAGCAATACATGCGATGTCTGTAACTTGTGTTCTAAAGTTTTCCACTTTGAGAAAACCTACAGAAGGAAAGTATATCCTCCATGAATGTTATTTCTGAGTGGAATAAGGAGTAATAAAAATGTCAGTCTGGTGGAGGTGTGGAAAAAAGGACCCCACCAATATATGTCAGCTGTTTGGGGCAGTCCAGATGTTGAGTAGTTCTCATTAATCTTTGAGACTGTCGACAGCAAGGCCAGTTTTGATGAAACACCATGACTTACTGCAATATTTATTGAACCTACATCAAACATATCTGCACACTCATATCAGCACACAAACAGGTTTTCTAATTCTTCTGAGGCATTGTACTATTTCATTTCCTACAATGAATTCTATGTAGTGGTGAAAGCTTCTCTCCTGACTTCACTCAGTACTAGAAAGAGAATGTAGGAAACTATACAGAATAGGAATGAACTCTGTGATTTGTAATTTAGAATTAATTGCATAGCAATAAAATATGACAAGATCAGACACTGTTGTTTATACACTTATCCAAGGTCTTTATTTTCTAGAGCTGCCATTTAACTTATAATTTGAAATCACTCTAAAATCTAGAATAGCTTGTAAACCAGTTCATGCCAAATTCCTCCCCAGTGTATGTGATGCAGGTGATTAACATTGGCACAAGATTTCCAAATGGTCGATAAGATTGCAAAAGTGAGTCTTATATATGTTAGGAAGAACAATAAACATCTAAGCCTCTGCAAATATTGGTGTACATTTTGACTATATCAGTCTCTGTAATCAGGGGTTGAGTTACATTTTCTAATGTTACTGAGGAAGACTAACAGAGCACCTTTTTTTTTTCTGTGTATGCCTTGGGAGTTTTATGGACAGTCCCTATCAAATTTAAGAACGAATCAATATCCTGTAAATAACTGTTCTGTCCTCTGTAATGGAATCCCAGTTACACAGTGTCCTGGGTTAAACAGAGTTCATTTGCATTCTCCTGGGCAATGCTTCATGCAAATTTTTGCCTTTTTCCAGATCACCATCTTTTAAGTTTCACTTCCCTAATTGCTGGGTTTAGAATTAAACACTGCCCAAATGAAAATTAAAGGGTAGTCTGTTGTTTTTACGTCATCTGAGAAGAATTTCACCAACTGTACCTAACTTTGTTATTACCAGTATTTTACTGGCTGTAACTCTCTTCTTCATGTAATTCTCTTTAACCAAAGACTTTGGATGTCACCCAGATGTTCACATAAATTATATTTTACTTTACTTGAGACTGACCTCATTGGTGTCCTGTAGCCATAAAAAGATTTATAACCCTGAATATCTAATCATATTTTCTAGAAGTGACTTGCGTTTTTATTGCTGTCGAAAAAGTGGCCGTCAAGATAAAGGTTGTGTGGAGAAAAAGCTTCTTCTGGGGTGCAGAACACAAAGAAAAGCAGTTACTACTTCAAGCTACAACACACTTTACTACACTGGGTAGATTATTGATCTTGTTCACACGGTAAGAGGCTCCTACTTAATCAATGTGGCACAGTGGTCATTTAAATGCCGCGGGCTTGGTTGCTTTTGTCTAAATGTCTGCATAGCTGCAGTCCACACCACTGCAACACTGCTGTGGTCATCAGACCCTTCACAGGTCTCATCCCTCATCCCTCTCATCCCCTACCCCTGCTAGTGAGCCTGTGTGCTGGGGTGGGGGATGAGAGGTGGCATGCACACATTCTGCAGTAAAACAGCAACTCGACTGCTGTTCCTAAATGATCCTTTTAAATACAAAAAGAGGATGCTAAGGATGTCAGTTCAAGTTTAGCCTGCAGACTCTGTAAATCATTCTTCAAATATAATACGTGCTTTCCATGTGTTCCAGATGCTTCCTAGAATTTGGATTTTCCCTAAATTATTATTAGAAGGCCTCCTGTGGGATTAAAAATCTTTGGAAAGGTTATGAGACCTTTATTTTTCTAAGTAAACTCACAAACCACAGTTCTCCTACACGTTGTTCAGCTTCACAAGCTTGCTGAACTAGTCACCAGTTATTAGTTTTATGGAGTTATTTTGTGCCACTTTTTTTTATTCTTCCAGGAAAAGAAGAGTTTTCTCAAGGGTACTCCTGTTGCTTCAACAAGCCCATCAGGCAAATACATCCCAAATGTGTCAGTGACAGCATTCTCTTAAAGCTCTTTTGTGAAATAGTTTTGCAAAAGGTTGGAGATACCATATAGTGACAACTTCACTCTGGGCATAACAGGAGATTGAAAAAGACCCAGATTTTTAATTCTTAATCACATTTTAACATTTTGTTAATGTTTTCTGTCACAGCAATACAACATAATGACAGGACACTGATTATAGCAGGATATAAATACAAAAAAATTGCTGAGAGCCATCTTGAGAAAGCATAACAAGAAATCTACATCACTTTGGGAAAACACATTTGCTTTAGTCTGTTGTGTGTCACTGGGGCACTAACAGAGGTCATAACAATGGACACCTTTCCCATCAGATAGTGTATATTGCTGAGAGCCATCTTGAGAAAGCATATCAAGAAATCTACATCACTTTGGGAAAACATGGTAGTTGTCACTGGGGCACTAACAGAGGTCATAACAATGGACACCTTTCCCATCAGATAGTGTAAGATAAGATACACCTTGACAGCTACTGAAGAGTATCACACAGTGGCACACATCTGCACATCAGTTCAGGAATTAGACCATCATTCAAGAGTGTAGGTTTCTAAATCTTAATTTTTTCAGCTCATAAGCAGAGTCCCCTTCTATCAATCAGTAGCACTTCTGGAAAGTGACGCTTGTCTCTGAAGCCAAACTAGAGAGGACTGTGTACACTCACAAGACCTCCACACATAACAGTAAGCCAGTAGGATAAATTAGGGAAAAAAAGTCATTAGTAGACATTTCCTATGCAATAACGAACTTTCTTATCATTTTATTTCCAAACTGCTGCTTTTTCATAGTGTCTGATAATCAGAGAGAGCTCTTCTCCTCTCAGGATACACAAACCACAGGATTCCGATGACTCACACCGAAAGAGCTTTCAAACACCCGGAGGACGGAAGGGCACGCTGTTTCTGCATTAAAGCATCCTGCCAAAGCCCCAGACTAAGCATACATTAATATATTTGGACGAAGTTTTAGCAACAATGGTAAGTTCACCTCACTGTAACTGTTCCGGTGAGACAATCATGCCCATTTTATGAACTGTCTGATTGCATCCTGTTTGACACTTCCTTTCTGACAATCACAGCTAAAGCAAAAACACTTGTGAAACTGTTGTTTGCACAGAAAGGTGCAATGTTGACTTTTTGATGCAAGGATATAATAGCTCTCTTCACTGATGGTCAGCAAATAAGGTGTTTGGGCTGAAATCTTGACAGTTCTTTGGACAGGACCTGTAATGCGTTATATCTTTATTTTACTTTCATCTCAATAAGCTCCTTACTGATCAAGCTCTTGATCTAACATCAGCAGGATAGTGCAAATTACAGTGAAGTTCTATCTTCTTAGAAATGTAAAAATAAATCCTTCAGCTGAGGCAGCACCTCTCCTCCAAAGGAGGAATACTGAGCTCAATCTGCTGCAGAATATACGAATCCTTATGGAAAACTTCAGAGGAAAGGGGTCTGAAAGGGGAGACCAAATATACTCAGGTTGAAAGTGCAGTCTGATGCTGTTGCTGTCAGTAAAACTATTTGTCCTTTTCACAGAGCTTCTCTGGAGATATGCCAAGGCATTCACCTGCTGTTTAACACCTAGCTAACACTGCAGGGGAATAATGAAGCCTGTTCAGCCACAAGTTTCTCAGAGCAAAGACTGAATACCTCTAAATAACCTCCTTAGCTGAACTTACATAGTTTCTCAGACCATGGCTTAGACTGTGATGGAAAAGAAAATAGAGCAAGTCAGCATGAATGGTTTGCAAATCAATAAATTTCAGATTGTGATGAGCACCAGGGGCCAGTGAAAGACCTGCATTCTTAAATTCATAAACTAGGTGATGAGAGTGAGTGTCTGCCTTGAAGGAGAGGTGTGACTATGCCATGCAAAACTTTGAGATGCTAAGCTGATCTCAGAAGTGCAAAGCAAGACCACTGGACTTATACAACACCTCAAGTTTTCTTACTTGAATTTGATCCTCAGCAGCTGAAAGTGCAGAGCTTTCAGTAATTTCAAGTTAATGTATGGATGCTATAGTCCCCAGATCCCAGGTGCCAGCTCCTTACTGACTGCAGCTCCATTAGTGAGGACAGAGGTAAATGCTAGAGCAACCAGACTGCATTCCTCATATGGACAGAACTATGTAACAGGAATAGAGCATTTGGTAGCCCAAGCAAGGGGGATTGTTGAGTTGTGCAGTAGGATGATATGTATTTTTTGGGAATCTCCGTAGGAATAGAATACAAGCATTGTGAAGGTACAACAAGGACAAGAAGCAGGAGATCTTACGCTTTAGGAGAATGGTAACCACCTTTATCCACCCTATTCACAGCCCCATTTTTCTTGATGTGTGGAAAGCAGATAACAGCAGTTTCCCTACGGTGATGAGTGCACCCCACAGTTTATGCTTTTGCTGCTCTCACAGGGAGCTACTGTGCTCAGTCTCCTCCTTTTATCAGTTGTATTTGCAGCTAATGACACTGCAACTGATACAGATGGTTGTTATTAGTCTCCCAAGATTCAAGGTACAATTCAGGGCATATGGAATACCATTCATGGAAGATTTAAAGGAGTTTTCCTTTTGCAATTCTTGCCTTTGCATCTTTCCACTCCATTCAAAGCTATGATTGCTCTTTCTCCTTTATCCATTTAGGCATATTCAGGTACAATTACTATAGAAGATCTGTAGAAGGTCTTAAAGAAAATAATTTTACAAGTGCATGGTATTATTTCTAGAACACTGTGGGGTTTTATCCTGTTTGTGCTAAGCTCCCATCCAAACTATTCCCTTTATGAAAGTTTTCCTAATAAACCAAGATCATAACCTGGTTTTCATGCAGATAATGAAAAGCAGTGGTTGCAGAGAGAGCTACTACTTTTCTCTTTTCTATGTTTCATTCAGTAGTTAAAAGTCTGCATAATTCTAAATGTTTGAAGGTAGCATAAACTTAATATCAAAGCAAAAGTGGGTATTTGCATGAAATGGGAACATCAGGTCCTGGAAATGAAAAGCGTGCTAGGTGTACACTGGCAAGCATTTCAATTTTTAAAGGTCTAAATTTAAATAAGAATTTTGAAGCACAGTCCTATATGACATTTTTAAATGTTAATATGGTTTGGATTATAGTGTTCTAGACTGGTTGATAAGTATTTCTGGAAAGCACACTTCAAGCAATGGTATTCAATGTTCTTGTTAACTTGGCTGATAGAAGAGTGAGTGTGTTTATTGCACCATCAGTGTTGTGTGAGCTCCAAGGTTAGATGTGCTAGAAAGCGAGGTTAGAGCAGTTTTTGAACATCAAAGAAAAGGTCTGGAAACATTGGGTTAAGTTTTCAGTGGTGAAAAATGCAAAATTCTACACAAAAAATGGCAATCAAATAATGCAAATGTAGGTTAGGAAGTGTTGGGCAATTGTAGCTCTGCAGAAAAGCATCTGCAGGGAGGGGTTTTGAAACCAAAGAGGTCCCACTGGGACATAGGGTCAGGTGGCTAACTTGAGGCCCAGGGAAAAATTGTTTGTGCTCTGCTGATACATCTTCAAGTAATTTTTGTGCTCAATTGTAGGCATCCTGTCTTAATAAGGGTGAAATATACTTACATTTCATACGCAAATTACATGCATTACAACTGGAGATCCATAAGACAAGAAAGAGAATGAGGGTGATCATAAGACTACAAAATAAAGCTGATAAAGAAAAACTGAGACATAGCATCATCTGTTTGGGAGAGGATGAAGGGAAGGCTAGGAAAACAGTGGGAGTCACAAGTTCAGGGAACTTGCACTAAGACAGGTGTGGATGTCTCAGGTCACCCAGGGGGTCTGAAAAGTCTCTCTCACAAAGCATCATTGTAAACATGACCAGGAAATAATCCTCACTAGTAACTGTCTTGGGGAAGAAAGTGACCACAATTTGAGTCTGGGCATTCTAGACCTTCCAAAATGTCACATAGGCACTACAGAGTAGAGAAGCAGTATAAAAGTTTTTTATACTTCTGGAAGGATTGAGGGGATTAAATAAACAAAGAGGAGGTGCAAGAGTATCTTAATTTGGTCAGTCTTTGAGGCCTTGTCTCTAGACCCTCGTCCAAAATTAGGTCACCGAAAAAACATCAAAAATCAATTTCAGCAAGAAGAACTTAGTTTTAATGGAAATAAAATCAGAACAGTTCATTTTCTTAATTGGGAAAACTCTCAACAACTGATTCAGACAGTTGGAAATAGGAAGGTTGGTATTTCTTCCCCAGCCCACTGTGTCTCTGCAGGCAGATTCTCATGTCCATGGCTGGTTGTAGCCAACTCATTGACTTTTTTGAGCAGCAGTAGATTTTTCCCAGTGGTCTTTAGGAAATTTGCCCTTCTCCTCCAATCCTCTGGTGCTTGGATATCTCATCTCTCCCTAGGCAAGAGCAACCTATACTCCTTTTTTTTTTCTAGAGGGTTGAATCTAAATGCTTCACTTTTTAATGGAACACAATATATCATTGTAAATACTCAAGCAACACCAACACCATGGTGTTGCTTGAGTATTTGCAATGATATATTGTGTCCCATTAAAACACCTTCTTGATGGAAGGTGTTTTAATGTGTTCCATCACACCTTCTTGATGGAAAGAATGCCAAATTAAGGTGATGGTAAACAAGGACAAATAATTTCTGGAGTGTAAGGCCAAAAGGGATCACTCTTGATGTCTACATAGCCTCTTCAGTAACATAGATCAATAAATTTCTCTGAAGTATTTTTTTGTCTGACAAAGGTGTTTTTCTTACTCCTTTAGATACCAAATTTTTAAATTAAAACTTGCAGCTGAAAAACCTGTCCCAACGGGTTTTTTTGAAACATTGTTCCAGTGGTTAGTTAGACTTGCTGCTGAAAATCTGTGATTTATTTCTGATTTTCACTTGTCATTCTCTGGTTCCTGTGATATTTTCATCTGCCAGGCTTAAGACATAGTCAGAGGCTTGCTCACTCTATTCATGCTGACCCTCTGGGACCAGATCATCTTCTAACTTCCTCTTTGGTAAGCCAGCAGTTTTGAGTTTCCCAGTGTGGGACATGTATTTGAAGCCATTACTCATCCCTGTGGCTCTGCCACGAGCCCTGTGTATTTTACCATTATCTTTAATAACACTGCAGAAATAGTGGCATGTATTAAATAAGGGGCGGGGGGGAATTAATTTCCACTTAATACTTCCCAATACATTTCTTAGGCTGTTTTTGTACTGTCATTAGAGGGGGGGACTTGCTTACATACCACCCAGAAATATCTTCTCACTGGTTCCTATTTACTCTCCCTGAGCTACACATGCTATTGCCCTTACCTAAATATTTAGATTTGATTGCAAAATCCACAATGCAATCTCTTCACTTGGCAACTCTCCAATATTTGTCTTATGAAGAATTTAGATTCTAGCCATCTTATTTATTTTTTTTTCTTAAGTAACTGGCCAAGTGTCAAATGTATTAGATTTAAGCTTAATGGAAATGGGAAAAACATTCCAACACTTGCTTGAAAATGTATAAAACTATGATAACTTTCAATTTGCATGGTTGTATTTCTGAATTTTCATCATTTGTTTCTGGCAAGTTTTTTGCTTGCCGATCTCTACATGTATGTAGCTGTATACAAAGAGATACTCCATATTTATCCTTTTGACAGAAATAATGTTTTTTTTTTGTTTGGATTTTTTTGGGTTTTTTTTGTTTGTTTGTTTGTTTGTTTTGGTTTGGTTTGGTTTGGTTTGGTTTGGTTTTTTGAGTTTGTTTTTTTTTAACAAAAATCACACTTCAAAACAGGGCCCATATTGGTAAGTGTTGTGTTTTGATAGTGTCAAAACTTGCTAGTGACATTTTAATAAAGGCAACTGATTTTTCAGTTCGAGCAATTTTCAGTGTTTATTTAGGAAAAGTTTAGAAATCTTAAAACAACTTAAAGCAGAAGAAAACCCATGTTTATCCTTTTGACAGAAATAATGGGGTTTTTTTGTTTGGATTTTTTTGTTTTTGTTTTTTTTTGTTTGTTTGTTTGTTTTGGTTTGGTTTGGTTTGGTTTGGTTTGGTTTTTTGAGTTTGTTTTTTTTTAACAAAAATCACACTTCAAAACAGGGCCCATATTGGTAAGTGTTGTGTTTTGATAGTGTCAAAACTTGCTAGTGACATTTTAATAAAGGCAACTGATTTTTCAGTTCGAGCAATTTTCAGTGTTTATTTAGGAAAAGTTTAGAAACCTTAAAACAACTTAAAGCAGAAGAAAAATATTTTAATATCCAAAAGGCCTCAAGATTTATTAAAAAGCCAGTCAACCAAAGGAGCTTTCAAAATGTTTATTCCTGTGGGGTATTTAGAAGTTTTTTTAATTTAATTATTCTTTGAAACATTCTGTAATTGTCAGATTTCCTCGGGCACAATAATTACTGTGCCTGGCCAACACTTACATTTGAACCTCAGGCACTTTTAAAAGTGCTGTGGGCAGGTCAGAAGGACAACAAACCCCCAGATAATGCAAAACAGGAAGGAATTGTAAGACATGGCAGCAAAACAGTGACTCATGCGGATGGCAAGCCTTTGGGATGGTGTGATTCACATGCCTTATCGTGCCTGCCTGCAGAGCAGCAGGGCGGAGGGGCTCAGCCAGCTGAGCACTTCCACTTGCAAACAGGACACGTCTGCTGGCAGCAACTGCAAGTAACTCTCGGAGAAGAAAAGCTCCATTGGATGTGCAGTGCTCAGCCCTGTGAAACCTGCACCTCCACTCCCACCCTGCCTCCCTGGGGAGCCTTTCTGCACCTTGTGGAGACAGCACGCCACAGATCAGTTCTGTTCTCTCAACACCAGGTGCTGTGAAGACCACACTGGATCCTTTTCCTCTTTCTTGCCCGAAGGCTCTCTGTATAGCCCTTAACTAGCTCACATCAACCAAAGTAAACTTGACAGATATTTGTTTAATCCCCCAGGACCATCAGCCTTTCCCTTTAACATCTGCAGACAGCATTTTGCATGGGTGAACGAGAAAGTCAAGGGACAGGGTCTAGATGGGAAAATCCAAACTGCTCCCATCATTGCGTGTACTTTCTGTTATCTCCAGAATAACTGAAGGGACTTTTTTTTTATTTTCACCTTTCTTATTTCAAGCTCCTTTTTCCACCCCACAGAGACACCACAATCATCTCTAAGTCTTCTCCCATAGTCTCCCTTTCAGCAAAACAGGAGATCTTGGCTCCTTCCTGTTTCTCCTTGAGTTTTTCAGGACAGACATCAGGACTCCACAACAAAGCCAATCACTGTCAAGGAGCAGTGAAGCAGCGGGGGTTTGGTAAGACAGTTCCTGGAGCAGAGGACATATTCATGGGGTTTGCAGAGCTCAGTGCCAGGTGTGGAGTATATGCTGTTACCAGCAAGGGGCAGGGAAAACAGCATTCTCTTACAGAATGTGTTATCAAGTTCAGTGCTGATGAGGAAGTGTGTGGGTGTTAAGGGATAGCAAAATTTCCTCTTTTCACAGTTGGCCAATCCCACCAGCCTCATGAGACACAACTGCCCCATTGATTGCATATTTACCTCAGAGGACCTGCTTGGTGCAATACCGCTCAGTGCCAACACTTCTTGAAAGTTCTTCTCATCAGATCCCAAATGCTTTATCTGAAAGTTTTAAGTCCACAATACACCTAGGCAGCAAAATCTGCATTGTTGTTGTTGTCGTTGTTGTTGCTGCTGTTGTTGTTGTTGTGAATGGCAATATGATTTCTTGTGTTTTCCACTGTCTTCAGACTCTGTTTCCTTCTCCTTCTTTCAATGTTCCTGTGTCCACAGAAATCTGTGAGAATGTGTCACATTAGTATTGTCATCTGCTGGAAGTAATTTTAAAAAATTACCCAACTGGCACCTCCATGAACTATTACACTAGATACAAACAACAGGCCTAGAGACCCTGCCCTGTGTATCATTGCAAATTATTTGTCTTTTGACGCATGCTTTTTCAGCTAAAAGAAAAAATTAATCCTGAAGTAAATAAATGAAGCTCACTGTCAGAGCATTCACATCTCTACACATGCAAATAATTACTAGAAGTTAACAATGTTTGCTAAGTCACAAAAGAGCTGTCTTTCACACAATTATCTTACAAGCACTAGTCTTCTTTTTTGCCTCAAAATGCTTTGCATTAATTCAAATATTTGGATGTTGGCAATGAATGAAACATCCCCAAACTGAAAGGTTTTTTTTAGGAAGATAAAATTACTGATTCAGATGAATTCTGGAACAATAGATTAGCTCAAGACTCAGACAACACTTGCACAACTGACTTTCCAAATCTGCTTCTGGTAGAACAAGAAAATAACGTATTAAAAGGTATTAAAATTAAATTAAGCAAATATCCATAACAACAATGTGTTTCCATCACGTTAAATTTGGCTGATAACCTGACTGTATGCATGTCTTAAGAACTTCCTAATTAGTTACAAGTATTCTCAAGATACGTGTTGTCATGCAGCTTCCTTTTCCATAAATAGATGGGCCCATGGGCAATATTATGTGGTCACTTCCAACAAAATGGTCCATACATTTTGGAACACAGGTAGTTTCAGAAGCATTACAGATTAATTTGAAGTCTACTCTTGTCTCTACTGTAAGACTTAGAGAATGACCTTAATTATTCAGGTATGAAGGAAACCAAGGACAATGCCAAAACATATTCTGTTAATTCACATAGTTTATACTTAAGAGATGGGTCTACCTTCTTGTGGCTTTTTTGATTTTTTTTTTAATTTCACAAATACCCCTCAGAGCAATAGACAGAAATATACTGCATGTTTTGACAGCAAAACAAAACCAAAAGTTAGCAAAATTTATTTAAAAGCATTATCCCTGAGATGAAAACAAACATCTGTCTTTCTTGGCAATTTGCACTGAAACTTATTCTCATTACAGAAGTCTATTCAATATTAACTATTTGTAAGCACTAGAAAATCCAGGTATAAGAAACTCTTTATATAGGTGCTTGGATTAGCACAAAACCAGTACAACAGCATCAGGATCTCTGCTAATCTGTGTCAGATTTCATTCTGGACTGCACGGTGTTTCACACTGTCTCACTTGCTCTTGTGACCACACAAAGCGAGTATCTTCAAGGAATGTTTTTAAACCTGACCATTTCCAGAATGCAGCATGGCAGCCTCTGATTCAAACTGTGCCTTTTCCTTACAAAATCAAGATTTACTACGATGAATGAGGATGAGGATGTAGCTGAGGATGAATGGGCTCACCAAGAAAGGACTTTTTTTTTTAATATAAAAAGGAAACATAAAGAATACCACAGTCTGGTAATTGGCTCATCATACTCTGCACCAGGCTTTCCACATCCCTAGCCTTCTGATTAGACATAATTTCTCCATCAGTATTTGAACCTTGTATTTAAAGCTGCCTCACCTTCTTCTAACCAAGTTCCTCATCAATCTCCATCACTGCTTTGAAAATATAGTGTCTTGTGCCAGCATGGAGAGGGGCAGGACATGGAGAAGTGGTGGGAATTGTTAATCTGGGCATAGTTTCCAAAGTCTGTGTGTCTGTTACTGGTGCAGTGAAGGGTGTGCTGCCTTGTAGCCAAGAGTCACAGACATTCCCTTCCCCTTCGCATCCAATTCACAGTGCGCCCAAGATTTTTTAAGTTGAGCTTTGTTGAATTTGTAAGGGTATCCTGCTTGAAATCAACTCCCAGAAATCAGTCTTCTGTCTAAGAGCCTGGTGTAAATGACAGTCATTATAATTAGCAGCCACAATAACCACTTCCCTCTAACCATCCACTGAAAAACATATTTATCAAACACCTGCCTGTTTCTAGCTGCTGAAATATATGCAGTGTTCTTCCCACCACTGTGGATTCTCAGAAGGCTTGTTCATTGGTACTACTACACAAAGGGTGTGTCGTCTCAAGCATGTTTGTGGAAAAAAAAAAAAAGCATATGTTGAGCTGAGTTCAGCTCTCTGCAGCCAGCTGGCTTTTTTGGGTGAAACTCAGAGTTAAATATAGACCTGGATAGACACAAAGACAGTCAAGAACAAGTCAAGACATGACAGCAATACACAAAATTTCTGTGACTGGTACACTTGTGTGAACAGAAAACTACAGCAGGAAGGAAAGTCAAGAAAGCACTAGCTAGCTAGCTCTCCCACTCAATAGAAAGTATAACATGCCCTATTCAAATTTGCACTCAATGTATCTCATGTGGGTAGTTTTTATTGCTTTAGGAAACAATATTGTTCATGCTTTCTTCCTCTTCCTATGTTTTGGATTTGCAACTTATTTTGGATTTTATTAAAGAGGGTCCTGGGATTTTTCTTCCTGTTACTCACTATAATTAAATAGTGTTTATGTACTTCTGAGTTGAAAGCTTTCCAAAATATTTTTTCTTTTCATTATCAATCATTAGTTCTTTTGCCTTTTTTCTTTCATGACTCAGTCCTTTCTTTTCAGACATCTTGTTACTCCTTCCTAACTTGCATGATAGGCTAAGCTTTCACACCAAGACATTTGGCACTTGCTCTCTATAGCTTGTTTTGTTTTATTTTCCCTGTGCAAATGCGTTCTCCTTGGCCCATAAAGTCAGTTCTGTCAGCCGGTAGATTCTACCCATAAGCACCTCTGACCTCTGACTTAGTCTCTGTTCCAGACAGAAATTTTGTTTCCTTTTTCATTTTCTGAAATGTCTGACATACTTCTCAACTGTTGTTAGTATCATTGCCCCCTTCCATATTATATATTGTCACTCTGGTTTATTCTGCTCTGAATACATAAGCAGTTGCTTCCTTTTTTCTCTTCTCATTTAGTCCATTGACCTCCATCCCCTCTAAATTTTTGGGGCTTGGAGTCTTAATTTGAGTACTGTTAATAAAGAGTAAATACTCTTAGAATACCTCAGATTACTTAACTCTTGAACTCAAGCCTGCATGCATTTTGCTAAGGTCTCATTACACCCTATTAATTTTGAAAAAGGCTTATATGATAAAACTTGTAGGTGACCTCAGCAGTAAAATGTTTTTGCTAGGTCATTCAGACATTAAATATTTAGATTTCCAGATTTGTAGTATCTTTTTCATTCTCATGTGTTAAAAACACAGTGTAAGACTGGGGATCATGATCCATGGATTCTTCTTGCTTGCATTGAATGACCAACAGGAAAACATTGTTTAATTACTAGGAAAGGGAAAACATTTTAACTGAAGAGCACAAATTATTCGTCTGTTTGTGCCCATTCACAGAACTCTAAGTTTAACACATGGGAGAGGGGCTTCCTTGAGATTTCAGACAACAGGACCCCAGCGAAAAGATGATGTCAGAACAGAATCCTCAGTCTTTCCTAAAAAGAATCAAGAAAACCCTCATTTGTCAATAAAAGAGATAGACTCAAGAAAAACCTGATCTGGCAATAAAAAGCTTTCTGAAGTCAGCAGGAGACAAAAGCTCTAAAAGTAAATGTTTTATAAGTGAAATCACAGGATACACTAAAAATCCCCAACTATTCTCATTTCCCTTTTTATTGCCTGTTTGTAAGATCATTCCTTTACAATTTTTGAGGGCTTAGCAGATCTTTTGAATGTATTGAATTTCCTCTTTCTTCCTGACTCTTTTTTTCCACTGAAACCTCTAGATACTTGTCTCTCAATAATGATACAAACGGATGTAGCCACCCACAGCCTTGCGGTCAGTCCTTCATTCTTTTTATTCATAAATGCCCACATGTTATGACCCCCTTCCAATCCCATTTTCTAGCTGACTGCAATGTCTGGTTAGAGGGGCAGTGCTAATATCAGCCAAGGAGAAATCATGAACACGCAAGCAGGAGAAAAACTGCAGCTGATACTAAAAATAAGAAGTTGCAATGTTAATAGCAAAAGTGCTAACAGGAGGAAAAAGTTTTGCCTATCGGTTTTCTGAAAGCAAATGTTTATCTTGTTTTGCCTTACACATCTCAGCCTCACATTCTCAGAAGTTTCTTTATGCTGTGTCACCTACCAGTGGAAGATTTCATTAATTCATCTAGTGAATGAAAATCCAGTCTATTAATTAGTGATTAAAAATGTACTCAATCCCACCAACACACATGGGAGCAGCAAGCTGAGCTTTTAGTGCCTTTGAAAGAGAGGCCCATCACCTTGAAACTAACACATTCATGAAGCTTGATAAGTGAAGCATGGTCACTAATTACATACTGATGAATTTTGTATTTACTTCATTAATTGAAGACCATTAGGAGCTAGAAGTGGCTGGGGGAAATGCACAGAGGCTGTATTCCCAAACCAATAGTCTTTGATCAAGGCTGAGTTTGGGCAGGCTGTGGAACACATGCTGATATGATACCAGTGTGCTGCATAAATGCTGCTGCCAGCACTGGGGTGAGACCTCAAAAAGCAGAGGTGGGAGTGCCATGTACTGTTTGCTGCCTCAGTGAGCCACCAGTCATTCTTCACCTCAATATGATCTTGACCCAGCCTTGTGCCACCACAACAACAAAGTACACATTTCCCCTCCAGAGGTTTCTCTTGGAAATTCCCAAATCTCTGCAAAAGAGAGGTCTCAGTGCAGAGAATAAAGCTGAAAGACTTGTGCATATAGACAAAACAAGAATATTGAGTCAGAAAGTTTCTTACTGTACAATGTTCACCTCAAATACTTAAAGTTGCAAAGTTCCCCAGACCAGATGATAGATCCTCCTTTTGAACAAACAGGCTGTGCTTCAGCCCCTTGAGCCTCTGCCAGGTGAAACACAGCAGAAGGAAAACACAAATGTCCTGCACTTCCCAGTTCACCCAGTCTGAACAAACTGGGTGCTTTGTGAGGCGTTCATACCTTTCGTGATTCAGAAGTGTACAAAGACAGCTACTGTGGAAATTCCCCTGTTTCTTGCCAGGAATCACTGTGATCACACCACAGGCATTGCAAATCTAGAGGATGAAATGTGTGCTCAGGTAATGTGGAAAATCCTTTCCCTCCTACCCAGAGGCAGTATGATACTTAGCTGGTGGAGGAAAGGGTCACTGCTGCGGGCAAGGGCTTGGTGTCTCGGCAGAAGCAGCAGCAGAACATATCTCTGCAGCATTCACAAAAGACTGTCTGTTCTAGAGAAACAGTCTTTGCTGGGGCAAGGATAGTGTTCTCGGTGCTGGGAAAGCTGAGGAACAGCTTATGTGTGATTGATGGGAAGTCGTAAAAGCAAGTGGGAGAGTATTTGAACAGGCACTTGCTTACAAAGGTACAGGTGAAACAGAGCTGGCAGGAATTCAGGTTGTGCATGGTTGAGGCATAACCCCTGTGTGCAGAGTGATCATATTTGTGTTACAAAACCATGTAGCAGTCATGGTTGGCATGAACTTACCATTGCGGTGGATGTTACTACACATTGTCTGTACACGACGAAAGGAGATGATAGTACTGTTAATATATTCTTGTTGGATGAGAAGTAGCTGATCAAACACTTGCAAAAACCAAAGTGAACACAAGAAGTGTTTATTCAAATAGACTGAATAGTTTCACATGTGTGCCATTTCTAACATCAGTAACTTTCCATTTGAAACACTCAGAGGAGGAATTTCCTTTTTGTGTGTGAGAGTACCAATGCAAAATAAAGGTCTGTAGATGCATTATGAATTCAGATATAGGTGAATACATCTATATTTTATGTATAATCTATTTTATTGTATATTCTCTGTATAATCTATTCCAGCAGAATGTCTGTAGATTCCTAGGTAATTTCAAAATATTGTAAATAATGTAATTTTAATGTTAATTATTATTTGCATGTAAATAATTAATAAAGTCTTAATTTGACACAGTCAAATTAATTTGACACAGTCAGTTTTCTGTGTATTTTATTACATGCTATGTAGTGTACTAGTGCTGAAATCAGAGAAGAAAACTGAGGTGAAATAGATACATAGCATTCTATTTTTAAATAGGATGTGGCAAGGTTAATGCCATGATTTGGTTAAGTATTTTGAAGTATGCTACTTCTTCATCTCCTTTCTCAGTGTTAATGTGCCACTAGAATTCTGTGTGAATGGTTGTGTCCTTAACTTTGATTTTATAGAAAGCCACCTTAAATACTGTGGTTGTACAGGTCCACCAAATATCCATGCTTACAAGCCATCAATTTTGCACCATTTCTCAGGTGGTAAAGACTCAACATACTTCAAAAAGCTAAGATGGGGTGTCCTGTTATGCAAGAATGAGTACTACTTTTGTTTTGAACCTTTCTAATTTGTTCTTCATAACTTTAAAAATTCTCTTTTCACTTTGGAACTCTGAAATCCAATAATCTGTTTCTAGTAAAAAAAATTTAAACTCCAGCTTATTCACACATGTTGCAGCTTAGCTTCTAGATAATTTCAAATCACTTGAACAATTAATTCCTCCAAGTATTATAGATTAACTCCAAATTTCAGAAAAATAACTCTTACTTCTAAAAGAGTTTCATGATTTATTTTTTTCCAAGTTAAAAGATACATCTATAAATAATGGGGTGCTCATTTTGCAATGTGTTATCTTCTTCCCCGCTGGCAGGCAGGGGTTTAACCACAGTTACTCATCCTGTGACTCTCCCCACTCTCTTGGGAAACAATTGCTGCAAATATGCTCCAACATGCCTTTCAACAGACCAAATTATCAACCTGAGCCGCTGTGGGAATATCACACCTCCTCCAGGAGCAGCCTCCCTTTC
This sequence comes from Passer montanus, assembly GCF_014805655.1. Lineage (NCBI taxonomy): Eukaryota > Metazoa > Chordata > Aves > Passeriformes > Passeridae > Passer > Passer montanus. The sequence continues at coordinate 2,538,615 of NW_024373701.1, forward strand.
CCACGCACTCTGCACACAATCCAAGTCCTACCCTAGCACAGGAGGCAGGAACTATTTACCTCTTTGGATTTCCAGTTTAAAAAGGAGGTATTTACCTGGTAAGTACACAAAAAGATAGATGTGGTCAAATAGGAGAACAGTATCAACAATTTTGTTTTCAATATTGGTGTCACTTACTCAAGAGTATTATAAAAATCCCTCAGTGAGGGAGGGGTGAGGAGAGAGATAGAAATGCTAGCTGTGGAAGTTCTTGGGATGAAAGTCTGAAGAATTTCTCTGGGGTTTTGTTGTGGGAAAACACATCAGAGCAGCACACAGTCAATGGAATATATATATATATCTGTATTTCAGAACATGTCTGTCTTTAGCATTGTTTTATATAAAACCAGGGATATACTCTTTAAAACTCTTATCTGCTTGTTCCTTAGTTATAGCTAAGAAACTGTCCTCTGTCGCTGAGGACATATCATACAATTCACAATGAATCAGATGGAGAAAGATTAGGTAAATATTTTTATTTTTTACAATAGCCTTGAAATGCACTGAATTTTATGAGAGATTAAATAATAAAAGGTACTCACCTTTGTCCTTTAACTCATCAAATTACAGACTACTTTTAAACCTACAACCAGTGTTTCCTGGAGAAACTTCTTTTACCTCTGCACACCAGCGTGGATGCCAAGCACTGGCTACTCTGGCTGCTGGACCTTGGTGCTGTGCTTCCTGCAGCACTGGTGCCTGGCAGAAATGCACACTCTGGATAGGCAGTGGGGAGCTGTCTGGGGCTGACGTTCTCAACCCCACTGCTGGGAACAAGCCAGAGTATTTGGGGATACATGTGCCGGAGCAGGGCACACAAGGGAGTTTCAGGGAGAGAAGGGAAATTCCCAGTGTCAGGTCATCTGGCAGCTGTGGCTGGCCCTGTCCCAGGGCATTGCTGCCCTGTGGGCTGTTTGCTCACACCACAAGCAGGCTGCTGGGAGCAGGCAGCTCACAGTGTGCAGGCAGGGTGGAGACAGCTGCTGCTGCACAGCACACAGGCGCTCAGAGGCTCTATGGAGTCAGCTGGCTGCCTAATATAGGATGATGGCATGTTAGGGTTTTTTACAGAAGCCAGAGAACTGTTCTACTTTTGTCATGTGCCACAAAGTGGTAGAGGGCAAGGACATTGGGAACTTTGCTGTTTATTTTGAAGATGGGTATTAGGTTTCCTACAGCTGAAAGACAAGCAGCTTACCTTCTGTGGCCCCTTAGTTCTTGAGCTTCTGAATTTGAATATGTAGGAGAGAAGAGAGGAAATCTAGTAATCATTCTTCCCTTCAGCTTTTTGATCTATAAAACTTCAATTCCTGGTCTTCAAAGAGAGAATTGGTCAGGTCAAGCAGAAGCACACTGCCATTCACCCACACAAACTTCTTTTGGTAGTTTTGTTTGGGGTTTTTGTTGGGTTGGGTTTTTTGTTTTGTTTTTTTTGGTTTTTGGTGTTTTTTTTTACATGCAGAGCAGTAACTGTGCTTATATCCAGAGGAAAGAAAAGAGCAAAACAAACAGGCTGAACAAAAGTTTATAAGAAACAGTCAAAAGACTTCTAAATATTCAAATCCCAAACATTCCACTCCCTTATCACTGAGATTCAACAATTCATGTGAGTTACAGTAGCTCTTCCTTTGCCATTAAAATGAAGCAGTAAAATCGACACTCCATAATACACATTAAGAGTTCTCTATTTGATAACTGTAGAAGCACTGAAACTCCTGATAAACAAGTATCTGTTTTCAATGAGTCTCGAGTTCAGGCTCACTAGGAAGTAAAATTTCCTCTAACAGGATGAAATGAGGAAATCATCAGTTACCTTAGCAACCCTTTAAAAAAAAGCACATGCACCTATCCAAAGGGCAACTAATCTAATTATAAATTATTGTAAAAGTCACATGAACGACAGTAGCAAGAGGAAGCCATGATTCACTATTTTAGTCTATGGGAAACAGTATTGCCATTGTGCTCCTGCACAGGCTGTTCTACTGCTCTGCTCTACAGACCATCTGCCAAGGGCTCCTGCTTAACTCACAGAACTGGCCAAAATACATCTAGTGAAAAATGTGGCCTAGGCTCACTGGCAGGCCAACTCTTTACCTCTCCTGGCTGGCAAATTTCTCACACCAGGGAGACTGGAGCCCAAAACAGGCATTTTCTTGTTCAATCCTGCGTATTGCTTGTGGCACGAAATTTTCAAGAACACTCAAACTTTGTTCAGCACTGCCTGCCTGCAAAATCACAATTTACCTTTTAAACATCCACATAGGAGCTGGGCAGTGATATGTGCTGATACCATAGCTATTTAATAGCACTTAATTTATAGGGTGGTCCTAGCCAGCACTTTGTGACAGGTTGGGTGTGTCAAACCAAGGAAAGTGTCCTTGGTGTCCCACCAGCATTTTTTTGAAGACACCGCACACTCCCCCTGAGAAATTTTACCCTAAATACACCCCAAAGACAGTGTGTAGAAATTGTGTCTCCTGGAGCAGAAGAGGTCTCACCACAAACTCCAGCTTTCATTTTTGCTACATGTTTTACCAGGAGGATGAAGGCTTCACAAATGCCAGTGTCTGAGTGGCAGAGAGCAGACATGGTGAAACACTGGGGTTAATGGCAAAGGGTGAGAATGCCAGGTTTCATGGATAAATTCTCTGGCAAAAAAGTGATCTGTACTCTTTGGCAGGAACACTGTTTAAAAAAGGTGAATCAGAACTTCAGTCTCATTGTCTTTAAGCATGATCCTTGTTAAAGAGGAAGAAACACAGGAACTTACAGGTTGCATCTTTCTTAAACTGCTTCCTGTACTTATAAATTAGTGCAAAAACAAAAACAAAAAATCCTTCCCTTGCCAGGTTGTTTAAACCAGCTAAAAGCCACTGTGAAATGAGCTGGACTTCTTCACTCAGTTTTTCAGCCTGACATTCCTAAACATTCATGAACACGAACTGTGAGAGTTCATGGACTTGAATAATGTCTTAGGTTTTATTTATAATGCCATGACCTGTTTTTCTGGGATGGTGGTTCTGTGAACCACCCTTAATTTCCAAGGTGCTGAGAGAGCCTGACATTACCTAAATCAAAGAGCTGTACCCATCCTTCAGCCTTGGGACCTCCACAGGGACCTCCATGCTGCTGAGCAGGAGAAACATCCCAGCCACATCCCAGTGGGATGCAGAATGTACTCGCCAGCCTCCACACAGCCTGCTGTTCTCTAGAAGGAAATCCCAGAGGCTATGAGAGGCAATGCCTTTCCCACGTTTAAATGTCTCCAGCTGTGTGCTGGCTGTGGGTTTCCTATTTTGAGTGTCATTTGAAACCTGCCCTTGAATTGTTTTTGGCATATATACCACAGGTTGCCAGACTTGCTTCAGGAGATTCTGTTTGGGCTCAGGCTGGGAAAAAATTTTTTGGGAAATCCCTGGAATCCCACCAGGTCTTCTGTATTGTGTAAGTATAGCCATGTGTGGTGTTTGGTTAGAAGCTGTGGGAACACAGGTTGAGATGGAGAAGCTCAGAGGATGCCTTTCCATTTCCTTCCCCTGGAAGTAAAATGTTTTCACCTGAGCAAAATGAAGACTCGTGTGATAAGGTAAAGTTTTGTGCTGATGTGGTAGAATTTTGCATTATTTTCCACAAGCGCACATGGACAGCAAGATATCATCTCTTAAAATGCACTTCAGAGGAATGAAACTAAATAAGGCATAAATGTAGTGTGTTCCTCTGTCTCCAGAAAAAGGCAGGAGGTAAGAGTTGGTAAGAGTCTAAGAAAGAAACCTGGCTTGTGAAGGATCCAGTAAGTTTTATTAGCCTGGGGACCATTTCTTTCATTCACCTCTCACTCCTGCAAGGCAATTTTGAAACCTCCTCCCAACTTTGGATTTCTGTAGTACCCCAAAGAGCCAGAAAGACCACATTTCTCCAAAAGCAGCCTCCCAAAAGTCACTGAAAAAGAGAGTGAAAAACTCCTTGCGTGGCACAGGCAAGGAACCCTCTGCCATTACTCCTGATCTCATTAAGTCATTCAAGGAAACTCTAGACTTTTCTGGCACCATGTGAATAAAGAGTTGCAAATAGTCTCTGTGAGCAGAGTATCAGCCTTGCTTCACCAAGATATTTATTATGCAACATAAAAAATGGGAAACGGAGGTACGGGGGAGTTACAAGGTCACACAGGAAACGTGCAGCCCAGCTGGAAATAAAAACATGGGTCTCCTGACTTCGGTGACCAACAAACCCTTTCCTTTCTGCAACAACAAAGGCTACTCTGAAAAATGTTTTTTGTTTCTCTGACAGAACAAAAGCATTTTATATGCAGAAACTTAAAAGATTTATCATTGTTATCATCATCACTATTCTGTCCTTTTAAGAAAGCTGTTCAGAAAATGCTCAAAATTGGAAAATTTTAGTTCTAGATAATTTTCTCTCTACCTTAATAAGATAAGCTGTTGCGGGTATTTTTCAGTATTTCTCAGTTGTACTTTGAACAGTCAGACCTCTACTCCTTTTAATTTATTTTAATCCTGTGCTGTGATCTCTCAGTGTTAGCAGTAATTTAAATGATGGCCAGCAGGAGGAGAAACAGACCAATATGTGATCCTCCACATACAAAATAAATATGATAAAATGGTTTATGTGGAAAGATGGTGTTAATGGGAGCTGGAGGTGGAATCACTCTTGCCTGCAGTTTTTCACCAGAGTGCTGTTTGAGCTTCAGTGGACTGCTGGTGTGTCCACCACTCCTTCAAAGCATGCCGAGGCCTGGCCTGCTGTCTGTGGCCATCAGACCCGTGGGGCTGCACACACAACCTCCACCTGACTCCTCCGGGTTGGCAAAGAGCACGTCAAGGAGCAAAAGTATAAAAGAGTCATCACACCTTGCCTCACATGTTTTATCTTGCTCTTCTTTAAACCCACTTGTAGGTGTTGCCATGCCTCAGGTAGCATGCCATAACTCCTGATTCCCCTCTGCCCAAGTAGGGTGAGAAAAAAGGACCTGGGGGAAGAAAGCTTCAGGAAACTGTCCACGTGTTCAAGAGCACAGGAGTCCCCTAGGAGCCGAAAGACACGAGGCTCACTGAGACTGGCGCCCTTGGTTTTGCGTAGGTCGCTGTGATGCAACCATCAGTGCCAGTGGCTGCACAAAGCAGCGTATGCAGCAAATTCCTTTGAAAGGGTGCGGTCGGTGGGGATGGAGGTTGCTTGTTTGTCTTGTCAGGCCTGCAGCATCTAGGGCCGGGTAGAATCCTGCAGAGGCACAGAGAACCCTCACCTCTTCCAGCATCTGCCTAGCAGGGTTGGGATGAGAAAACCTGACAGGTTGTGAGGTGTGGGTGAGAGACCCCATCCAGAGGGAGCTGGCAGTGGGTTAACAGTACCACAGCTCATCCAAGATCCTTCCAAAATCTCAAATGTGCATGATGCAGTGCATTCTTTAGCAGAACAGGACCTTTTTCATCTGTGACAGCAATGTCCTGTCAGCATGGTCTTAAAAATTGGGGTTTGTTATAGGGTTACCAGTTTCCTTTAACATAGGGTTGGAGAGAGTTTTTTCAGTTGTTTCCCTCTGGGTTAGCTTTCTGTGGCAAGAAAAAAATTAAGAGGGAAAGGAGATGTATCACAGTAAAATCAGTTTGGAGAGTCCAGCACAGGCCATAGAAATACACCCTGAAACTGCTATATAAAGTCAAAGTAAGAACATGCACTGGAATGAAAAGTCATATATTCACTTGTGAACCTATCAGATTAAACATTTATTTTGATATAATAAAGAAGATGGGATGCTAAGATGTGAAAGAAATTCTGTACATTGGTGTTCCCAATGCCTTGTCTGACTCACTGACATTCTCTTCAAACAAGACTATTTGCTGCAGAAGTGTATTTCTACTAAAATAACATTGAGAGTGATGTGAGTTTCACACTATGCAGTAATACACAGCATTATGCCAATAAATTACTTTTAAAGACAAGAATAATGGAGCAGTGTCATGTGAAAGGAAATGAGAAAAAGCATACGCCCTGATCCACATCTAAAGGCTTTTCAGAAAGACAGACAGACTTGCATATTTACCAGTATCCTTCTCAGATGTCAGGTTTTGGTTTAGTGCACAGCAGTGCTGCTGAGCCACTGCTAAGCATCTCAGTGACTATATGACAAAGTGCCAGTTCTTACTCTCCCTTTGATATAAGCACCCTAGAAGCCTCAACTCTTTCTGTGTCACAGGTATTCATAGAAGAAAATATGGCCTGCAGCCATTATGACTCAAAAACAAGGACAAAATTATAAACTAGTGTAACTTTTAATATACACCACTGGTCACAGCCATTACACAGGCAGATGTAATTTCAGGTTTATCTTCAGGAGACAGTCGACCATCCTTTCCTTTTGCTGTGAGAAGGGATACAGCACAGCTGATCCCTGCTTCATTGCTAGTGACACCTGGGTTGACAGAGCCACAGAAGACTTCTCCTCTCTGTGGACTGTTGCAATGACAACTTTTGACTTACTTTTCCTTTGTGCTACTCTCAGCATCATACATACTTAAACATTTTTCTTTCCCCTTGCAAGGAAAGCTGGGATAATGCCAGTCCTTCTTAGCTGTGGGCATTTTTCCAAACCCTATTCCTTTATCCAGTCCTTTCTGCTCCCCCTTGAGTCTAAGCAGAGCAGAATGAAGTTCCCTCAGCCTCACTTATATTACTTTGGTAACTTAGATGTCTAAAAGAGAGTGGTGCAGTGTTCTTATGAAGATGAGTTTCAGACAATCTCTAAACACTGCAAGGAAATTGTTCACTGTGTCTTCTTCTGTAGCATATTCAGAGTGTGGTTTGAAACGCTTATCAAAGAAATGTTGATGGAACTCAGCACAAATTATTGTTTTCTTCTTACGAAGTTGGTTTGGCATTTTCCATTTGTCTAGGCAGGTGAATCTGCTTTTCTTAACAGGTATAATTTATGTTAAAAGCAAATTCCAATATCATTATAAGCAGATAAAATATATGCCTTCATCTGTCTACCTGATGAAGGCACATATTTTAAAAGGGTGCTTTGATTCTAAAAGGGTACTTTGATTCTCTGGGTGTCTGTGAGGCACAGATCCTAGGGCAACACTGCTGTTAGCTGAGGAGAACCCCACCCTTCTAGCAAAAGGCATTATTCCAACAGCAAAGCTAATTTCTGTACCTGTAAGTTTAATCAAACGCATTTGGCTTGATATATTTAAAACAGTCCTGCCAAAACACTTATATTCTTATCAACAAATGTGTTCTTATCAGTTAGAACTTACACAAAAGAATTTCTTTTCCTCTAAGTTTGTTTTCTAAAGAAGTTGACTTGTTTTAGCTGAAGTAATTCACCATTAAAAAGTAATCACAGCATAATTTATACTGTAATATTTTATAGGCACTCTGCTCCAACTCCCACTTTGAAACAGCTCCTGTTAGATCAGGTTGTGCCAGGACTTTGTTAATGTAAGGTTTGAATATCTCCAAGGACTACCCTGAACTTTGTCCCAAAGCTGTTAACATCATCACGTTGCAGAAGTTTTTCCTCATACCTAATGGGTTTTTCCCACATTCCAGTGTATTGTATACGTGTTGCCTCTAAACCTGTTGCTGTGCATCCCTGAGCAGAATCTGTACCTTCCCACCAGGCAGTAACCACAGCCTGGTCTCCCCTTTCCCTCCTCTCCAAAAGGCTGAAGGACCTCACTGAACTCCACTTCCTACACATGCCCTGTGTTCCAGCCACCACAGGGGACTTTCCACTGGACCCCTTCCTGTATGTCAGCATTTGTTCTCTGCTGGAAGTCTAGGACAGCACACCAGCACTGGTCTTACCACTGCTGAGAACCTGTGAAGGATCCCTTCCTCTTGCTGCTGCAATGTTTTCCTGCATAGGTGCACTTTTTCCTCCTGGACAAATTGCATCCTGCCAGGATCCCTGGGAATTTTCTGCAGAGCTGTTGCCAGCTGTCTGGCACCAGCCTCTCCTAGTGCAGGGCTTTGTCCATTCCAGAGGACCACATCTACACTAGTGTTTGTTCAACAAACTTGTTCTGCTTGAACAGCAGCCCTGTCTTTCAGCACATTTTGGCACAAATCCACATTTGATGTCATCTGCAAACACACCAAGAGTGCTGCAGTCCAACCCATCATCCAGGTCACCAATGAAGGCAGCAAGATTTACTGGTCCCACTACTAGTCTTTGAAAAATACTGCTTCTAACTGGGCCTCATGCTGCCATCACCACCTTTTTAACCTGTCTGTCCAACCAGTTTTCCATGCATTTTATGGTGTACATATCCTGTATCTCACTGGTTTAGCTACAAGGAGTCTATGGAAGACCATGCCAAAGGCCTTAACTAAATATAGAACTTCCTTCTCTTACATCACTGTAGAAAGCAATCAAGTTGGTTGAGCACCATTTGTCCCTGGTACATCTGTCTGACTGGACTATTCCCAATCGCCTTCTTGTCCTTTCCATGGCTGGAAGTGGCTTCCAGGAGGAATTTTGCTATCACCTTTCAAGGAACTGAACTGTGGCTGACCAGGATGTGGATCCCTGCATCCTGTCTTGCCTGTCTTGAAAATCCATATAACACTTGCATTTCTGTCATCATCATCAGAAATCTAAGTAATGTAAGAGGGCAGAGATGAGGTTGGTAGAGATGGAGGTGGTGAAGAACACACTTGCAATGACACTGACCAGCTCCTTCCATCCTTGGGTGCATCCCAGCTGGTCACATGGCCCTGTGTGATATTAATTGCTTCATGCTTCCTTCACATGAGCTAATGCACTCAGGGGGCTGCCTGGCCTAACAACAAACTTTTTGGGTGAAATGTGAGCCTAATCCTTGTGGGGGGATTACCCAGGATGGATGATTCATTCTGAAACTGTTATTGTTTGGCTAAGTAACTGATTAACAAACTCCTCTAATGGGAGCTTAATTACTGAGTAGGTTAAGCACCCATGTACAAATGAGACCTTTTTTACATTTGGAGATTATTCAAACTTGAGATTAATTTAATTAATTAATTTAATTTAATGTAAGGCCTATTGAAGTTAACATGCTTGTATCAATCTGATCTGTGTATGCACTATTGGGTTTATCACTTCTTTTAGCAAATTCCTGTAAAAGAAATTATGAGCTTGGCCTGTGAAATCTTTCTTTCTTTATTTAATAAGTCTGTAAGAAGGCATTTTACTTAGCCTAGAAATTATAATTGCAGTCTCTATAATGGAACTCAATCCTTTTCTGTTGGGATGTCTTTGATTTTAGAGCCGTGAAATTTGAAAGAATAGCAATGGCAAAATCTTAATGTATTGGCACATGTTGTTCACAAATACTTGTGCTTGCATCAAATGAGTCCTGCAAGCACACATGCTTACATGCAAAGTACAACAGATCAATTAAAAGGCATATGAGTCACACCTAAATAATTGTCTGTGCTTTACATCAGCTAAAGGCCATCTCAAGTTGAACACTAAAAATTCATGTGGTTTTCTGCCCTCTGTAATGTTATCAAGACGTGCTTTAAAATGCTTTGGTTTATATTTAGCTTATGATGTGCTATGGAGAGGATTAGTGTCTTACCATTCCAGGCAAAGAAACAGAAAAATAATTTTTCTCATTGCAAATGCTTCAGAGATTCCTGAAATTTGTCCCCTTCTTATCACTGCATTTTATTTGGCAGTTGTAAAGTATGAAAAGAATGTTTATAAAACCACTATTTGTCAATCAGGCAGCCAATGAATCTTTCTAAACTTCTTTAAAACATATCCTGAATTATAAATGTAGAATACTAACAAATAAACATTGCCACTGGCTTACAAGGTCAGCAAAACCTATCAAATACTGACAGTAATTTTAAGCTAAAGGGGAACAATTTCAATGAATCATAATTTAAAAAAAATATAATACTTTCATATAATGTAAGCTTTCATATGTAAAAGAAGACGGTTTTTGGTCATAAAACTAGCTTGCTGTAAGATGCAGCTGAGTTCTGTTGAGATACATTTCTCTTGGGTACATTTCTCTTGTCATATCACAGAAGACCAATGTCATCTGGTTTATCTTCAGACTAGCCATCAAAACAAGGGTATAATATTTTCTCCACCCTGATCTCACATCTCTTAGATGTAGGAAATAAGAGGTGCTGAAGCTTACAAGACTATCTGCAGCAAAGTGCAAAACTGAATCATATTGTTGTAATTCCAGAAACACTGTTTTAAATTATCTTTCCCAGTACAAGGCAGAGGGGATACACTCCAGGAAGGAGGTTAACTTTAAAATGAATGTGAACACTGAGTGTCTATGACAAAGCAAGACTCGATCTATGTTTTAAAATACCTTCCTGTACATAAACCTATCTGAATGCAACCATTTTCTCACAGATTGGAGACAAATCATTGGTAAACCCAGTGCAGACCCAGTATCCAAAAACTCATGAACTATTGACTCACTCTGCCCAACCTCCCTCCTTGGCCTTTATCAAACAGTTTTTTTGTCCTCCGTGAAGCTCATTTAAATCATCAAGATTAAATCTGAATTATTGCCCTGTACACTTAAGTATAAAGCTTGTGGTAGGATTTGGATCATACCTGTGGGCCCCTTCCAAATGAAGTTATTCTATGTTCTCTAGACAAGACAGTTGTTTTCACTGAGGCATCCTGCAGATCAAACCTACATATTGCTGTCTCATCTCCTGTGAGAGCAGGCAAAATCCAGTTTTGCAGAACAAGGGTGGGTGTCTAACAGCCACCTTCACTATGTCACTCTTGAAATCAATCATGAGCTCCCTTTGATAAGAGTGGGCTAGAACAGCACCATAGGGAAAATTTCCTAAATTTTCAGGACATAAATTTACTTTGCCTTCTTGTTCTCAGCTGTTTACTGTCATCAGAGGTGCACACTTTTTGCAAAACAAACATTTAGACAGCTTGATTCATAGCTGCAGTCCCGGAATTGGACATGTTTCTGCATATAGGTGAAAGAATCTATCTTGACTCACCCATCTCCTCATTCAGTTTTACAGGAATTAACCTTAAAAATATTTTGCTTCCCATAAGCCAAGTTTAGTCTGTAAAGTAATTGCCAAAAGAGTAAGTACTGGGGTCCATAGTGGATCCTGTTCTAAATGGTAAGTTTAGATATGAAGAAGAACTTCAGGCTCTGAGTAAAATGTTAAGAAATTACTGCCTATCTCATTTTTATACATGCTGCACTTAATGTGGAATTATTTAACCCTATCATGTCTTCTATGCTAACAAAGTGCAATGAAACATTTACATGGTTTTAATAATGGAACTTAGCAAGAATGTGTAATAATTCTAAACATCTGAGACATTAGTGATTTTTAAAGGAGGCATACAGAAAATTGTGGGTTACATCTTAAAACAGGATGAAAAAAAAAATTTGTTTCAAATTTTCAAAGCTGGTCGTAGACCAGAAGACATTTTCATGAACCAGAACTGTGGGAACCGGGAGAGGATGAAAGGGAGGAAGAGATGAGCTGAGATCCTTCAAAACAAAGCTGCTAAATACTGGATTACAAAGAGAAAGATATATATGTTATTTCATGCTACATTCTTTCTTTGGGGATGTCAGTCCTATAGAAAACTTAAATCTTAATTAGATTGTAAAACAGTGGGATGCACACACCAGTGCTGCTATGACACTGATTAAGAATATCAATGTTACTTGCAGCATTTTTTTTGCTAGACTTGGAGTTATTGATGTGGTAAGAAAAAAAGTTTATTCTTTTAAAACTCCAACTGGTGACTCTGCAGCCTTTATAATACTGCATTCAGGAAATAAAAGAGAAAAAGCTTATTTAAATATGTAAAGTATACTGCCAAAATGGCTAATTAATCTTGACAAAATTCTCTCATAGCTTTGCTACAGTGCTCAGTTTTAATGAGATTCTAACTCTCTTCTCTGAGTCACCTCACAATTTTCTTGGGCTACGGGATAATTATGTTATTATATATTAATCTGAATGCTTAAAAAAGATGTCACCTTCTCAAGAATTTTCATAACAGACTTGGCTATCTGAAATTTTTCAGGTATTCCTATTTTGCTTCCACACATATGGCATATTTTAACTAGAATATCAGGTGTTATGAGAATAACTTTAACACATTTAAGTCCAGTACATGCTGTCTCCCTGAAGGCAGTCATCACACAGTCTAAAAGGGAGGACAAACAAGCTTTTGCCTCTGCAACAGACCCTGAGTTGTCAATATGGAACGTGCAGTGAAGCATTGCCTTCTCTTTCATACGTGACCAGGCCACTGTCTTGCAGTCAGAATAGCAGTGCCCTCCCTCCTCATGTCCACACACACATTTTGACCACATCTACCTCAGTTTTCAGCTGTCTACCCCTTTTGTTATTTTACCTAATCCTGAGCATCTTAATGTATTTCTGCAGATCCCCCTTGACTGTGAGAAAGGCTTGTTCTTCTATGTGTCTGCATGAAGCAAATCTAGTTTAATCTTTTATTAAGATAGGTGAAGAAACGGTAGCCACTTAAGTGACATTATCTCTGTGTGCTGGTTTTGGCTGGGGTAGAGTTAACTTTCTTCACAGTGTCAAGGGGCTGTGTTTTGTATCTGGGCTGAACACAGGGTTGATAAAAATGTAGACATTTTTGTTATTACTGAGCAGGGCTTACACAGAGCCCAAGCTATTTCTGCTTTTTGTATTGCCAAGCTGGTGAGGAAGTTGTGTGTGCATGGGAAGCTGGGAGGATACAGAGCCAGGGCAGGTGACCCAGATTGGCCAAAGGGACATTCCAGACCACCAACATCCTGCTCAGTGTTTAAAGCTAGGTGCAAGAAGGAGGAAGGGGGGACATTTGGAGTGATGGTATTTGTCCTCCCAAGTCACTGTGAGCTGTGAGGTGGTCCTGGAGATGCAAAACACCTGCCTGCCCGTGGGAATCTGGGAATGACTTCTTTGTTTTAATTTGCTTGTGGGTGCAGCTTTTGCATTCCCTACGCAATTGAATTGATCTCAACCCATGAGTTTTCCAGCTTTTATCCTTATAGATCTCTTCCTGATCCCACTGATAGGGCAGGTAGCAGGTAGCTGTGTCTGGTGCTTGGTTGCTGGCAGGGATAAAACTACAACAACTTGTAAATCCTTGTCTTCTGGTCTGACCTTCCACTTTTAATCACTTGTTACCCTTTCACCACTTGTTGTCTAGTTAACAGTAGATTGGGAGTTTTCAGGCAGCTGGAGAAAGCCAGGTCACAGAAACTGCCTGCTGAAAATCATATACCACTTTTTCATTCAGGCAAGGGACAAGAACAATGCACCCCAATTAGCAGGAAATCAGACAAAGGAGGCAAGAAACCACCATGGATGAATAAAGAACTTCTGTCATTCCTCAAGTGTAAACAGGAAATAAACAGGCGGAAGAAGCAGGGCCAGGCCCCTTGGAATGAACACAGAGAGGTTGTCAGAGTAAACAGAAATACGATGAGGAAGACCAAGGCCTTACATCTGGCTGAGGATGTCAAGGAGAACAAGAAGAGCTTCTTCAGTAACAAAATACATCAGTAACAAAGGGAAAATTAGGGGTTGTGTGAGCTTGTTACTGTATGGAAGAGGGACCCTGGTAACAGAGGAGGCAGAGAAGGCAGAGTTACTGAACACTTTCTCTGTACTGGTCTTCGCTATGACCAGACATCAGCAATCTCTGACCCAGGACACAGGGTAAAGGAATGTTGAAAGGAAATCTTTCCCTTGGTCAAGGAGGATTGAGTAAGAGAACACATAGCAAACTTGACATCCACAGGTCCATGGGCCCTAATGGAATGTACCTCAAGTCCTGAGTGCTAGTGCCCTATTCTGTAGGTCATCTCTATCCACATGGATGACAAGAAGATGATCAGGAGTAACCAGTATGGACTCAATAAAGGTAAATCGTGTTTTACCAATCCAATTGTCTTCTGCAATGAGACAACGACCTGGATGGATGAGGGGAGAGCAGTGGATACTGTCTGCCTCGACTTCAGCAAGGCTTTTGAAGCTGTCTCTCAAAGCATCCTCCTAGGCAAACTCAGGAGGACTGAATGAGTGGACCATGAGAACTGGCTGAGTGAGAATCACAGTCAGTGAGACAGGGTCAAGTTGGAGGTCTGTCACTGACATTGCATACTGGGTCCAGTGTTGTTTGTCCTATCCATCAGTGATTTGGGTTGAGGGCAGACTCCTCAGCAAGCTCACTGAGGACCCAAAGCTGGTAGGAGTGGGCAGTAGCCCAGAGGGCTCTGCAGCCCTTCAGAAGGACTTTGACAGGCTGGAGAGTTGGGCAGAGAAAAGCTGTCTCAAATTCAATAAAGGCACATACAGGGAATATTGTTCCTCCTCTGGGGAGGAACAACCCCAGGCACCAGCACAGGCTGGGGTGACCTGCTGGAAAGCAGCTCTGCAGAGAAGGACCTGCGGTGCTGGTGGACAACAAGCTATGCATGAACTGGCACTGTGCCCTGAGATGCATTGGGAAAAGCATCACCAGCAGGTCAAGAGAAGTGATCCTGCCCTCTGCTCAGTCCTGGTAAGGCTGTATTTGGAGTCCTGTGTCCCATTTTGGGCTCTCTAGCTCAAGACAGACAAGGACTCACTGGAGCAGGTCCATTGGAGGACCACAAAGATGATTAAAGGACTGGAGCATCATTCTTATGAGGAAAGACTGGATAAGCTGGGTCTGTTCAGACTCGAGAAGAGACAACTGCAAGAGGACCTTATCAATGTCTGTTAGTATCTGAAGGGACAGTGTCAAGAGAATGGAGCCAGGCAGCAAGCAAGAACAAGAGACAATGGGCAGAAACTGTGCACAGAAGTTCAACCTGAACATGAGGAAGAATTTCTTTACTATGCAGGCGATTGGGCACTGGAACACATTGTCCAGAGAGGGTGTGGAGTTTCCCTTTCCAAGAACCATCTGGATGCAATCCTGTGCCAAATGCTCTGGGATGATCCTGCTTGAGCAGAGGTTGGACTAGATGACCTACTGTGGACCCTTCCAATTTTACTTTTTCTGCAATTCTGTAATTCTACAAAGTTAAGCCACTCCTTCAGGTCTAAATTCAGTTCCTGCTTCTCCACAAAAAGCCCTGGAGTATTTGGGGAAGGGGAAATTAAATTGTAAAATTATGACACAGGATAAAAAATTCTTTCCTCAAGAGGCCTAATCAGAGTTTGTCTGCCTTGTAACTTAACTTTTGACAGTATGGAAGTTATCTAGGTTTCCCTTACCTGACAGACTTAAAAGAAATTACACGTCTAAACAGACAACAAATAGCATTGTGACTGAAGAAAACAAAGAAAAATCTCATTTGCAGGACCTTGTATTAAACACACTTTCATCAGAATAAATATTTGTACCACTTGATGTTTTCAGTTCAGAGGAGTCCTAACATGTAGCTTTTCATACAGCTTTACCCTCAGACAGCACTAATGACAGGAGTCTGACACCCCTCTGAGTCACTCTGATGCTCATTTGCACCATCAAGGCACATCTTTAATATGTGTTATCTGTTGGTTCATGCCCAGAGGATGGGCATGCGAGACACCTGCACAGCGCTGAAGAAACCACACTTCCAGCTTCATGCACAGAGCCCAGTTGGGCATTCTCTGAAGCTATTCCCTTGAGAGATCTGCACTGGTAAAGAACTGCTGCTTTTTGTTCCCAGTAGCCAGTTTGTATATCTCTTGGATCAGAATGAATTCTCTTTCCAGAAGAACCCAGACAGTGCTACCCCTCACATAGAGTTTACAAAGTCTGGTTTCACTGGGAGAAAGATTCTAAGAGCAGGCCCATCAAGAGCACAATATCGCAGTGAGCAGAACACCCCATCCCTCCATGAAGTGCTTAATGTTCTGGTCAGAAATCATGCCCTCCTTCCTGTCATCCACGTTTAATTAATTCCTGTTTGTGGGATGGGAATCCTCTCAGAGTAATACCTCTTGAAAACTGCCTCATGTAATGGAGGCAGTATCTAGAATTCTAGACACCTAAATTCTATGCACTTCCCACAAATTTCAAGTTCACAGAATTTAGTAGATTATGGGTTTTGTTAAAGACCACTCCCAACTCGGAGGACTATAACTGGTTATTGAATTTGGTGGAACAGGTACATAAAACAACTGAAAGTCTTTTTCTGATTGCATGCAATAGGAATTTTCCATCAGGTACTGAGCTACTGTATAAGGAAAGGAAGTATTATAGACAGCTAGAACTGCTGGCTGTCTAGTTAATCCCTTTTTTCCATGCCCCTTTCAGGAATGAGCAGGAAGCAAATACACACTGCGTTCAGACTCATCATTTATTAGAGATTAAAGATAAAATAATATTGTCTTCCATGAATATCAAACATGCCTAAAAATTATGCTTTTGAACACCCCAGGGCCAGAAGAGCTGGGCACACATTTACCATATAAGGGTCATTCATTTAGGAATAGGCTTAATAATTTAAGGAAAAAGACAAAATGGTGCCTCCCTCAGTGCATCCTATTCTTTTCAGCGGAATGTTTTCCCTTCCAGCAATTCCGTCCTGAAAGGTGCAGAGCTGACTCATACTGTCTGGCCAGACAGGGACACAATGCTATCAAGCTATGGGTGGAGAGCAGAGAATTAAAAACTATGTGTCTTAATGGGTGTTTCTCAGTATTGGTATTGTACCTGATTCAAGGAAAAATATCTAGTAAAAAACTTAACTAATAGCTTGTCTGGACCAAATGCAATTCTCAAACATTGACCTCCAATGCCAAGGGTTAGAATTGTAAATCTGGACTCCATTCAAATACACAAAATATCTCCTTCCTAGTGGCTAAGCAAACAACCCTTTATATTTATGCACCCACAAACACAGGCAGCTGGAAGGGGTTGCTCCAGGCAAGTGAAATACCTGACCTGTGGTATGCAAAATCCACAGCTGAATTTTGTAACCAAGACCCTTCCTATTCTGTGATGGAAAAACCCCAGATTTAGCTCCATTAGAGGTCTTGCACTTTGTGCTGAAAGCAGCTCTTTAGTTCAGCTAGCTTATCACTGAAAAGCTAGTCATAAAACTGTACCCAGCACAATTAGGATGCAATTTACCAGAAACCACGTGTACATGCACAAAGGTATAAGCAAACACAAAATAAATGTTTGTCTTTTACATAATATTTGTCCAAGTTGTTCTTTCTCCTTCAGCATTTTGCAGAATTCTTATATATTTCGTCTGAAGCTGCTTAATTTCTAAGAACATCTTCTAAGATGAGTAGTAATAAATATATTTGTCTATAAAAATAATGAGAATTTTTTTTTTTTAAATGAAACCCACTTTTTTTTTTTTACATTTGTCTGAAATTTAAGGAAAAAACCCCCTAGAGATAAACAACAGGACAAGTTTTCAAGGAACAAAGATGCATGGACACCATTGCACATCAATCACACATGCCTTAGGCATCCTCTAACCATTAGTTCATCTCTGTTCTGAGTGGAGTTATGACTTCTAGAATATGATATGGCAGCTAATGCAAAAGAAATATCTGCAAGGTGTAACTCCATCAACAAATATGAGAGCTCCATCCACATGGTAACTACTCATGGACAAATACAGAAGTTACTGTGATAGCAGCTCTTTGTTTCATTTATTGCTGCTACTGTATCATTTGTGAACACCGGCACTAAGGACGAGGAAGGTGGGAGTACTTTTTATTTATTTATGCCTCCCATCTGGTAAATACACTTGCATTAAGTTGTCTTAGATACCTTATGGAATGTGCAACTTTGTAAAAATTATGGGAATTATCTGCTGTGGCCACACATGTAACCACAACACCAAATACAGTCTAGCCTTTTAGCTGTTATTTCCCTTTTCTGTAATTGTGACTCCTACAGACAATCAGGTTAACAGGATTAAAGTTGTTTAGTCACCAGTGGAAAATTTTCTCATACAGCAAGCACTATGTCCTTGGGTTATTTAAACCATTTTAGACATTCAATACTTCAGCAGGAGTTAAAGTATTGAATCCCAAGATTTGTAAAGTCCCAAGATTTGTAAAAGAAACAAACCACCATTTTTCAGAATATGAGCCTTGACTTTAAAGAAAATGATGGGGGGAGTATGGGGGTGGGAGGGGGGGCGACAGAGAAAGAAAGAAAACTTGAAATATTCTTACTTAACTTCAAAATGACCCAGTTAGAAGTACAAGAGCTACATGTTTTTTTCTGCTCACACATTTCCTCCCATAAGTCTTTGAGATCTATCACTTAACTAATGAAAGCAGCTCTTATGAAGCAGTGATGTGCAAAAGTACCTCGTGAAAGACACTGCAATTTACAATCAAGCATGTTCTTGCTGGGGAAAGAAGGAAAGATTTCAAGGGAAGATCAGCTTGGTTTGTTAACTGTTTTGGCAAGTTCTCTGCATCTGTTTTTCATCAGAGCCTTGCCACTGAGCTGTAAGGCAAAAAAAGAAATCATGCATTGACTCCCTTTTTGCTCTGTGACATGGGGAGCCTAGTTACAGAAAGGAGAACCAGTTTTTTGGAAAGCTGGATCACTTCACCTGTGTGAGTGGAGTAAGGCTAAAGTGCAAGGCAATCTAGGCTGCACACAAAATATGTGCACAAATAAACCTTGTAAGTCACTATGTGTTGTCTTCTTGGTGAATGGAAGTTAAAAGGCAGTGGGAGAAGATGTTTGAACGTGAGTGATAGACAGCAGTGGTCAGGCTTAGGTAGGTGCATTTACTGTAAAGCCCCCATGACTTCCCTTGCTTTAGAGAAAATATGGAAGAAAGTACATTGAGAAAAAACTGTTGGAGACAGTTAGTGAAAAATCAAAGGCTCGATACTACCTGGGTGTGGTTATTTTTTAATTACTGTAGTAGTGCTCCTTCCACTACTTTGCACTCTACTGTTGTTTTTTATGACATAATTAGTCTATATAATCTGAAACTTGTCATAATTGCTTTCTGACCTCCCTTACTCAAGAAGTTTCTCCAACAGTTCACATCACTTCTCCCTCTTGCTTGTTTGTCCCAAACTTCAGTCAAACAAATAAACAAACAAACAAAAACCAAACAAAAAAAAACACTTGAAAACCTTCAAGAATGCAAGTACATTCGTTCTATTGAGCTCAGAATCTTCCTGTGTTATAGACTGTCTTTTTGGACCTGAATTGTGCAAACCTTTCATTATGACATTCTAATACATGGCAAATGGTGATGAATATGATAATTAAAATGTAACTAGTGCATGATAACTTAAATAGAACTGTTTCACTGCATTTAATAACACATAATGATAACAGTGTGCAATAATAATGTCCCATCAATTTCTTTTATATATATGCATAATTATGATATCTTGCAAAAACAGGATGGTAGTAACATTTGTACTTTTAAAAGCAGATTAAAAATCCCATTCAGTTTTATGAACAGAATAAATGGGTAATAAACTATTTATTTTTAAAATGTAGGTATTTTAAATTCCAAATTATTTTTATAAAATCACAGACTAGTCAGGGTTGGAAGGGACCTCTGGAATTAATTTTTGTCACTGCTTGAAGCAGGTCCAGTTTGGTCAGGCTGCTCAGAAATTTGTCAAGTCAAATTTTAGTTTCTCCAGGATCAGTGACTTCACACACTCTCTTGGCTCTGTTTTAATGCCTGATCTCTCATGGTTTTTCCTAACATGTAATAGGATTTCCCACGTTCCAGGTCATGTTCAGTGCATGTCATCCTGTTGGTGTTCATCACTGGGGAGTTTGGGTCCATTTTCTCTGTTCCCTCACACTAGGCATTTGTAGACAGAAAAAGGCTCTCTCCATCCCCTCCTCTCTCCCAGGCTGAACTAGCCCAGTGACTCTCACCTGCCCTTGAATGCCCTGTGCTCCATACCTGACCCTCACAGTGACCCTTCTCTGGACTTATCCAGGATAAATTCTTCACTGTGAGGGTGACAAAGTGCTGGACCAGATTGCCCAGATAAGCTGTGGATGCTCCATGTCTCGAAGTGTTCAAGACCTGTCTGGCTAGAGCTCTGAGGTACCTGGTCTAGAGGAAGTGCCCCTGCTCATGTCAGGGGCTTGGGACCAGATGACCTTTAAGTCCCTTCCAACCCAAAGCACTCTATGATTCAGGTGTGTCTGCACAGCAGTCCTTGCACATTGACTGCCCCACCCAGTCTGGTATTATTGACATATTTCCAAGACTGACATTCATCTCATCATCTGCATTGTCAAGAGACACATTGACCAATGCTGTGACACTTCCTCCTTGCCTGTATCCCAGATATTTGTTCAGTTGTTGCAGGCCTGGGAATGAATAGAGTCTGTCTGCTGCTGACACAGACCACAAGATTTCAGCCACTCCCATCCCAAGGCTCTCTAAGATACTCTATGCTCCTCCCTCTCCTCACTTCTCCCTTTAATCTGTGGCTTGGGCTTTTGCCCTCTGCAGGATATCTAAAAAAGCCTCACGGAGATCCTGTTCCTCCCTCCTAATGCTACACCTGCTCATCAACTCTGACACTCTTGAAATTACTTCTTCAAACATGGCATCCATGACCGAGATTCAGAAGAAACACATTTTCCTCATTGTCTTTACCACATGAACCTGAGACAGTGGACTCAAGAAAATACTAGTACCATCTGGCAGTTTGACCTTTTCCAGGTATGAGCATTTTAATGCCTCCACGTAGCCTCAGAAACTCATGTGTGACGCACAATCCTGTGAGTGCCTTCTAAAGACAACTCTCTCCGAATCCACAGGGGCCTTGTGTCACAGTAGGCATTTGAAATAAAGATTAATGTTCACATCACAAATATTTCTAAAGCCCTTCTGCCTTGACATTCATATGGAGAAAACAGTATTTTCCTCTCTACAAGACGCTTGAGATGGGTTTTTTGGGGTTTTTTTGGCTCTCAAGAGATGCTTCAATACTATTAAACTTCTCACCTTAGACAAAAAAACAATAAATGATGTGTGAAATAACCCATCATAGGCATAAACCAAATTTCTTTTTTTATGCCCTTCTGAAATGTAAACATCTCCTTGCTTCAGGGGTGGCTGTAACTTACTGTTTGGCTATTCATAATCAGAATGTGTTTGCCTGGCGCTGAGAAACTCAAATAAAAGGGCTGCTCCTACACACCCTGGCAGACTTACTGGCAGAATTACCTGCCATGGCTCCGTGGATTAGTCCCAGCCATTAAGACAGCTGACTGTTAGGGTTACTCCTAAAAGTCATGCCTGCATGCAGAAATGATCCCTGCCCTGTCTGTAGCTTAGGGGCAGGGGAAAAGGTTCAAACAATCAACAAGAGATTATTCAATGCAATAAAACCAAAGCTCAGAGTTCAATCTCCTTCCTGTGCTCATTGTCTCCTCAGCCTGCTGTCAGCTGACACAGAAAAAGGAACTGTAATTCAATTTATGGGACCAAGAAATGTTTTATCAGCTAATAACCCAGAAAGGCATTTTAATTCCAGTGCTTATCTTTATAACAAGTATACTGACTGACTGCAATAAATTTTAAATATTTAGATGAAGGAAGGTCCTAAGAGTGACTGTTATATGAAAGACCATGCTCTTCAGAACCTGAAAACCTGAAAGTCCAGCTGTATCCCCCCTAAATTCAAACAAGATACTTTTAAAGAATAATCCTTTTCCCTTCAGTTTCATTCAAAGTGAAGTAGAAAAGGAAAATTCAGTCATCTACTGTCACTGAGCACCAGTTTTCAGAACCGTTGTTTACTGAGAGTTTGCAGGTCCGGGCACAGTCTTTGCCCATCCATCTCTGACCTGGAAACAAATCAAACTTACCCATGCCTCAAGAGAAGGCTGTAAACAGTGGCTGATCATCTGTATTATCTCCTGCCAAAGTACACAGAAAAACAGAGACCAATAGTCCTGAAAGCAGATGTGCCAAAAGACTGAACATTTCTTCTTCTGTCCCATAAGAAGTAACCAAGGCAAATATCTAATCTGAACATTTCCCACTCATCTCTAGCCATCAGATGATCTTCTTTGCACAGCTATTTTCACCTGGATCTCTGTGCCTGTAAAGAACTAAAGTTCTCCTCCCTGAATAGAGAACAGCTGACTGAGATAGCAGCTACAATCAGGTCTGTGATGAATGAGACAAGGATGCTGCAGGCTTGGGTTGGGAGGAGAGTCTGGGGTAGAGTGATCTGAAGGGATTACAGATTTATGCAGAGAGCCAATGTACTTGGCTTTGTAGAACCTGTTCACATGCTGACTATTGACAGGACACTGAGTGAAGGTGTTCAAAAGCCAGTGCAGGACACAGTTACTTTCACAGTTGTTGGGTCAGGGATTATCACCTTCTCTATTCAGAAGTGTAGTGTGGCATTCTTTTTTTCCCCCTTTTGCGACAGTATTAAGAGTCAGGGTGGTAAATTTGTGTAGTTTCTGTGGGCTATGTTATAAAGATCCAGAGTTAAAACTAATGGGCTTGAGGAGGTGATTTGAAAATGCCGTGTAAACAACCTGTTAGATTTTGTTTTTTCACTCCCCACCCACAGTCACCTGCTTTTACAAACAGGCTGCCAGCAGTAGCAGGCTACTTAATGTTTCAAAAGAGTATGTCAACCAAAAAAAAAAAGAAAATCCTTCCTTGATTATTTAAGTGCAAATTTCATTATTTAGTTTATTCACTGCCAGAACAACTCATCTCCTATATAATGACTCATCTCCTGTGTCAGAGCCAACAACCTACTACAGCGCTGAATTTCTCCAAGCAGTGACACCGAGAGAATTTGGGGCAAATTCAGCTAATCTCCTCCAGAAGCATGGTTAAGAAAAAATTTTTAGGATTTTTACTCTGACACAAAAGGGATATTGTCACCTTCCCAAACTTGCAGGGCCAATGAAAAATAGAACCTCTCTGAAGGGGAGGGTAGGAGAAGAGGTTAAAAGATTTTCCAATGACTTCAAGTGTAGTAAGTCATCTTCAGGTTGCCCTTGATAGACTTTTTAGTGAACTAATCTTCTGTTCAAAGAAATGACCTGCACATACATTTCTGAGTAGCTCTTTCTGTGTTCATTTTCCCAATACTAGGTCCAAAGTAAAAAGTTTGCCAATGACAATGAAACTGAGATTTCAATATTAAGCCAAAACCATTCCCACATTAAATTTAGGAATTTCCCTGATATCAGGGTGTGAGAGGATGGAAGAGATAGAGTTAAAAGGCTACCTTACCTATCCTAACAAATCTCTTCAGAGCTAAATAAATAGCTATATTTTATGTGCTCAGTCAAGCACTTTATGAAGATGAAGAGAATGAATATCAAGTGCTATATGAATATGAAACAGGAGACATAATTTTGTCTTTATGAAAGTTTGGAAAATACTAAGAAAACAAGTTGAAGACAACAGGAAAACAGCATTAAAATTAAACTAGAATTTCAAGAGAACGCCTAAAATAACTCAAGGAAATTTCTGCCTTATTGTAAAGAATTCCTTTGTTTACACAAGAATCTGAACTGTGACTGTGCCTCTAATTTTTGGGAGTTTGAACTATGCTGCAGATTTGCTTGATATTGTTTTCTGCCATCTTCCTCTGGATATCCTACCTCATGGGAAAAGGCAAGGGGCAGGCAGGGGCCTAGGTTTTTTTAGGCACTCGCTGATGAGTTAGATGTAGGTCTCTTTTCATCTTTCACTCAATATTGGTGAAAAACTCAGTGAAAATTCTGTGGAGGGAAAGGAGTTTGTTCCTATTCTATGCTTGCAAAAATACAGGCTTCTGAACATAGGAGATTTTGGCTCAGTAACTTCAGACATGCAAGTCAAGGCTGTATAATTAAAACCCAACCTCAAGTCAGATGCTGAGTTACCTAATGCTCCTGGTCCTTAGAGTGAAATTCAAAAGGTCAGCAACAGCAAAATGTCGAATACTCAAGGAAGGAGTTACAATTAAACCAGCTGCTGTGCAGGAAACCACCTGTAGCTTGGCAAACAGAGAAAGGTGTGACTGCAATCTCACTCCTTTCTCAGAAGCAGCCTTCGGGTTCCCAGCAGCAGCTAGGCGTCCCTGAAGGCACAGAGCCCGGCGTCTTCCTCTGCAGCCGGGTACTGGTCTTCAGAAAGAACTGACACAAGCAGAAGTTACCCCTGCAGTAAGCCTTCAGGCAAGGTGCTCTAGGGCTGATCCAGCTTTCCTCATGCTGTGCAAACCATTTTTGGCAAAGGTTTGTGGTAAAGCTAAGGCTTTACCTGAAGTATTCAGCCCTCCTCTCCCTTTCAATAGGACACTGACACAGCTGCCTGCAGAAATTAAGTGAAATATCCCAAAGCTATGCATTAAACAGCACCAATTGCTAGGAGATTTTTGTCTCCAGTCTCCTGCCTTGACCACTGAAACCCATTGGTTTTGTGGTAGAGATTAGGTTAAAGTTAAACTGGTGTTCCAGCAGTTCAGACTAATGCCACAGCAGTAGTGCCCTGAGCTTCCTTCACTTGGAGGGAGTTCTTCCCATCCTCAACAGAGACTCAATATTTAACAAGGAGGATAATGTATTTCCAAAAACAGAGGTGAACATTCATATTTAGGAGCAGCAGGACTTCCCCATACACCATTTCCAGGCCACAGAAGTGAACATGTGATTTATGTGCAGGCAGAATCCAGGTCAGACTTGGTGGCAACTACTTATGATATTACACTCAGAAAATTAGAGGATATGAACCTTCTTCTATGGTGGGTTTTTGGTTTGTTGGTTTTATGAGGGTCTTTTTTGGTTGGTGGTGGTTTTGTTTTTTTTTTGTTTGTTTGTTTTTTTTTTTTTAGTTATTTCTTTTTTTTAAGTAGGTTTCTAGTTTTTGTTTTCTCCAACTTCTGGAAACAGCAGCTTACCCTTCTTTGCTATGCTCAAATATTTTAGGCCTGATAAAGTTGCAAAATTCTCAAATAGATTTTTGTTTAGTCTTTGTTTTTCTAAACACTTGCCTGATTAATGCACCCACATACTGTATTTATTACTATCTACTTTTTTGTGCTACCCACACTTAATAGGATGGAGTAGGATTTTACCAGTAATAGCAAACTTTACATGTTTTTCCCAGCATTTCTGTTGAATGTGCATAGAAGTCTGTCTGATAGATGTCCAATAAATGTTGGTGGTCTATAACCACAATTTCTCAAACAATATGAAAATAAATCTACTCTGGATTATCTTTGATGTGGTATCAAATAAAGTATTTATTCACTGGTATGAAATAATAGGCATTTTTCAAGCCATTAACACAAACTTTCTGAAAAGTAAGCAAAGATATCTGCTACTCTGTGCAGTGGGACCACGGGAGTATCCCAAAATCTGATAATACCTTCTAAATCTAGTTTGCAATGTACCGCTGTTTTGTCTCTGTGATGAAATGAATGTGTTGTATGCAGGAGAAGGATGCTGCATGTATGCTCATGCAGTTGGCACTGTGTTCATCCCCAGCTTCCTGATGCTGCAGGCAACACAGGCTGGAAGTGCTCCTGCCCTTTGCAGGTGAGTTTTCAGGTGTTTCACACTGAAGTGGTAGGAAGGAGTGGGCTGTGTCTGTGTTCCATACGTCCTGCCCACTCAAGAAGTGACCTTCCTGACTATTCCCTGACAGCACAAAGTTCACCAGGAAGCTACCAACAGCAGTAAGAGTAGGGTTTGCGTTCACTAAATTCATAGCTCTTTTGAAAACAGGCTGTTTTGGGGTTGTTTGGATGTTTTTTTGCCTCTGCCACCTTCCTTGCAAAAAAAGACTTTAATACCATTGCTAAATCAGAAAAGCAAACATGCATTTTTCACACATGATTTACTCAAAACTGCTTCTCTCATGCTGAGGTTCTCATAGAGAAAAGTCCCCAAAAAAAATAAAATCCTTACTGTATGTTTCCAAAGAGCTCTTTCTCCACTTTTCAAATTCTGGTGGTGTTTTTTTTTTAGTGTAGAACAGTTTTATAAAATTCAGTGGGTATTAACACCACCCAGCTTTCATTACAACTCATCTTAAGCTCCTTTAGGGACAAAAAAGTCTCAAGCACCCTGTATGTAGTACTGTGAAGAAAGCAAGGTACAGAGGCCAATTTCTAGAGATTTCCACATCCCTGATCCCCTTCTGATACCCACTTAGCTGCCTGGGACACACCTGTGTGTGGCTTTGCCCTGGAGCAGTAACCGTCCTGGGAAGCTGCAGGGATGCACCTCTGCCAATAGCCTGTTCAGACTTATCTGGAGAGTGACTGGGCAGATCGCTCAGACCTTGTGAAAGTTCAAGGCTGTGTGAAAGTCTGAGAGAGCTGAGTGAGCCAGGAGGTTGTATGCAGAATGGAAAAGGAGAAGTTTATTATAAAACAGCCATCGAGGAGATAACAGCACAGGCCAGCAATGCTTTTTGGGATAATGGCATGCTCTAACCTCTTTTCCTTCCTGTTCAGATGAAGATGTCCTCCCAGCACGCTATTAGGATGCAAGTGAAATAAAAATAGCCTAAAACCTGAAATTCTGTCCAGCTGAAGGAGAGCCTTCAGCTGGGTGGGGTTGGGTTTTTATGTGGTTTTTTGTTTGTTTGTTTTGTGGGTTTTGTTGGGTTTTTTTCAGGAAAAGGGGAGGGGAATACTGGGAGAAGGATTTTTCTGAGAAATCCCTTTGCACATCTTGCCACCTCAGGAAAAAGCATCTGCCTCACCATCTAAAGTCCCGGTTCTTCATGCTCACAGCCTGCAAGCTTTGCCAGGCCCTGAAAGAGTTTCAGTTTCTCATGCTTGAACGTTAGTCCCTGACAGCAAACCACCAGAGAAACAGCATATTATCTGTGAAGCTCTAATCCTATTCAAATCACAGAACAGAGACCAGTAAAATTATTTGCAAAGTTTTTCACCTTTAGCTGTCTGAAAATCAGGAATTAAGGCTACAACAGCTGTTTTGGGTTCCTCTGCATTCAGAGACAGTTATTTTCAGAAAGTAACTCTTCCCATTTCTCTTCAACACTCATTTGAGGGTGATTCTAATTTTTTGGTAAGACAAGAATAATGTACTTCTCAGTAACTATCAATTCCCATGTATAAGTCCCACTCAATTTAAAATAGCTATGTGATTTAAAACAGCTATGTATTTAAAATAGCATAACTCTCATAAATCTATAATCACACAAAAATGGTGGTGTCAATTCTTGCTACTAATAAAAATATATGTGAAATATATTTTTATTTCAGAATATGAATATTTAGGCTGTAGAGTCTAGATCTCACAAGGAGTTTTCCAGACCTGTTAGCAAGGATTGGAGCTCTGTGTTACTTCTGCCACTATTACACCAGTTGCTTGACTTTGGAAGTCTCTGTCCAGTCCTGACATCTATGCTTCATAGCACGTTCTGGCAAAAAAAGAAAAAAAAAAAAAAAAAAAGCAAGCCACAATGACAATCCCTAGTCACGAAGATTTTCCTTTCAGTAAGAGATAAACAAGAAATCTCACCAACTACCACAACAAAAGCCAAAAGAGTGATTTGGTCACAGCTTGTCAGTACTTACATTTGAGGCACATTCCCAATACTATCTGCTTCTTTCAATCAAGCAAGTAAAGAGACATGCTATTTAATGGCTGGAAGTTAAAACTGAACAGGATTAAGCCTACAACAATGATGAATAGTTTTTAAAATGGGGATGACTGCATACTAAGATGAGGATGAAGCTTTCTGCCAATGAAAGTTTTCTGATAAATTAAACTGATTTTTCCACAGATATACTGAAGCACAACTGTGGGGTTAATACAGAAATTACTAAGCAAGTTTGATGGTCAGTGCTGTTTGGAGATGGTGGTAGTTACCCCCTTTTCTCCCCAGATACACAATAGTCTCTTTGTCTTCATCTTAATCTCTCTGTGCAGGAGTTCTTCACGCATTTCAGAAGATGGAAAATAAGAGAAAGAAATATGGGGAAGGTATTTCAGAACACGTGAAACATTGATAAGTAACAATGAATGAGTAATTCTCTAATTGGTTTGCAATAGAAGACAACAGGGTGCTTGAAGCAAACCACGACAAAGAGATGCTTTACCTGTTTGATGTGACTGTTTGATATTTGCAATCATTGTGGTATGGCAGTATCTAATTTTTCCCTACTAGTAAAATCTGTAATGAATAAGAGAACACATGCTCAGAAACAACAACAAAAATTTAGTTGACATCTCAAGAGCTATGGCAGACAGCACTAAAAGATAAGCAAGAAACCTTTCTAGACTTCAAACCACAGGGGAGATACAAAAAAATTGCTTTTTACCCATTTTCTCTGAACTTCTGGTTTTCCTGTCTGCAAAGGAGTTGAGAACTAGATCCAGACTGTCCAAAAGAGGAGCATGCCAGGTGCATTGTTCCCAACATTACACTTCATATTGAAAAAGGACTGTGGTGCTTCAGGTGTGAGCATGACCACATGGATTATCAGCCAAAAAAACATATTCCTGCCCCAATCCAGTGAGAGCACGGCTGGTAAAGGCTCATCAAGAAACACACATTTATTTGGATTAGAAAATCTGCAAGTGACAGTAACTGAGGTTACAGCCAAGAAAAACAGGTGGAAGTTTATTAGTGGACTCTTTGCAGGGTTTTCAAAATTCTCTGATAAAGGGAGAGGCTTAGTTATAATGAGTCTGCTGGCAGGAACAGCACATATTTCGTCTATCCAAGTGATTGGAGGATCAGGCTCGCATGATCTCTTGTGTGCTGACTCACCAGAGGGCAGCAGCTTTCCAGATGTGACATTAGCCCATAAAAATGCAAAACGTTCCTCTTGCTGTCCCAGTCAGACCACCCCTCTTTGTACTGTACTTTGATGCTAGCAAACCCATTTTTTGCGTGCTTCACTGGAAAGCTGAATATCAAAACGTTTTGGGGTAATGGCAGGTTGGGTCATGTACCTGATGCCTGGTTAATCCACAGCTTTGAAAACAGTATTTCAAAAACAATCTTATGTGGTTAATTTGCACTAAGATGATCTGCTGCCTCATAGAGACAGACTTTAAGGTTACTCCATGGTAAATTGAAAACATTTTTTTAGAGATTTTTTTACTTTAGCAGTTAAATATATTTCCAGCAGGACATTAGTTCTTCTTCATAGTTTGCTACTCTAAACTAAAGGATGGAGAAAATTATATTTATCCCTTATTAAGACAGGCAAAGACTTTATCTTTCAGGAGTGTCTCCTGGCAAGGAGAAAGTCTGACCTCTGTGTATCTCCAGTGATGATCTACCCTTCATCACTAACTTCACACTGCTGACAGTACCCTCATTTCCCCTGTGTCTGCATCTACCCTTCATTACTAACTTCACACTGCTGACAGTACCCTCATTTCCCCAGTCAAAATCCGGTTTCTGTCCTGGTGGGGAGGTTGGAAGACTTTCTAGGAGGCACTGTGTTACATGTGCCATATGGAAGGGCAAAGCACAAGAAGCAGGAAAGCCTTGCAGCATTTGCATTTCTGTTGTTGTTCTCTGACTTCTGGGTGGTCAGGTGTAATTCCAATGGCTCAGAACTTCCAGCACAGGCTTAGTACTGTAATTTATTAATAAGATGGAGATAAGTTAACTGTCAGCACTGAAGAGTTCATTTCCATCTCAGCTCAGTGGGAATGGCACCACACCTGGGTCTACAACTTTCCACCAGTAATGCAGAAAAAAAACTTTCCACCAGTAATGTAGAAAAAAATGTTTTTAACATCTGTCTCAAGGGGAGTTCACTGAGGGAGTGCACAGGACATACATCCCCAGGGTGTCCACCAAAGTTTTTCAGAAATGTGAGATGCAATATAGTTAGAGAAAAACAAAACACAGTGGTAGTTGTTTTAAATACCTCTGTCTAGTCCAGTACTTCTGGGAAGGTGAGAGGAATGGAACAAATACTATGGGAATGCAAACTGCTACCAAAAAATCCCTGACAAGAGACTGAGCATTTGTTGAGTACCAGGGAAGCATGCCATACATGCACAGTAGCAAAATAGTTTCATATTGACATGTTCAAAGCATAAACTCCTCTCCCTGTACCCATTGCACTTGAGACTTAACTTCTCAAAGATCTCTGATTGTTTGGTGTGGAAGCACTGACTCAGAACAGAAATTGTGATTGCTGTATAACAGAGGGGACTTCCACCGTTCACTAACACATTTGGAGTTCAATTACTATGTTCTTAAACCTGTATTTTGGGTGCTACTGGAGCTGGAGTAGCAATCCCAGGTAAGATCATAAGTAGACATTGTATACTTGCACACTGTCAAGACAGGCCATGGCCTAAGTCATTCATTTTCTAAAGAGGCTGGAGGAAGGATGGGAAAGGAGGGGCAGATAGAGGTGAAAATGTTCGTACTGCAGCAGATACAAAGCAGGTTACAGCATCCCCATGTCCATCTTGTATCTCTACCATTGTTTTTGCAGTTGGTGCTCACCAGCTTTTCCCTTCCCACAGATTCAATGCCCAGAGCTGGGGAAGTTTTCTCTGGAGCAACATGAAAGGTGAGGGAACAGAGAGAGAAAGACTGGTGGGCAAGGGATGGAGCTTCTCCAGCATATCTGGTACCAGATCAGAGGGGAAAGGGATCCTCCTTACCATGAGCCCTCTCCATCTGGTTCACAGGTGGAAATTAAGCCTTCAAGAGCAAGGGCTAGAATCCTATTTGTCTCATAGAAATACTGGTATCCAGTGAACTATGCATGTGCCTTGTACAGTTCATTGGGGCAGATACATATTTCTTTAGTTGCTATGCCAAATCACCTCTCAGGCTTTTGGGGTTTTTTTCTCTTCAACTGAGATCTCATTCGCCTCAAGCCTTTCTAAAATATCTTAATTAAATTAG
Source organism: Passer montanus (assembly GCF_014805655.1). Taxonomy (NCBI): domain Eukaryota; kingdom Metazoa; phylum Chordata; class Aves; order Passeriformes; family Passeridae; genus Passer; species Passer montanus. The sequence continues at coordinate 2,569,499 of NW_024373701.1, forward strand.
TAGAATAATTTCCTCTGTCTGTTTTTCTAAGTTTAAGTACAAGCAGAATTTTTTAAATTTTGGGAGGCGGGGATAATAAGGATAGCAAAGATTTTTTTTTTTGGATTTATGAAAAGAGTACACATCTAACACATATCAGATTGTATGGAAACACATTTTTGCCTAAAGTATTGATAATTTTTTTCCTAAGATCCTTGACAATGTATTAATAATCATGTAGTCAAACAATCATTTAACAGCCCTAAACTGTGTAGATTTTCTGGCAGCTGTAACAAAGTTCATCTTCCCAGCAGTCCCTGTCAAGCATTACAATACTGCTCACTCTCAGAAGGCTGGCATGGATGTTTTAACAAATTTAGATATAACTAAAGACTGAGAGGGAGCAAACAGGATGGAAGCACCTCAGTTACTCATACAAGCTGCAGCCCTGCAAATTAATTCCTAGTGCGGGAGCAAGATGCTCCTGCAGGGCTTACAGCAACAAGAGGGCACCCTGGAGCACCAGCAGGACCATAGCCAGAGGAGGGGGCAGGTAAAAGGTAGAACATGGAAACAAAGAACAGCTGCTGCAAGCTGCTACCACCCGTTTGGAGGGCAGCCCTTTACTTCCCTCGACTCTTATTTTGGAATGTGATTCCTCTCTGTGGTGGAGTAACAGCCCTGCAGGCTTTCACTTTGTGGAGCATCAAACAGCCCCACTGCACAAGCTCACCCCAATGATGATTTCATTGCTTCCTGCTGTGGCTGCTGGGTGACTTTGAGGAAGGCGTATCCTCACTGAACATGTTTGGCCTTCCGAGAAATAGGAAGAATTTTGAAACTCCCACGACCCTACAACCACAGTTCCTTTAAGAGATTACAGTCTTATCAGCAATTACTAAAACTGAGCACTTGCAAACCTGTAGATATGTTTTTTGTTACCAGGCTTAAAACTGCAGTCCCTGAAGCTACTAGGTGCTCAGGCCCACTGGTGACCCCCAAGGTTTCCTCAGGGACCATCCTCCTTCTCCCAGGATGCCTCCAGTTCCCCCATTCTTGCTCCTCCTCCCCTCCACCACTGAAGCAGCACCCCACATTTCTGCCAGCTGAGAACAGCTTGTGCTCCTCAGTGGCTTTGCTGCCACTTGCACCCTTCTCATGTCAGACATGTCATAGCACTGGCCCCTCCACTTTCCAGTTTCCTGACATAAGACTGATAAAGAATGTAAGCAACTATGAAAACCGTCAGAGGGAATTTACTTTGTCAATTTTTCTGCTATCATTTGCATGGAGGCTCTTTATTAAACTTGGAAATAAATATCTTTAGCACCCTAGCAAAAAAAATATATATGCAACCATATAAATTAAATATATATATATATATATATATATATATAACAAGAAGATCTAAGCTTCAAGGAGCCTTTTTGCAGAAGTAACTTTCATCATGTAGGGTTAGGTTTGCATGACTAATAGTGTATTTTAGAGACTAGATAGCTTCCTAGGGGAAAAAATGTAATTCAGACCATGTAGCATAAGAGTAGTTAGCAGCTGCTGGTGATGAACAAAATATAGCTGCAAGTGTTTACTTTTTAATAGATAAGCAAGAACCTTGTATCTTCCTGGAGCCCAGCTGGAACTCAGATATTGTTTGACTTTTTCTCTCCTATAACACACATTTGAGCTTGTAATGCTTTTGAAATCTAGAGCAAATAAAATACCACAAGTTAAAAATTACACGAGTCAAATGTACCATGACTCCAAAAGAATGGCTCAAATTTACATCTGTAATAAAATATTTTAATGAGGAATTAAGCGTAAATGGTGTTTACCACCACTCATTTTCCTCGTAATATACCTGCCATCTCTATGAAGATTTCTGAAGATAACACCACTCCTATTCTTTCCTGCACCTTCTTTTTTTTGGTGAGTGATTGGGTTTTTCCCACTGGAGAAGCCCAGAGCCTTTGACATCTGTTCATTATTTACCCAGTGCAGTGCACTTGGCAAGCACAGCCAGTTCTGCTCATTTAATCACAAAGTAAACCAAGGCACACTGAGGCAGAGCCTCACTGCCAGTGCTAATGGCTTACATGGCACCATGACAGTTTACACCAGGTAATGACTTATCCAAGGGTGTTAGACTGGTTGCCAGGGCTATGAAATTACAGGGGGACATAGGAGCTCTGGTCACCTCTGCTGATAGCACAGCACCTGCAGATTGGACCACTCACTGTCCTGGAAAGAAATTATGTAGGAAGGAAGTTCGTTGTCAGAAGTCACAAGACTTTTTCTTATGTGAAAATGTGAAAAAAATAACCCACTGGTCCACATAAGCACATGTGTTTGAGACATATTTAATAAAAATATAACAAAAATTCAAATACAAAAATGCAATATTTATTTTCAAAGTTATAATCACTCATGACCTCTAAATTGAGATTTCTGTGAGCAACCAAGAAACTATGACACTTGAGTTCAAATATTTCAACTTTAAAAATTTTTGATTCCTAAATGTAGATGCCCGAACACACACCTCATTTAAAAAATGCCAGAATTATCGGTTACCTCATTAGAGTAAGCATTTCACCCAAAATAATACAAGAATCCCTGCAAGTAAAAGCTGAGGAGAAAATGCATTTTTGTCTGCTTTTTTAGCTTGTAGATGAGAAGCAGCTACTTTTTAAAATTAACATATCCTACAGAGTGCTATTTTTGATCTCTATAGCTTCGGCAGTGTCACACTAAGACAGTCTGATAAATGTCCTTGTTAAAAAAATAAGTCCTGCTTATATTAAAATTTGGCCTAAGCATGCCTTTAGAAACAACAGTATTTATGACAAAATAGCCTGAAATAATACCTATTAAAAAGAACCTTTGGTTATTTTATTTCACACAGACTGATGTTACCATATCTTCTCTACTCTTCTATGTTTAGGAGTATATTTTTTCTATTTAAGCATTATTTTTCCCTCTCTGTCCTCAGAAATATATTTTAAGATAGTGTGGCATGAATTCCACAATGACAAATAGTTTTTCTAGTCCAAAATTTTATTGTCATTTCCATATCAAATCTAGCGCAATTATCTTTACTTAAGGAATTTTTTCAAAGCTTTAACATGGCACAGCAACTTTATTTATTTAAAACTTTCTTGAGTGTTCATAATTGTAGTGGGTAACTGCCAAAATGAAAAGGATGTGACAAATAGTAGTTTTCAGGATTTTATATTTTAGTTACAGAGCTCTGAATCAATTCTAACAAGAACTGATGTAGTTCTATGAAAACTAATGTCTTCAGAGAACAGTACGTGTACCTGTGAAAACAGTGAAAAGATGCGGTAATGTTCTTTAGCATGGCTTAGTCCAGAAATTGTGAGGTTTAACTGCCTTTTTTCTTGAGCAAACGAGTATATTAAATTACATTGATTCAGACCCCACAAGCTTTGAGACTCTGTGGTCCATCAAAATATGCTTTGTTTATTTTAACGGATAAACAAATCCAAGCTCCACCCTGGCCATGGAGCCAACTGAGAGTGGGTGTAAGTCAGTGGACTTACATTCCTTCTGGAAAAGAGATTTCTGAATAGTTTGGCCTTTATATTTATCTCAGAATATTCATACCACTTCTGCTGCAGTGAGACATAAATTGTGTCATAGCTGTAGAGCCCCCACATGTTTTGTTTTCTTCCCCCTCACTTAAAAATTGTAGGGAGAAGACTATTGGAAAGGTAAATTTCTTATAATAAAAAGCTGGGTCCCTAATACAGGCAGGTTCTGTGGCTTATGAGAGAGCAAAGGCTCTCACTTCTGCAAACGCTAGCCTGGGGAGGTTTGCCTTAAATACACACAGGTAGAGGGAACTTAAATGGCTTTAACTCACCACTAAAACTAATGTTACAAAAAAATAGCACTAACCATTCAGAAACCTAGAGTAGAATAGCTATGGGTTTATGGTTATTTCTTTTTTAAAAATCAAGGACTCCAGTAAGTGTAAAAACAATTTCTTTCCTGGCATTAGCAGAACCTAGATCTCTTCTGGGTTTTACAGACCCCTTCTTTGGGAGACTCGGTGTCTATTGAGCTGTTCTTCATAAAGACTCTTCAACTTAAAATTAAATCATTAAAACAAGACACTTTTAATGTTTGCACTCTAATGAAACCAGATGTGGCAAGAATGAAAGAGCCTGAATCCCCAAGAGCAAACTTTGACCCCAAAAGCCTTCAGCTATTTTACTTCATCTGTGCCCTTCTGTCTGGATTCTTCCTTGGCTAGACAGAGGTCTCCACAGCCACCAAAATTTTCATGGCATGTTACACTGTTGGTACATGGTGTGAATGGCCACTCTTTCCCAAAATCAGAAGTAGATGGGACTGAGGCAAGTAAAAGAAGGTGCTATGCCAAGGACTGCCAAGACAAACTGTTTCGTCCCTGCATGTGAAGACCGTGTTTTGGGGAGCATGTACTTGAACCACTGCCTGTTTGGTTTGTTTCTTTTTTGGCTTTTGTATGGCTTGATTTTTGGTGAGGAGGGAAGAAGCCAGCCATGGAAGTGATTTTTTGGGAGGAGCTGCTAAAAACTCTCTGTGCTCGGCAAAACCAATCACTGGCTGGCTCTGAGAACAGGCACATTGTCTATTAGAAAAGCTAGTAACGCCTCTGTGATGAAATGTTTAAGAAAGGGAAAAATCGTGGAAAGTTCTCTTTTTTCGTTGCCTTTGAGGAGCAGGGAGGAGACTGCTGTGCCTCTCTTCGGCGGGGCCAGGCCCCTTTCCAGTGGGGCAGCTGGGCTCCATTCCCAGCAAGGCCGGGGCCCATTCCCACTGGGGTCAGGGCCCCTTCCCAGTGAGGCCAGGGCCTGTTCCCAGTGGGGCCAGGGCCCCTTTCCAGCGGGGTGGCCAGGCCCCTTCCCTGTGGGGCCAAGGCCCTTTCTGGTGCAGCTGCTGAGATCATGCTGAGGGGAGGCCATCCTGGCACCGCCAGCAGCCACGTGGGTCTTGCTGGCCAGCCACCATGGTGCCAGCTCCATTTAGCACCTCACTTCCTGAAAGGTGCCAAAAAAGAGAAGTTGTTGTCACCCTTCTGCCCTTTTGTTTGCAGTGTGGCAGGCCAGAAGCGACCATGTGGCCACTGCCATCTTGGCACGGCCAGCGATGGACTTTGCCTGCCTGGCTACTTCTAGCCTGCCACACTGCAAACAGAAGGGCAGAAGCAGTGGCAGTAGCTTCTCCTTTTTGGCACTTGCACAAAGAGAGGCACTAAGTAGAGCCGGCGCCATGGTGGCCAGCACGGCCTACAAGGTGCCTGTGGGGACCCCATGATTAGCAGCGAGAGGCATGGCAAAAATTCCCTTGCCTTACCCTAGGCTGCCTCTGTACTCCTCAATGGCAGACTCTCTCTTTCAGAAAATCTAGGTTTGACTCATAAAAATCAAGACTCCTCCAAAGCCTGAAACTGCTTTTTCCCTGTTCTGGCAGATGAGACCAACGTGTGTGTGTGTGTGTGTGTGTGTGTGTGTGTGTGTGTGTGTGTGTGTGCACGCATGCAATTTCTAGTCTTTGGACTTAGAAATTTAGAATAGAAACTTTTGGTGGTTTGCATTTCCAATGACCGCATACATATATATATATATATATGAATATATAAGAATATCTAAGAAAAAAGGCCAGTCCTCACACCACAGAGAGACAGGTAATCAGAGGAGACAGAGGAATCCACTTCAGAAGGTTCATAGAAACCTCTCCAAGAATCAATTTTACACAGCTGATATTTTAGTCTTTTAAATTAACACACTATTTTTCTTCCCGTTCCTTGACATTTCATCTCACAGCAAGTTTCAAGAGATGCTGTCCCTGGTCACCAACTGGGAAAGAGCCAGGAATTCTCATAATCCTGGATATGTACATGCATCCAGCTGTGGCAGACAAACATCTTTCAATTTTTCATGCTGCCAACTAGAAATAATACCTGCAACCTGTAAGAGATACAAGGCTCATCTGAGCCACTGAGCTCCACATCTTGTGTTGAAGATTGCAGGCACTGCACATGGTGCTCTTCACAGTGCAATCTCACAGCTATCTTTCCATTCCAGACCTCTATATTCCTGCTCTGAAAGAACATTACTAGTCTGTCAGTATCCCATTCTGTCATTACACTGAACAGTGTTTTGTTTAAGTTGGATCATACCAAGGGCTTTCTGAGAAAACCCATCAGATTTTGCATTTAAATTATCTACTTCTTAATGTTCAGGCTTCTTCAATTCTGTTTCCTTTGTTTGTGTTCAAATATTCTTCTAGTAAATACTTTGTTTTTCAAATGGACCCAGTACGAAGAATTTGAGACAGGCAGATGGAAATACCTTCACAAAATTAGCAAGAAATGTAGTAATACTGTGAATGAGTTCCAGGAATTACTGAAAGTCACTTGGTATTAATTGCTTAGTAATACAGTGCTTGAGGTTTCCTGTCACTATTTCAGTTTGCCAAATCTTAAAAAAAATTAATTTCAGTTTCACATGCTTGCAAAAGCCTGTTTCTACCTGATCATTTTGCAAAAAAGAACTGACCTGGTATTCAAGAACATTGGAGGGCTTTCCTTAATTCATTTGGTGACCAAACTTTTGTAAGAACCAACCATGAGAACAAGAACAACAAGGATAACACAGAGTTAAAATGCAATAAGCATCATTCTTCCATGATATCAGACAAATAATTCTATTGCTATTGCCAAATAACTCAAGCATAGCAGTTTATGTTCATTTCAACTTGCAGCTGCTAGTTCATGTTGGATAGACAGCTCCTCAACCCCACAAGATGTGTTTCCCCACATCCTCCTCTAACTCTGAGGCCGTCTGCTGAAACCACGGTTTGGCTTTCAGGAGAAGAGGGAATGTGCTGACTTCCTCAGCAGGAACACACAAGCACCCTTGATCCTGATGGAAGCACAGCAGAGTGTCTGAAGACACACTGCCTACATGGCTGAGAACCACAGGCTCATGCCTGTGGGAGACTGAGAGACTTGGGAAGACTCCAGCCTAACCCCTGCCCTGAGCAGACTCAGCTATGGGGTCAGACCAGGTACTTCAGGGCTTTTTATACTAGTGGGCTGACAAAACTCCAGGGATGGAGATGGCACTGCCTCTCTTGGCCATTCCTGCATTGTTGGGCAGTTTTCATGGGGAAAAGCCTTTTCCTTCTCATCAGACTGAGCATCTTCTGTTGCACTCTGTGGCCATTGCCTTTCACTCTCCTGCTCTTTGTTGCTCTGAGGAGCAGCTTCTCAGTAACTTCCTCACTGATACTGTCGGAAAGGCACAGTAAGAACGGGGCTGCTCCGTGGCTCACACAATAAGTGTGCCCCCAACACTGGCAATGCCCACAGTGGTGTCAGGCTGTTGACAGGGACCAGTAACACCTGCTCCTGACAACAAGATGAAGTAACAAGTCAGTTCTGGGGTCCTTGAAGGGAGTCTGCTTGCAAATCACAGGAGGTGGAGCTGAGTGCATATGGTATAGCTCAAGTCAGAATAGCACCTTGGACTATTTGGTTGGACCAGAGACCTCCAAAGTTCCTTCCAATTGCCACAGTTTATCACAGATCATTTCAGACCACATGGTAGAGAAGTACTGAAAAGTAAATAATTCATACACTAGGTGATTATAGCCTGGTGGGCAAAGCATGAACTCTGAAGCTTATTTTATAAGAGAAGGTGCACAATGAACAGAATGGAAAGAGCAGACTGTGTTTGATTAGTTCTCTTGTGAAGTTTCTAATGCAGTCTACTTGCAGACCCAAACTCTGTGACACAGGATCTCTTAGTAAGTTCCTCAAACTTTTTCTGAAACAGCTTCCAATATGTTCAGTGTAACAGGAAAATCATTGTTACTGTTATTCACAGTGCCCATCTCTGCTTCTGTCTCTTCCAACAAGCCTACATTTCCAAACTTGGGAGAAATAGTAATTTTTGTCAAAGGAAGGCAATCTTGTCAAGGAAGGAAATGCCATTGGTATCCTTATCCAGGGAACTATCTCAGCAAATCCTCAGTTTAATCCAAACTACGAGTTTGTGAAGTCCCAGACGTAAAGATTTTTTAGAGAACAAAAGCCAGGTGTACTGACCAAAAGGAGAAAACAAGGCAGCAGCCTTTTCACATTTACAACAAAACAGTGAGTAGAGTATGTATTTCTCTGTATCAGTTTTTTCTGTCCCAGGGGAAACACCTAAAAGCAACAAACCTCCCTGCTTCATGTGTTGCCACTTTGAGGCTTGTCTGGTCACAGAAATGGTCCAATGTCTCAAACCCAGACAGATCTGGTACTTCTGGGAAATTATGTGCACTAGTCTTAGCATGTTTCCTTGGAGGGAGACAGGTTAGGTGATGTACTCTTCCTTGAAGACCTCTGTTTTAAAGGACTAATATTTTTATGCTGTTAAAACTCATGCCTTTATAACCAGACCAGCACACTGATGTAATTTTCCACCCATCTACATGGGTAATGTCAACACTGACACAAAGTGGTGCAGCCACCAGCCCTGAGTCAGCACCCTACAGCCTTTCAAGGACGTGTTACAACTCAGGTCTGCTGGGAGGAAGGCAAACATGCTAGTACCCTCTCAACAAAGGCAGAAGAAACAAGATAAAACAGTGAGAAGTAGTGCAGATGAGGGACCAGAACCAGAAATGTTCCAATTCTACTACTCTGGGGTAAAATTGTGTGTGCTGGGGAAATTCAAAAACATGGACAGCAGCCCATAGCTCAGACAATATGGCTTCTGGAGACAGGAGGCTGGGACAGCTTTTTATTTTACAGTCCCAAGGAACAGGCAGCAGGTGGGAATTTTGAGATCTTTTTGAAATTGGCAGAGATGTGGACGTGTTTGGCAGGCTTGTATAAATGAAGTATGTCTACAACAGAAAAAATAGCCTTGCTGTCCTCATTGTGTAAGCTCCCTCCACAGATTCCAGCTCCTACTTCTCATGCCCTCCCTTCCCACCCATATCTCTCCTCTTCTGCCCAAAGAGTTACTCAAAACTATGTCTGTGTTTGTATAGCTCCTCAAATAAGGTGGTGCAAACCCATAATTTCTCCCAGGACTGACCTCGTGCCAGGGAGACTGTGCACACCAACCCTTGTATGACAAACACATCACCAGGAATAGCAGCCTGATGGACAATAAAGCGGTTCAGCTGAGAAACAATGATTTTTTTTTAGAGTTGTCTACCAAGTTGTCTACAATGTGGACATTGTACTGGCCTGTGCTTAGAAAGAGCATCTACATAAAGAACTTCCTGAGGAAGGGGTAATGGCACTGCAGGTTTGTCCCACATTGATAGTGCTGTGTGTGGGGCACAGGTCAGAAAGACAGAGGAATAACTGCACTGTAAAAGAGAAAGTCTGGTCATCTGGTTGTGGTCTTTGTGTGTAATAGCTTCACTGAGACATGGATGACTAAAACAGCCCATGAGTTCTCCCATTCAATGTTTTAAAGAGCAAATCCCTTTAAATCTATCTACCTCTGCAACTTCCTCTTTCACACTTTGCTGTGAAAATATACACAGCAAGATATATATGAAACATACATACCTCTTTGATACATTTTAAAAGTATTTTTTATCAGGCAAAAGTTTTAATTTTGCAAAGATCACTAGAAGCTTCTTAACTCTCAAAATTGAAACAAATATGTAAACTGATTCAGTTGTGGACATACCCAGAAAGCAAACAAATGAGAAATGTTTCATCTGGTTTTCTCCCAGAACAAAGACAAATGAAAAGACTACCTCACAGTTTATTCCCAGAAGAATCTTCTCATCAGGTAACACAAGCCAACACTGAATATTTACAGTACCCATGAGTCCTTGCTTCTGTTGCCATTAAACTCTGTAACTTTATTCAAGTCATTTAGGGAAGAATATTTTAGGGAAAACATAAACAAGTGAATTTCCTCCTTTCTGATTCTCTGTAGTCAGCAAAGCTTTTGGACCCAAATTTCTAAAACAGGGCAAACAGAAATCAGTTTAGCTAAAATGAACACAGACTTCAGGAACTCTACATAAGACTCAGAAGCAGCATATGCATGGAGAAAGAGAAAGTTAACTCTTCTGTGGTAGACATATTTAATCACACATATTCAGGAACATTACATGAATTCCCTCACACAATCTTACTACACATGCGCTGTGGCATTGGAGAAGTGATGAAGTTATATTTTTATAGGAGGCATGCAAACTGTGGGTGTTTGCATCAGGAAAAAAACACAGCTTAAATAATAATGTTAATCAGTATTTAATACTGAAATGCTAATTTCACAGCAGCAAGGAGAGCCAAGAAATAGAGATGAGAACCAATGTTTTCCAGTTTTTCACCCTTTTCCTGGAAAAGCAAAATACAACACAATATCAGAAGTGAGAATAAGAGCACAGGGTGGGACAACATCAAGATTCTCCATATCCTGAACAAAGCGGAGAACATTCAAAAGGAGACATTTAAGGAAAACAAATATCTATTTCAAGAGTCAGTTAAAATCAGGTGAAGTAAGAAGAGTTGAACAGTGTTTTTTCACACTTCTGGTCAATATTTGGACAGAGAAGGAAGAAAGACAGAACCTAAAAGGTATCATCAAACCCTGCTTCTCTGTCTAGCTTCAGGAGAAATCCGTGGCTGTGGGCTGTGAAGAGATGAACTTTTCCAGTTGTTTGGAAGCTTTTAGAGTCTTCTACCTCCTGAAACTGCCTCCTCTGCAGATATTTCCTAGAGGTGCCTCACCAGGTCAGTGGCTTTGGTGAATTGTCTATCTGGCACCTACCATGTAAAGTCTTCATCAGGGGTTTAGGTGACTCTATGATCCAGTAATGACTGAACATTACTCTAACACCATTGGCCCAGCAATAAGTGGTGATGACTAGGCTTTCTTCTGTGAAAAAATTGGTTTGTCTTTTGTAAACATGGGAGGAAGATCTGAAAGGATGAAGTCTTACCAGTCTCAGCTGCCCTATATCTGATGGTATTTCAAGATTACCAGAGCTTTGAGATAAACTTGCTGAGACATTTTTCTTCCAATTGCTTCACCATTAGACTACCCTTTAGAACTTTATGGATGTATCCTGCTCTCTTCAGTATCAAGGTTCCCTGCTCATTCCTCTGGGTCTAGACAGGTATCAGGGCACCCCTCAGTGTCTAGGCCCATATTTCCTTGAGCACATTCAGTTGCTTTTGAAGTGAGGAATATTCTTATTTCCTCTCCAGAGGTGTTCACCCAACACAATTCTTATAAAGGAGGTTAGCATAGCAGCTGAAAGTGAAAAACAATAAATTGACACTATTCAACAACCCATCTGGTTCACAACAGGAAAAAATTCACTGAAATGTCCCCTACAGAGTTCTAAAAGCTGTAAGGCTGGGTTTGGCAAGTCAGATATATTTTATAGGGTTGACCTGCTTATAAATCTATTTCTTTAATTTTAGTATCAGTCTTGTATCAACTTCTATTTTTTTTCAGGTGCACATCTTAGTCATTTTGCCCCTGAGGCAAATTGTGAGTGCATTAACACGTGTGCAACCCAAAACTCAAGTTAGATAACATTGCAAATAAAACCCTCATAGAGGAAAGACCTTCTACCGTGAATACATGTAAAATGCAACTGTCACCATTTTGCTTCTAAAATGTAAAAGAAAATTTTTGGACTTGGGTCGATTCCCAGGTAATTTGTAACACTGTTTCAAGTTCTGCATCCTGTTACTCCAACTCAAGGCTTCATCAAATTTTTAAATGGGTGTTAGTAAGGGAATTAGACATGAGACCAGACATGAGAACCAGACAGAACTTACAGCTCTAGGACCCCCTAAGTAAGGAAGGTCATCAGCCTAATGGAGCAAGTCCAGAGGACATCACCAAGTTGATCAGAGGAATGGAGCACCTCTCCTACTAGGAAAGGCTGAAAAAACTGAGATTGTTCAGTCTGGAGAGGAGAAGGTTCAGGGAGACCTTATAACACCCTCCACTAACTAAAGGGGGCTACTGGAAAGCTGAAGAGGGATTATTCTACAAGGGCATGTGGTGACAGGACAAGGAGGAATGGCTTTAAATTAAAAGAGAGTACATTTAGATTAGCTATTGGGAAGAAATTCTTTACTGTGAGAGTGGTGAGATACTGGTACAGGTATCTACAGAGAAATTGTAGATCCCTCCTCGCTGGAAGTGTTCAAGGACAGTTTGGATGCTGTTTTGAGCCACCTGGTCTATTGGAAGGTGTCCCTTCCTCTGACTAGAGAAGAAACTACAATGTCTTGAAAGTCTCTTCCAACCCAAACCATTCTATGGTTCTTTGATTCCATGAAACCCTCATTTCTCCCAGATTTGTATGGCTGTGCCTCAACATATGCCTCAAAAATTTTGGATCTCAGCTGTGTCTTCTAGCCAATATGAGTAGGAGAACTCAGCATGTGACATGCTAATTGTTTCAGGTATGATGACAGATTGCAATGAAGCTGGGATAGCAGGTAAGAAGGAGAAGGAATTCATGGTACTGTAAAACTCTGTGGAGATAAAGAAGGTGACAGGTACATCTACATGGCAGCTGAAAAAGAAAAGCAAGATTTGCTCTTCACACTGGTACATACTAATCCATGGTAACTTCTGCTGAGATGTATTTGGTTGCTGAACCTCTCCAGTAAAATCAACTGACAGGTACCTCCCTCCCTTTCTTTCATGTTTGCCTCATGACATGAGGCATGTCATGAGGCAAACATGATTCTTTCCACATCACCTGTTAATCAATACTGAAACCTAGCTCATATGCACAATCCCTTCTCTGACAGAAGGGCAGAATAAAAACTCTCCCTATGCTGAACCCATGGGTAGCAAGAGCTTGCAACACCCAAACTTTCAAGTCCTTTTATGACTATAATTTTCAAAAATTTGGAGGGTAAAAGGTTAAGAACACACACCCTTAACCCTGTGTCTGTTGTGGCTGTAACAATGCAGTCAGTCCCTCTGAATTCCATTTAGCATGCCACCACTGCCAAGGCAAACCAGTGCACCTACGAGCATGGCAGTAAAACTGCCCAGGTGCTGCTGTTCGCAGGAAGTGTGGAGATTGATGGCTGACAGCCCATCACATGAGTGACTGATCTCATGCCCAAATCTTCTGAGAAAAACATCTGGATCTCTGTAACCTAAGAGACTCTTTCCTATTTTGTAGTCAGAATTTTGTAATTCTTTCATAAGGAATTGCATGAAGAATTGTAACTGAGTTATGGTATGAAATAAACCAGAGTACAAATAAATCTGTGAGGTTCTGGAATAAATCTGGTCAGAAATGGCTAAATTGCTGGTTACTTCTCCAATGGTGTTTGGAGACTTCCCAATAGATGAGAAAATTAGGGACGGTTGTGATTTCCTCATGGAAATTTACAGAAAAAAATTCTTGAGATAAGACTCCATCTCTTCCCAGAATCATGTCTTTCAACACAAAGAAAGAGAGAGCAAAGATATTTACAAATTCCTTGCTAATCCTTCCAACTCCTCTGAAAGGAGAATAAGTATATGCAACTAACAAAATTAATTCAAATTCAGGAGTTTGTTTAATGCTACAGAATAAAGTTTCAGTTCAAGCTGAAACTCAGTGCCAACCCCTATCTATCTTTTTGTCTTCTTACCTGACATGTACTGTTAAACAGAGTTTATTTATTTCATAGGAATTGTCTTTTGCAATATCTCTATTGCTTGAAGATAATAAGCATGGAGTATATGTCTACAAACTTACTCAGGAAAAATCATTGTAAAATGAAAGGATGAATGTACAGTATCAGGGTTTCTCTATCTTCTAATAAGCTCAAAAAGTCTCTGATTGGTTTTTAGTCTCTCTGTTTCTGCTGTACTAGAAAACCTTACTATCAGTTCTTCAGTATCAGGGTTTCTCTATCTTCTAATAAGCTAAAAAGTCTCTGGTTTTTAGTCTCTCTGTTTCTGCTGTACTAGAAAACCTTACTATCAGTTCTTGTAATTATAGCATTTATACTTCAGAATTTCTACTAATCCTAATTTCAGTTTATACTGTGTTGATTTTATGTTTCTTTTTATTGTCCTAACTTGCATTATTTTTTTTTTCTGGAAGGAAATTCTTTAGTCTGTCAGGATATATGAGAAGCTATTTCAACTCAAGCTGTCCCCTGCTGGTCCTCATGTTGTTCATACCCCTCCTACAGGGCATCAGTGTCTTCTCATTGTTGAACACCTTGCTGTTTCAGCTTACAAATCATAGCCACATAAAGATCCTTAGACATGTAAAAAAAATTCCATTATTTTCCCCACAAATCAGAGACAGAGTTAGAAGTTAAACAGCCTGAAATATTTTAATCTCTCCCAGTGATGCTGCTCCACTTTATGAAAACAGGAACCTGTGTCCTTTCCTGATGGAGCCTTTCCATTCAGTACCAGAGGCACTGTCATTGAACCTAGGGACTTGGAGAGAGGAACAGCAAAGGACCTCCAAGGTCTTTAACCTTAACCTCTAAGTCTAAAAAATGTGTAAGCAAGTGTCACAAAAATATAATTTTGGCACTGAAATTACCACGACACCTTACCGTGTTCATTTTCAAATGACAGCCAGATGGAAAAGCTGGGAAATGAAAGCCAGCTCTCTTTCTGAGGACGACAGAAACAGGAACACAGTGGGCTGTGTCAAGATGACGTACATGTCCCTCCAGCATGTGTGTTACTGCTTAAGGAAGTCTGACAGCAATTCCAAATTCACAGGACCACAGTTTTCACCAGGTTGCAGAAGGCTAAAGACTAGTCTGCAAGAATTGAATTTCATCCAGCAACTGGTGGACTTTGTTTCATTATTATCTAATTGTTGTCTCTTCATGGCAAAATCAAGTAGAATGACCCACAAGCAATAATGCTCTAAGCCCCTACAGTATGAGTTGGTTTTGAAGGTGTCTTTTTTCTATTTAAGATGCCTTTCCTGACACATAGAAATATGTCTATGACACTTTAACCAGAAAAAACAGAGAAATGGAATTGTAGGTTCTATCTTCCCAAACTTTACGCTTTAGAGGTGATATATAAAATCTGGAAGTGGGAAGCATTGGGCTGGGTGCCTAGCTAGGCCCCATTAGACTAGGCCTGTGTTAGCTTCCACCAGGGTTTACACCAGCTGGTGGTCTGCACTTCCACTTTACCCACGAGCACAGCCTTAACACGTTTTACTCACCACAGTAAGTGATTCTTCTTGGCACATACATACATCAAAACTAGCTATCCAGAACAAGATTGTCACAGTATTTACTCAGCTATCATTGCAATCCCAGGTGCCAACAGAAACAAGGAAACGTACGAGTTCCGGTCCCTCTGATTGGGATGTATCAGCCAGTAAGCAACACAAAGGTGCACAAAAAGTACCACTCATCTTCACTGAAACCACCCAAATGAAAAAGAAGGTAGGTTTGGTGTAAGTCATGTTGTAATCTGCCCACTGAGTGATGCAGCTTTTAACAATCCTGGCTGGACTACAGGTGTATCTAAAATGGGTGAAAAAATGGGGTTTCAGTTGGACTGGGAGATTTTTAAAGCAACAGGTAAGGTTGTTTCTCTGGAAAGAAGGGCCAAAACTTGTTATTCCAAATAATATTTAGGGCTTTTATGATCTATAATCTAATTTATACTTTTTGAAGTTTCTCTCTTTCCAGCTGAACCACCACGTGTGCCACATAAAAAAAGAACAGCAAAAAGAAGAAAGATAAGAAATTATCAGAGAGATAAAAAGCACACCATTTCAGAACAAGATTGTATGAGAAGAAAGTTTTACAGAGCAAAAGGGCTTTAATGTATGCCTCAGAAACACATTTTTTTTTAAAAAATAGCTGATGACTTTTAAAGTAAGCATGCAAAAAGCAACTTCTTTCTTGTTTGCTATTCGCTGTGACAAATTTTAAGTTCTTTGTTTTCAGATGTTTTTCAGAGTATGAATGAGCAAAAGTGAGACAGACTGTCATGCTGGGAATCAGGAACAAAATTGTTATGTGCAGCTTTTCCAAAAGCATCTGGTAAGGGTATTTGATCATTCTTCTGAGTGCTTGCAAGGCTGACATTCCAGAAGCCTTGAGCATGTACAAATCAGCAAAGAATGAGGAAACACAGTAGGACATAATTGCTGACAGAAAGAGAGAAGACAACACCCTGTGCTGTGTGATCACTTAACAAAAGGGAATTCTCAAATCTCGAAGTGAAACCTGCCATGCAGTTTCGTGGTGCAGTATCTGTCCTCAACATCTTGCACATTAAAGACATTTTTAAATGAGAATATTAGCACATGTGGTGGTAACTCCAGGCACTCAGAAAAAAAATAATCAAATTCAGCTCTCCCATTCCAAATCACATTGTGGTTATGGCCCTATGTTAAAAAAGTGTTTGTTATGGATTCCAGCTCCCCTGCTGTCAAATCCTTCACTCCTCCTGCACCTCAACCCCATCAAGGGCTAAATCCAAGAATTACTGCTGAATAAAGCGGTTTTGTGCACATACAATGAGTATTTTATTCAAGCCATCTAAGACATATTTTACAACAAATCTTTTCATTATCAGAGGTATTTAAAAAATGTTTCACCTTTAGTCACACTTTGCAGATACACTGTGTGTAATATTAAGTTTGGTGTTTGATGCACAACCCTTTTTTTTTTTCCTTAAATTCTTAATTATTTTTAAACCACCCCATGTTGCTAAACATTACCCGTCAGGGATAAGTAAATATTTTTGTCCATAGCAGATTTTCATAATTAATCCCATTTACTATAGTGTGCGATTGGTTCTTTTTCAGAATAGAAAGTAAAGAAATTATGTCTGTATGTGTAAAGGTGCTTTAAAGCATTGGTTTCTTTATGGCATTTCCCTGTGAATTTGGGGGTTTTTTTCCAAGATCAGCCATTGTGTATTTTAAATGGGAGCTGTGGCATGCCCTTGAAAATATTTTTACTTAATACATATTCATTTAAGAAACTACCTTTGAGATGCACACAGACCTAGAGATAATTATGCCACTGATCTTGCAAAAAACATTTCCTGCAATTTTTGTTTTTTTCCTTACAGTCCCAAAAGGACCCACATATCTTGCTTGCAGAAGCAAGTCTGGCTTGTTGAAACCAAACATGGTACAAATAGAAAGCATTACTTAGACTTCAAAATGAATGTAATTTTAATTTACTTCTCTGCTGAGTTTTGTCTCTTTTGTTCCTGCAAATCAAAATAAAACCAAACTCCAACCTCAGTTCCTAGTGAGCACCTCCTCTAGGCTGCTAAATTCCGTATTGGCCCATGAGTTGTTCTTGGAAATAATGAAGTGAACTGACCAGTGTCAAAACTGTCTTCTTTCCAGGAAAATATAGGATCAAAGTGACTGAGTTGAAAACTCTGCCTGCTGATGCAGGACCCAGGATAGATTAATAGAAGAACCCCATTTCCCTGTCTGGAAAGCCTTCTGTCTGTTAAGGGACACTCCAATCCCCCACCTTCCATCCCCACCTCCCAGTCTAATTTCTAATATTAAACCTGACCCAGAGATGACTCCATCTGCAATGTCATCTGACATAAAAGTTCTGGGAAGAAATACAGTTTGTAACCACCTCTTCTGATGACTCCTTTACTCGTGACTTGACCACTCATATTCTAAGAAGTTAATTTATCCTACATTCTCTTCTAAGAAGTGAATCTGTCACCTTGTCTTGCTGGGCAGGCTGCATTTTTCTTCTCTGCAGCAGGAAGCTGAACTTTAAGTCTGCCCTACACACAACAGAAGACAGACTCTATGCTGCACACAGGGAGGAACCACTGGTGTGTCCATGCTCTCAGACTTGCTTTACATTGATTTTGCCTTATGTGGGTATGAGAAGCAACGAATACAGCAGAAGCATGATGAAATACTTGGCAATGAGAAGCACTTTGACTTCAATAAGCAAGCCAGGTTGGTCCAAGGTAGTGCAAGTATGTTTGTGGTCTGTGTGTGCGCAGCGATGTCCTAGAATGTCAGGATGCTGTCACAAGGTACCTGCATTTGCAAGAACAACTGCCCAGTATTGCTTCTTGCTGCTGTGCAGTGTCCCAGATGCAGGTACTGTGCTGCTGCACAGGGTGATACTGAGCAGCTGCAGATCTGGC
The DNA here is from genome assembly GCF_014805655.1 of Passer montanus. NCBI lineage: Eukaryota > Metazoa > Chordata > Aves > Passeriformes > Passeridae > Passer > Passer montanus. Next base: position 2,587,627 of record NW_024373701.1, read on the forward strand.
CTGCCCCAGTGGACAGTGACCTCATTACACAGGCAGAGTAAATTGGTGGGGGTGAGGGGAGCCTGTTTGCTCTTCTTATGCAGATGGAGAAGCTTCATCACATTTGTGCCAGTTGGAAAGTGTCACACACTAGAATACAAGTCACGAGTTGTCACCTGAGCCTGCTCTTCTGTTTTTACACCTTCCTCAGCTTCTGACAGTGAGCAAGGGAAGTACCTACAGGACAAAGTACTTCACATTCCTTGTTGTTAATTGGTTTGCAATTTGAAGTAAACATTTGGAAAATTCATGGTATCAAAGAGCCACTGAGCCACTAAAGTGTCCTTTTGAACGGAACCCTTGTCATGAGGTTGATGTCATTCAAATGAGGTCACTGATAAAACCAAGTCAAATATACACTGATACTTGTTAGTCATCCCCTAGTATTAGTTACTTATCAGAGAAGTCATTATAGATGTCAAAATATGAATAGACTGTACTACATATTAACTATTATTCAAGATTTTTTTTCAAGCAATATGGCAATGAGTTTTGGGGAAAATTTTCAGTTCTTTAAAGCCATTGAGTCATAATAGTTTCAATTTAGAAATCTTCTAATGTGACAACAAATTCTGGAGAAATTTATCTAACATAACAAGCTGGTTGTCTGTACATTTTGCAGCAAAAATCACAAATCAATTTCACTGTGCCTCAGCTTGTACTTGTCTCCAAGTAGGAGACTTTGAATTAACAAAACCTTACTTCCTCTCTCCTCCTTCAACTTTAATATAAGGCCCTGGGATGGGACAGTTTCCTTTAACAAGGTAAATTCATTCAAACATGTGATTCGAAAATATACAGCTGACCTTGCCAGGCAATGACTGCCACTGAAACCTTGCTCTGCAGTTGTGGCAGTGCCTGAAGATTCACACCTGCAGTATTTGTGGGTTTCTTTCCGGCAGGAAATGTCATGCCATACAGATTCATCTCTCTGGCATGGTTGAAAAAGTTGGGGTTGTTTTTTTGCTGCCCTGCAGGATCTGGGATACAGGGAATGAGGTTATGAGGTTCTGTCTCTTGCTCTTGCTAACACCCTCACAAACAGCCATTACTGAGCTTTCTGTCTACTGATGAAAGCTGATATATGCCAGAAGCCTCAGATTGTGTGACGCTCAATAAACAAAGACATGGCAAGAAGGAAGGATGAACTCTTTTTTTGCCATGTCGGAGCTGTTTCTTGCTGCATCCTAGGAACAGGACAGCATTAATAAATGCCAGGGCTACTAAAATTCTCAAACAGGCATTCCCTCGTTTACTGGAATAGAAAAGAATTCCGCATTCTCAGTGTTTTTTCCTAGGGATATGCAAAAACTTTGCAAACACAGAGGTATAGCACACCATTTACTGGGGTTTCCCGAAGGGATTCAATCTTTGATGAGTGCTGGGGGTCTTTTTGCGGGTCCCCATGATTGTTTCAGCTTGCTTCAAAGCCGCAGCGCGGCGCGTCCCGTCCCCTCTCTCCCCTCCGGCGGCCGCGCTTCCTCTAGATGGCACACGCACCTCTCCTAAAACTCGCACCCGCCTCGACATGGCATTTGGCAGCTTGTCTCGCTGCTATTGCGAACTTTAAAGCAAATAAAAAAGCAGTTCCGCTGCCACGGCAGCGAGCGAGGCTGCAGACCCCGCAGGGCGAGGCAGGGCAGCAGGTGTGGGTGAGGCACCGTGCTCGATATCCCCCCGTAAAGACAGCGACTGCAAAGAGTAAAGGCGTTCCTCAAGAAGCATGTGCTTGAAAAATTGCAGTTGGCTTTGAAATCTAGGGGTAGGGTATGGAAACGGTTGGAATGTTAAAGTCAAGTCAGCCTAACAAAATATGAATATTCAAATGTAACCGTGTGAAGAATACAGAAAAGCCTAATTCTGCCCCAAAGTGCCTCAGAGCAGCCTTCCATCTCCCACAGACATGGAGAGGTCTGCTTACCATCAGCCCCAAAAGCAGGAGCCATGTCTGCTGGAGCTGGAATGTGCCAAGCCCCTTCACATGTGCTGCCCCTGCCTGGTCTATTTTGCAACCATGGCCCGTGGTTGCATCTGTCACTGGTATAACATCCATGTATCCATTAAAAACAGTATCCCATTGCTTGTACCATGGCCCGTGGTTGCATCTGTCACATCCATGTATCCATTAAAAACAGTATCCCATTGCTTGCAGGCATTACCAGTGGATGAACACGACACTGACCACACACCCCATTTCTCCACTACTCGGTGTTGCTCTCTTGCAGTAATCTTTTTAATCACTTCCTCACTGTACTCTTTCCTCTGTGTTTGGAAGTCCTGGTGCTTACTACTGTTTGCATATATGCTGTTAAAAATGTGGGGGTTTTAGGGGGAGAAGGGACAAACAAAGAAACAAACAGACATATTATATTTATTTTATTCACACAACTTTATTCATCCAACACTCACAGTAATGGTGCTCTGCTTTGCTGTCACCTCGAAGCAACACCAGAGATATAATAGCACATAAACCTAGGAAGGCCACAGGCCATCACCATCATATGCCATGTAGGTATGTATAAAATCAGAAAATATAAAGGGATGAACTTAAGATTATAAGGAACAATTCTCAAAGTCTTCCAAGATTCTCCAGTTTCTCAGTGCTGACTGTTAAGCAATCACTCTTCTAAGTTTTAAAATTTGCTTTTTTAAAATCTACATAAAACTTTGCTAGTCAGAAGCCCTCACATTCAACTGGGTGGATGGAAAAGCTATATTCAGCACATGTGGAGGAAATCACATGCTTCATACACGCTGTAGAGACCTGAAAATGACACCAGCCAAAACTAACCCGCTCTTGGGAGGCCAGCAGGGCACCTGCTGCAGCAGCTGGTACACTCCTGCATCCAAGGTTTCTGCCTCTCAGCTTGGTACAGTCATTGCTGTGAGCCCAACCAGAAGGGCTGATGCAAGCCTGATGAATGGAGACATGGCAAGCAGGTCCTAGGCTGGGATTTAATGGCTTTCCTCTGCAAAGGAGGCTGTCCTGCCAGCTGTAGAATCCCTGTCATTACTCTGAGGAATCAGACAGGAAGCTGCACTTCACATAATGAAGTTTTGCTGTGTGAGTAATAGAAGAAGGGGTCCTGAGCTGTAAAATGTCAGACTTTGAAGGGAGCAGCTAGCACAATCAAGGAGATGTACTGCATTAGTACATTACCGGTCACTGCAAGATTACACAGCGTGTGGAACATGCATTAAACACAACAGAAATCAGTAACTGAAAGGGAAGGAAAACAAAAACAAACCTTCAGCTTTCCCTTATTGTAAAAAATCCATCTTTCCTTTTCAGTAAAACATTTTGTACTTAATTAAACTGGGAGTTAATAAGTACAGCTTTATAGAGGACTGCACAGTGGTTAAGAGTATCTGAGACTATAGGAGTGGTAACTTATGTGCAAATATCCTATGACAGGAGGGCACAGTGCCATTCCAGAGGCAAGAGAAAGCAAAACACCTGTGTTTCCTAAGCAACAGCCTTTTGTGAATATGTAACTTGAAAACAAACACATGTCCAAATGTGCTTGACAGCAGCCATCATAGGCTGTCCCCAAGCCCCAACAAAACAGCATGTGGTAATTCATTGTCCCACACACAGCAGTTTGCACTGCAGCATCCACAGAGCAGCAAAAGCTGCAGATTAGGTACATACCCCTGCTACGCTCAGCAGCTGCTGCATGCCTAACTACTCAGCCTCTGCAGGAAAGCAGTGAAGGAATCAGAAGCTATTCCTGCCCCTGAAATAGGATGCCAATGGTTGTTAGGCATCAAAATCACCCTGAGCTGCTTTTTTCTTTTTGTCTTTATTTCTTTTTTCCTTATTTTTTCTTTTTTTCCCTCCATTAAAAAAAAAAAAAAAAAAAAAAAAAAAAAAAAAAAACACCACAGACTGATAAACCTATTGTCTTTTCCTCACTTTGAGAACAATGTGTCTGTGGCTCACAAAAAAGATGGTTGTGTTTTCGCTAGATTCATTTCACCAAAGGTTGTGGTTCTACAGTGACTATATGTAGCCAAGCTAAACAGAAATATGAAAAGAAATAATGAAATATAGCATCATGAGAAACAAGGCTAGTCAGGTGATTCATCTTTTAAGAGAGCACCCTAAGGCTGCAAGCAGTGAGGAATCTGATATCCCTCTCCTGATAAAATCTCTAGAATCTCAGTGGCTCGTCGACAATGAGAAAACTGTACTTGTTCATAAACAAAAATGTCTAACCTACATTTCCACAGGATTGTTCTTTGACAGGTAGTCTTACCAAAGTTTTTCTAGAAAACACTGCTTACATAAGAAATTTAAAATGCAATATGACACAAGGCTTTCATGGGCTTTACCACTACAGTAAAAAAAATAAAATAGCCAGAAAGGAGTTTTAATGACAGAAATCTTAAAGCTTAACCAGTCTAATAAGTAAAAGATAAAACACAGACAAGAGTGATCTCCTCAGGTAAAAGCAGTTTAGTTTGAAACCATATCATACTCTCTTTTTTGTTTAAAACTATGTAGTCTATGTATGTCTTACAAAATATGCCATTCTATTTGATGAGATCATATATGCACAAGAATTCCAGCACTGCCAAATTATAAATTTGAGGTTACTTTAAAACATTTGTGTCAAAATACTCAGATTTTACTGAGCTTGCCTTAGAATAATTGATACTTAAAAGACACTTATTATCCCATCTACTCACTGACCCTTTGATAAATTACAAGGCAAATCTCTTTCATTATTCTATTTAGAGTAAGCATCTGTGTTCTCATGTTAAAAATAAATCTACTTTATCTTCAGTCCAAGGTCATGGCCTTTTAGAAACCAACAGAATATCAAGGTAAGCCTTTCCTGATCACATGGTTCTCCTTGTTTATCCATAAACAAGCTACAAATAATAAGTGTTTTATAGACGAATTTTGTATTTTGAGATTCTTGTATAGAAAGCACTGTCTGTAAATACTAAAATAACTGTACCCGTGTAACACCAGGTTTGATTGCTTTATTAGTCCTGTTTTTCTGTGGAAGCTATTAACTTTCACCATCAGCTGTCCCTACAGACACAAACATAACACAAGCATCTGCTGAAATTGTTTAAAGAGAAGAGAACCTTACCAATAAAACAGAGTGTTTAACAGTTGAAACTGTAGAACCATAGAAAGGGTCTAGAAAGGAATCACAGAAAGGATACACTTCAGGTCACAAGACATGAATCAGAAACACCAGTGAACCCATTAAAGTGGATTACAGACAAAAACTTGTGTTAGAAATGTAGGGAAGACACCTTTCCACTACCTGATTCATCCATCATAAACATTTCTGCAGTAAATATGCACTCTACAAAGCACACGTTAAATGGACCAATACTGCACATATAATATGCACTCAGCATTTTACTGAAGATTATTTTACTTGTGTAAACACTTTGCAAACAAGTTAACTGGATAATGAGTCCTCCTGGGTGATGCTGTACATACAAACTGCAGAATAATAAAGGAATACAAACCTCAAACACCATTCCATCATCAGTCCTGCTAAATACTGAATATCTTCAATCAGATCCTTCATATCCCCAAGTTTGGCCTTGGTCCAGGTTCAGACACAAAACTCATCCCTTGACACTTTGGAGCTACCTAATATTACTTTTGGCAACATACCCTGGAGCTACAATACATATTAAAAAAAATAATAATAAGAAAGCTAGGAAAAACTGTCCATATTCAAAAATGGAATGCAAGCAAGATAGAATCTAAAATTACAGCCTATGCCTCCTTCTCCAAGGCAAAAGAGATTTGCCTTGTAATTTATCAAAGAGTCAGCTAATAGGTGGAAAATAAATATGTTTTAAGTATCAAATAGCTTAAAGTAAGTTCAGTCAGATCAGTGTCTTGACACAAATGTTTTAAAGTGACTTCAACTGTACCATCCCTCCTGCAGCACAGAAACCCATACATTTACCTGACTAAGTGTGAAGTTTGACTAAAGCCTCCGGCATCATCTGCATACCCATGTTTCCACTTTCTAGCTATTGCAAAAGAGCTTTGAATAGCAAATAAGAAAAGACCAAGATAGTGGGAAGACTTGGTTTTGATGTCTGAGAGACATCAGGTAAAGCTGACTTGTCAGAGTAAACACCTCCTTTATTTTGGAAAAGTATAAAGCCTCATGAATAAGAGAAATTATCACAAGACAAGAAGCTATAGAATGCAATATTTGGAAGAAAACTGCTTATGAATTTGAAAATACTCTAGTTTTCAGCTACACACCTACTTCCAGCACTTGATGAATGTTCCGAAGAAAGAATGCCATGGTTAGAGTCAAGCTAATGCTTCACTGTTCTTATGAATTTATATGTGCTTTGGCATGACCAGTCTGTGTGGGAAGAGAGAGGAGCTGCACTGTGGGCTGTGGGACACCTCTGCAGAAGCACCTGGCAGCACAAAGGAGCACACAGCAGCACAGAGAGGCACAGGGCAGCACAGAGGGGGCTGTCTGCACCTGACCTTGGGTGGAGATGCCACTGAGCAGATCCCTATGGGAGAGGAGCCTGCCAAAGATGATAGACAGGTGAACAGGGCATGATCCCCAGAGAAGGACATTTAGAAAGCTGATGTGGCAACATGGGATAGGTCACGTAGTGAGAATTACCATGTAAGGAAATACTGTGCCTTGAAATAAGCTATAAAAACAGCTTCTGTGTACCAATGAGTGATTCGGATTCCCTGCCAGTCTGAGTTCATGTCTTGGTTGCTTACAAGTCTGGGCAGTGACATTATCCTGTTTCCTGCTTTCTGATAGTCAGCTTATAGTTCTATGCGATTAGGTAAAAGAAAGATCATAGATTTATGAAACAGGTTTGAAAATATACCACAGGAGATGATAAAATTAAGAGACAAGCTAAAGATCACCTAAATTGCTTGGAATTATAGCGTAATAATCTAAAACATGTTATATAGTATCTCACACCTTGGGTTTTCAATAGCTGTACTGAATAGAGATTCCTCCTCTCCTCAGTAGTCTGCCAAACAGATTGGGAAGATCAAGTTTGGTATTCCTAACAACTAATTTTCAAGCTGACCTACAAAGCAAATTGGTCTAGAGGGGAAGGAAACTCCTAGTGCTTCTCTTTTTCTTAAAACTTCACAGGCTTTACAAAAGTAGGACAAAACTAATTTAATACAAATTCTTTGCAGGTCAGCTTCTAAAAAACATCTTAATCTTCTCCCTGTGTTCCTTACTTAAACATAGAACAAGCACAGCTGCCAAGAAATTCAGAAACATTTACTAAACACACACAGCCAGCAAAGCTTACTTTGCAACCAGCTGACATATGGTCTGAATAAAGATCAAAAAAAGTAAGTAATCCTTGATGTCTGTTGTCTCAGGTAAATCAAATTTCTGTATGTTGTAATAATGTACTAAATTGTATACTAAATTGTAAAATAATGTACTTTGACTTCCCAGCCCCATTTGGAATAGTTTGACATGAGCTGAATATGAGTTGGCCGTAATTGGGAAATCATTTTCCTTTGTTGCCTGTGGGGATATAAGATAGCAATAAAGATCCAATAATCAGTAAGGATAGTTTACTACCAGATTAAATTGAACCTACAGAATCTCAGTGTGCTTGTATGCAGCCCAGCTGTAGTGAGAAATCAATAGCTTTTTGCTGATTTTGGCCACTACACTCGTGATCAAAATGGAAAAGGCTTATGCAAGGGGACTGATTCTCCATAGCAAGATGATTGGTATGTTGCAGCTTTGGCAGAAGTCTTGTCCTTAGTAATGGTTATACCAGTGCATACACTTGGGGAATTGATTAAGTGTTTCTTTCATGCTAATTGTGAATTTTATGTAACTTCGCAACAGAGTTGTTGATTATGGAAGCTGCCTGATACATGCCTGCAGCTTAGCTTAGCCCTCAGCACAATGCCTGACTCACACTCTTCTTCAGACAGTGGATAACTATTCCCTGGAATTGCAGAATCACAAAGCCCATGGACAGAGTGTGTGGAAGGTTTTAGTTTGATTTTTATACTGAAAACATATCAAACTCAGTACTCTTTCTCTCACTGTCCTTCAGGTCTATGACCACAATCATTACACATATAGGTGAGCCAAAGGGTCAGAGGGATTTGCTCAGCTTTGTACAGTTAAAATGACAGGGACACGAGAAATATTACTTAGATTCTAGGAACTTCTGCTGCAATAGCCACAGATGTGAAGCTGGGGCTCTGCAAGACTTTGTGAACTTAATAATGTGTCCTAGATTCTGCATTCATGTCTTGCTCTGCAGCCAGTTGAATCTCTGAATGTGAAGGCATATAAAATGAAAGTTAAAAAGGAAAAGATAAATAAAAACCCTAAATCTGGATAGCACATTTTTTGGTGTAGTGGTTTATCAGGAAACCATGGGAACAAACGTGTGACATCTGTGGATCAGGGAATTCTTCCTGATAGAGAAAAAAAACATTACTAAAAAAAAAAATAAATCAAAGATAGTTTACAGACAAGGTAGCTGGCTAGCATCTGGTTTGGTGTTTTGGTAGCTTAAGTTCTTCAACATAAGAAAGTGATTTTTGTTTTGTTTTGTTTGGGGTTTTTGTCGTGTTTGTTTGTTTGTTTTGATGTTTTTGTTGGGTTTTATTTAACGGTTCTCTGTTTGGTTTTTGTGGGGGTGGGAGGGTGCCATTGGTTTTGATGCTGTTGATTTTCTAACAGTAGTTTCTCTACCACTGACTAGGCTATGCTGGGAGAATGTTTTATCAAAGAACCACAAGAAACCAAATTACATATCCAACATGATAAGCAAATGTGGGAGCAAGTTGCAAGGTAAATTTGAAAAAAAAAATTCAAGTTTCATCTGTAAAACTTACAATTTCCATAAGAGTGCACACAGAGAGATCATTGCATACACAGTTGGGCAAATTGCCATAAAATTGCCGGAGGGGTGTCTCTGCAGTGTTTTGTAGTGCTGATGTCCACTTCCCTTGAAATAATATATAAAGAACAACTGGTTAAGAAAGAGAAGATAAACTTCCAAAATACTGTCAATACCATAACAAAGAGATAAACTAAATTAGAGTTAGTGTTTTTATACTTCTGCTTGAAACAATTGCAAAATTCTTTCAAGTAGAAGTATAAAAAGTTGGGTTTTTTTCTGTTCTGGCTTATTTGCATGTTTATTTTGATCCAGAAGAGGAATGTTAGTGTTGTCCATCTTCCCACTTCCCAGAGAAGGAGATCCAGCTAAGGGAAGTACAGAACATTCTACTCCAAATGTAACTACTTAAAAGGTGTCACTTAGAAGAAAACATATGTGGGACAAACTGCCAATATTTTTTTCCTCCAGGAAAAATTAGGCTGGTGTTTTTGAGCAATACTAAGTTGACTACACATTATGTGTACTAATGAGTACCTTCTTGAATCCCCCAATGTCTCTCTTTTCTCTTTTTGATTGTAGAAAATGATATTGTTGCAGTGCTTGCAATTACACATTATGTGTACTAATGAGTATCTTCTTGAATCCCCCAATGTCTCTTTTCTCTTTTTGATTGTAGAAAATGGTATTGTTGCAGTGCTTGCAAGGTCTTTCTACTTGCCAAGAGAATTGTATTTATTTGGCATTTTGTCACTGTCGATATACATAAGTAACAACCCTGCAGCACAGAAAGGTGTGACACCTCCCCTAAAGGACTGTTTTGAGGTCATGACTGTAAAATTTTCCTTTCCAATATTAACTTTGAAAGAGCAAGATGTCACTTCCAACTGCGTAGCAGCTTCTTTAAAGCTACCATCAAAATATACATAAGTAATAACCCTGCAGCACAGAAAGGTGTGACAACTCCCTAAAGGACTGTTTTGAGGTCATGATTGTAAAATTTTCCTTTCCAATATTAACTTTGAAAGAGCAAGATGTCACTTCCAACTGCGTAGCAGCTTCTTTAAAGCTACCATCAACTGGACAGTGAAACTGACCTTCAGACAGTAAATGCATATTCAGAACAAAAGAAGAACTCTGTCTAAGATTCCAGATCCAAGGCAAGCAGTTTCCAGCTAACATATCTTTTTTTTGCTAATGGACAGGATTTCCTTTCTTGGTCAGGAGAATGAACATTCATGAATTTGCAAAAAGGAGAAGAGAACATTTATGAATTTGCTGGAGGGGAGTCTTCCCTAATGACACAGTGTGGGTTTTTCTGATCTGCAAGAAAAATTATGAAGGACTCCTTAATTTGTCATTCATATATATTTGACAGTGCTACTTAATGATGTTGGTAGGAAATGCCACCCTTATCAAAGCCTTGTCAGAATTCTTTTTATTTGTTTTTTCTTGTAGCTGAGAATCAGGATCAATACACTATCTCTGTGAAACTGATTCTATAATATTGCTCTTTACTGATGCTGCTGTAAAGATCAGCTTGCAGTGTTTTCAAGGCTTAACTATACTGCTCACATCTTGGGTGTTTTCATTGTACGGTGATCTACATACCAAGGTATACAGATTAAACTATCCCACTTGTTTCCTTTTATATAATGTGGAGTTCTGAAATATCATTATTTTCACATTTGTACGGCATCTGGTGCTTGAATGGAAAATTCATTAGTAAAGAGGAAAAAAAAAAAACCAAACAAACAAAAAAACCCACCAAAACACCAAGCCAAACCAACCAACCAAAAAACCAAACCCAAGCACAAGGAAATCGCCAGACCATGTTTAAATGCTCACTTATTTAACCAGAAGCTACAATTTTATCAAGAAGCTCTTTATTGTGAGCGAAACTTCACTCATTTCTAAGCAAAGTGTAATGATGAAGAAGAGTTTGGCACTAGGCCACTACAGTTGTAGGAACGATGCCCGTCACGGCCCTCACACGCGGGGCTTTAGAAAGGCGGCTCCGGGAGTGGGGCGGCGCGGAGCTCCGCGGCGGCGGGGGAGCTGTCCGTGGTGCTGCCCGCGCCGCCGCCGCCCCGGAGCTCCGCCCCGGCCCGCCCGGGCCCCGGGGGCGGGCGCGCAAGCCCTGCCCTCCCGCCGCTGAGCTTGCTCCTTCCCAGAGGCCCCTGGTTGGCTTGTAACTTTTTAAAGGGAAAAAAATAAATTTAAAAAAAAAAAAGAAAAGAAAAGGCGGTTTAGGCGGTGAGGTGAAGGCGTCGCAGCCGCGATTCTTGTCTCAGTGCAGGCCGTGCTCACCGCTGAGCCCGCTGTCTTTACAAAGTGTCCCTGCCAACTAAAAAAGCAGAGACTGGAGCTCGCAGCTCACCCAGGGGAAGGGAAGGAGGGGCGGGTGCCCCTCACTTCTGCGCCTCGGGTGCCGACGGGCGTCCCGAGGGGGCGAGGAGGCAGCGCCGGGGGACGGGGCCCTGCTGACACTGGGGCCGCGCTCCCGGTGCCACTCTCCTTATGCCCCGCTCTCGTTAAAGTTTTTTGCTACTTTTGCTCCTCCCCTGCCCCTGCTCTCCTCGTGGCGTTCAGGCACTGTTTTAGACGCTGCTGCCCGCAAGAGAACAAAATAATAGACGAACACAAAAGATGGAGAGAGAGCCCGTCCCGCCGCCCGCCCAGCAGCCCGGCCCTCTCTGCGCAGGTCGCTCCGCCCCGATAGGGTGAGGCCGGCGGCGGCACCGAGATGGGCCGGGCGGCAGTAGCTGGGTGGAGAAAAACGAGAGCCGGGAGCCTCCGCCGCATCCTCGCAGGTGGAAGCGGCCTGGGCGACAGCGCGGGAGCCTCTGGGCCGGGGCCGCGCCGGGGCCGGGGCCGGGGCCGGGGCCGCGGCGCGGGCAGCGCGGGGCGGCCGAGGGGCGGCTGCGGCGGCCCGGACACACCGCTGGCCGATGAGCTGGCCAACGCCGCCGCCCGCGGGGACCTGCAGCGCCTCAGCGAGCTGCTGGACGGAGCGGCCGACCCCAGCGCCGCCAACTCCTACGGCAGGACCCCCATCCAGGTAGGGAGGCGGACTGCTGGCAGCGGGGCGGCGGCAGCGGCCCTCCGTGCCCGGCCCGAGCGGGACGGCGGCAGCCCCGGGGCAGCAGCGGGCCCGGCCGTGCCCCTCAGGGGCCGCCCCCCGTTACTGGGCTCGGCTGCTGTCGAGCCGGCGCGGCACAGGGGCTTCTCTCGCCTCTCTGGGAAGGACAAAGTCTTCTCCGGTGACGGTCGCAACAGGGAGGTTTTAGTCTTAGCAACTCTTTACTTTGTTTGAACCATCTGAGACAGGATGACTCAAATCCGAGAACTTCAATGCTCATCTCGCAATAAACGTGCGATAAAATGTAGCAAGTCAGGTTTATAGAAATAATCTCCCTTTCGTTACACCTCGTCTTCTGCTTTATATGACTGCAATTTTTTGTCTCGTCTCCCGTGGAAAAAAAATTAAAAAAAAAATATATATATATATATGTATTCGGTGGCTCTCACGAACAGAAATACGCGGTCGCGATAGCCTTGCCCAGGTGACGCTGCAGGTAAACAACGAGCAATGCCTGTGGGGCTCAGTCTGCCCACATTTTACACTCGCCTGAACGTGTGGGTAGACGTAGTGCCCGGAGGTGTAGTAGAGGTTATATTTATAAAGGCTGAGTTAGTTTTCGGGGTAGTTCTAGCCAGCTTTTTATTAAAATTTCAAAATAAAACGAAACTGGAATAATCTGAGAAGCTATATTTAAGTTTTGCTGCCAGTGCTTGCGAAACACTCTCCGACTCAAAATGTCGGTGGAGCATTTCACTCGAAACAGGTATTTGTTGCCATCCTGCAGTGCTGTTCCTTTTTTGCTTTTGGGTTTTCTTTTCCCCAATCTTCGTGGCAGGGACTTCTCCCCTGTGCTGAACACACTGCTGGGTGCGCTAGGGGAAGCCCAGCTGAGAAAACGGCGCGGCCGATGGGGTGGGCTGCCCTGGACACGCGGGTGAGGCAAAAGGTTCATTCGCTCCTGCCGGTGAGGGAAGACGCGGTGGGTTCCCTCCAAGGACAAGGACGCTCTGGGGAAGTGTCACGGATGCGAGCGGAACGCTGCTCCGGCACGGTTCCGCGGGGACCGGTGCAAAGCGACTTGGGACGAGACCTGGGTTTCTATGGGAGCGCACCGGGAGAAGGGCGAGCCCGTTCCCCCGGTTCTTGTGCTCCGAGCCTACCGACTTCCCGCTCCTGTCGCGGAGCAATCCCAGTGTGCATCCACACTTCCCGACTCCGGCAGGAGTCCCGCACCTCTCTGCCCCACCTGTTCTCTCCTGTCCTCTAGCGTGGGTAAAGGAGAGTTTTCCAATACGGCACAACTCCCCCGACGGGTACAAGTTCTCCGCCGTTCGTGGCACGTCCAGAGCCGGTCTCTATGTCCCACCGGCGGATTTTCTTCTTTCCATTGTACATCTCCGTTCCTTCCGGGCGGAGCGAGAAGCCCGAGCTCTGCGGCGGGCGCTGACGCTGTCTCTCCCCGCAGGTGATGATGCTGGGCAGCCCGCGGGTGGCCGAGCTGCTGCTGCGGCACGGAGCCGACCCCAACCGCGCCGACCCGCGCACCGGCTGCCTCCCGGCGCACGATGCGGCCCGCGCCGGCTTTCTGGAGACGCTGGCGGCGCTGCACCGCGCCGGGGCGCGCCTCGACCTCCGCGACGGCCGCGGCCGCCTGCCCCTCGACGTGGCGGCGGGGGGCCCGCAGGGGGCCGTGGGGCGCTACCTGCGCGACCCTCCGCCCTGTGCCTAGCCCCTCCCCAGACTTACTGCCCGCGCCCAGTCGGGAGACACCAAGTGGAACAGTACTCATGCGATGCTGTGCATAACCCCGGATCGCGTTTCCCTGCTGGATGCACAAAGGACAATATTCTTTGCTCATGGCCATATATTATCCTGCACTGGAAATGCTACGGCGCTCTGCAAGCCCCCTTTCTCACACAAGAGTCCAAACACTGAAGACAAATATGAAATATGAAGTAGGAAGTACGAAATATGAAGTAAGAAAATACTAAATGTGAAAATATTGAATAGCCAGTATTGAATATTAAATATGAAGGGAAATGCCCGCACAGAGGTATGGTACTATAAACCCTTCCTCTGTTTTGATGGGGCCGCGTCTGGACTTTCTGCTCCCTGGTGGCTTCCTGCTCCAGCTTTCTAGCTCTCCATCTGAAAAAGATGGGAGACATTTCAGAGTCCCCCTGTTTGATTTAGGTTAAAGCGATCTGAAGGGGTGCTGAAGCCCATCTGCCTTTCTCCGGCAAAACCGGCTGGACAGCAGGATCAGTGCTTCCTGGTGTGATTGCAGCTTTGGTAAATACCTCATTAGAACCACGTAGGATCCTGCGCATGTCTGTACACGTACTGACAGCTACACATTCGTAGCTTTCCTTGTGTAGGCTGCAACTATAGGAGCTGGAAGGAGAAAATAAATAGAAATTTGTATCTCTGCAAGCCTGACACTATCCTCAGTTGAAGTACTCGTTGTTTTAACAATTTGCAAGTGACCTCTTCTGAGTTACAGTACTTCTAAAAAATCACTTGATTGTGAGACCAAGGCAGCCAAAAACGAAAAATTAAAAATCATACATCTGAGCTCAACTCCGGTGCTTCCCAAGATGCTCGGAGGTGACACATTTGGTGAAGAAACAAGGAAACCTTTGAAACAGCTCTGCTGCTGGTGGGAGAACGAGGAGCGGGGTTATCTGTTAATTGCATGACAGCCGATACGCGTTCCACTGGATGCTTCAGCGCAGGGGAGTTGGATATGAGCACCCCAGGAAAAAGATACAGCGGCAGCCCGGGCTCTGCCGAGGTGGAAAGAGGGGGCGGGGAGACCCGATCTCAGCGCAGCGAGTCCCCAAGCCCCCGGAGCGGTGTGCTTGAGGGAGCGCACAGGCAGCAGCGAGACGGGCGGCGAGGCAGGGACGGCGCTCCCAGCCGCTGCGAGACGAGCGGTAGACCCTGCCTCCCTCCCTGGAACCCAAGTGGGGTTTGCTCGCACGTCCTGCACCTCAGGGGCTGAGAAAGGGAAGCCAGGCGAAGCAGAGACAGAGTTCAGGTCTCGTACCCCAGCGCTAATCAGCACTTTGCAGAGCTACCTGTAGAAAAGGTGAAAAATACTTATCTTGGTTTTGCATTCCTACTGAGCATCCAACCCCTAGGTATCTCATACAGAAACATGAAAAGTAATGTATATACCTTTTTTGTAACATGTTGGAATATGTTATTTATTATAATGTGATTTCATCCAATGCCTGCTTTATAATTACTTCATATGTGTTGTCATGCTATAAAATAGTTAGTTATGTCGTTCATGTATATAATGCATCTATGTAATATCTGTACAAAATATACATGTTATACATATATAAAACATATATATGAACACATATATAAAACATTAGGATTATACATCAACGAGATATATTTGACTATGGATTATTTTTATATGTAATTTGCTTTGTTGTTTAATTGTGCTTCTTGGTTTGATTACAATGAAATTATATGTCTATAAAACACGTACAAAACATTTATCTTTAGTCTATATTCACACTTTTTCATTATAAGAATGCCTAAAATATATATTTTATAAATATAAAATATAAATATATTTTCTATAAATAGAAAACATGTAACATTATAATAATAACACATAATATGTGATTATAACACCTTATTAATTTGCACTGCACTCTGCCCTAGAACGTGGCACAGCTGAACCAAGGACAACCCTGGGGATGTAGCAGTTAAGTGCCTGCATCCCATGCCTGTGGGAACCAGAATGGAGCTGCGATCAGAAGTGGAGATGGGGGAAAGCTAGAGCCTGACCACATTCCATACAGAACAGTAAGGTTCTATTAAACTGCACTTCCATCCTCAATTGGACCAGTATTCCTGTTTTAAATCGTCGTTTTCTGCAAGAACCAGATTTTATTTCAATTTCTGAGCATTTCCATTAAGGCTTATGAAACTACAGCAACAAAAATAGTAGTATTATATTACTACTGTTATTATCTGTAAAGTTGACAGGGAAATAACAAAATTTGCTAGGCTGCCGCACCAAATAAGCAGAGTATGCCCTCAAAACTCAGCAAGAGTAAATACCTAATTGTTATAAATCTGCCTCACAGAGTAGGTCCGGAACCCCTTCCCAGGACAGACCCATGGTGGGGACTACTCACTCCATGGAAGGATGGGGATCACCGGCGAGGTCCCACTTGGCTGCGGGAGCTTCCACAGGCACCTTTTCTTCTGGCAGCAGCAGCGGCTCCAGGGCTTGCAGTCCTCCTTGAAAAGAAGAATAGTAACAGTTAACGACAAAGAGCAGCAGCAGTACACTTTATCAAGAAAGCCCTAAAAGCATTTTTTTTAAGGTGGCAGATTACTCGCAATTTTTATTTTTAATATTGCGCTGTAACCGGGTACATGTGAGCACACGTACACGCTTCTGCAGCGCGGTTTGCACCCTGCGCACGACGAGCCCCGGACCGGCCATGCATTCAGCGTTGGTGGGTATTCGGTTTCTATTGCCAGAGCTGTCGGTCCATCCTCTCACCACTGCTCCGGCACCTGCACCCCACAGCCAGGTAGGCATTCATTTCTCTGAATTTTGCCTTGCCGGTCGGCAGGCAGTAGTCATCGCAGGGGAGAAGAGCAGATAAAAATAAAGGGGGGAGGGGAAAAAAAAAAAGCTTCTCTCGAAAGGTGCTTTCATTTCGAAATGGCCGATTTTGCTCATCCAGTTTCCCAGGCTTGAAATCGGACTTGAAAAGAAACCATTACAGGCTTTTCCTTATCAGCGTGTTGTTAGGGTTACTCCGTGCCGAGGCAGGAGAAACCTTCTGTTGACATTTCGATTTCTTGCACATCCGAGAGAAGGAGGTGTTTGTTGTGGAGGGCTGTTGCACACGCTGGTGTTCGCCATCCCTGCCAGGCACTGCCACTCTGCGTCCCCACCCGGCGCCTTTCCCGCGGCTCCCCGCCGTCCCGGAGCTGCCCCGATCCCTCTCCCGGCCGCCTTCAGCCGTGACCATCCGAGCCGGGCCCTGCCGCGCCCGGGCAGGGGGAAGATGCGCCGGCAGAAACGACGCTCTCCCTGCCCATCGCTCTTCTCACGGCTCGCACGGAAGTACCCCGCACCCGGGAGGGCGGCAGCGCGGGCAGAAGGACCCTTCGGATGGGGAGTGGGACCGGGAGGTAGCAGTAACCCCCTCCACCGCCCAGGGCGGCAGAGCTGGCTCAGCACCGGCTGCCGCGGGTCTCGGCAGCTCCCCCGTGCTTCCTGGAGCCGGGTGGGCAGGGGAGCGCCAGCAGGTGGGCTGGGGCTCCTGAGCGACCCTCCGCTGCTCCCCCCTCCCCCGCTCCAAAACCTCGCCCTTCAAAAGGAAAGCCAAGAGGTCCGACCCGCGGAGCACGGCCGCGGAGAAGGCCCGGGGGCTGGGCGGGGAGCCGTTCATTACCCGTTTCGGTGGCCGGCGCGGGGAAATAGAGATCCTCTTTTCTTTTCTCTCCCCCCTCCCGGCGCCCCCCCTCCCCCGCTTCGCTACGCAAGGCTCCCGCGTCGCGTTCAAATGGCCATGTGACAAGGAAATAGCTGCTGGCCCGGGCCAGCGCTGGCCCGCGCTTTCGAAGCGGCAGCGATCCGCTAGCCCGCTCTCAGGAGCGCCAGCGCGGCGCCCCGAGCCGCCGCAGGCCCCCTCTCCCGTCGGGGTTTTCCCGGGGGCACTGCGCTCCGGGAACAACCGAACAGCAAGAAAGAAACCCAAACGGAGCGGGAGGCGGTGTGTTTGGAGGGACAGAGCGGGGGGAGGGCAAGGAGATGTCGTCAAGGCTTTATTTGAAAGCCTCGGAGCGCCCTGCGATTGGCCGGTCCCTACGCCCGTCTGGTGGCGGTGCTCTTCCCCGGCGATCTTCCCCCTACCCATCCCCCGCGGCCAACCTTCCTTCGCCCGCTTTTCGAGGCGGGAGCCATCATCGTGGGAGGAGTTTAGAGGGGGGTGTAGGGGAGGGGTGGGGAGCGGAGCGAGTGTAAAGTGAAATGGGGAGTCGAAATTAGTTAAACGGAAAAGAAAAAAAAAATAACAAAAAAAAAAAGAGAGAAAGAAAATCTTCTCCAATGAATGGAGGGTAAGAGGGCCGATTCACCGGTGGGGCCCCGCTGGGGAGGTATTTGTAGCATGACGCGCCCGCGGCTTCCCCGCACCCATGACCCCGCGGATAAGGTGCACAATCCACTTTCGTCGCGCCCGCAGCCTGCCCCGGGCCTGGGCGCTGGGCTGGCGCATCCTCCGCCGCTTTTTCGGGGCGCTGGGGCGGCGCTGGCCGCGGCGCCTTGCCCTGCAGCTGGTCCTGCGGCGGAGGCGGCGCGGGAGCCCCGGGGCCAGGTAGGAGAGCGGGAACGGGGCCGCTCGGGCAGCGGGGGCGGCGGTGGCAGCGCCGCGGGGACCCCTCCGCGCCGCATGCTCGGGTGGCACCGGGCAGCACCTTAGCTTTCGGCAGGCGGGGTGCTTCTGTGAGGTGTTTTTTTGTTGTTGTTGGTTTTTAGGGGTTTTTTTTTTTTTTTTTTTGTGGTTTTGGGGGTTTTTTTTTTTTTTTTTTTTTTTACGCAGCAGAAATTGTTCGGTTCTTGAAGTTACTGTAGCTTATTTCTGCCTTGCCTCCCACTTTTTGAGACGTTTTCTGTGTGGTTTGTTACGAAAATATAAACCCACCACCCCTTCCCATCCTTTTCAGACAGTTTCTTGCAAACAAGGAACATAGCTATTGCTCTGAAGAGGGAAAATGGCCACTGTTTCTCGACCGTGAATTACTTTCCACTCTTGTAAACGACAGTGAAATACAGTGGCCTACTTTTCTGGCCCTTGCTGTTACAAAAATATGGGAAATAAGGGTCAGAGCGGCCGAGCAGCGTCAGAAAGAGTAATAAAAATACACTCGTATTTTAGGACCTTAAGAGACATCCGAGGCTCGGGCAGTTTTAGAGACTTTTTCCTTACTGCAGAGTGCAAAATCGGATTGATGTGACATTGATTATCACGCATAAAAACCAGCAATAATAATTCGACATCCAGTGAAGCTAAAGAAAATATTAATTTTGCTGAGAATGTGAGGATTGTTCTGCAAAATCCTCATAGAAAGTTATTAGAGCATTCCACAACCTCCTTTAATACAGAGCACAGCCTGGAAAGAACAGAGATGGAAAAAAGTTTTTTTGAAATATTTGCCTCAAATTTACTTCAAAAATAGAGACCATTTATTTTATACATGTATAAATGAATGCATTAAATTTTTAACCCTTCAAGCTATAGGACTCAGGTGTGGAGATAAAGTAATTCAGAGTTTCCCAGCTCCACTCTCTGTTTAGATTGCTTCCAATGCTATTTGAATAAAGAGTGTGGGGCCATACCCACAGACACACACACACATAAAAACTTAAGCATATATCTATAAAGATATAAATCAGAAAATATAGACAGTTTTCCTTGTTCCCTTCAAATTGCATCTTTTTTTTTTTTTTTTTTGCATTTGTAGTAGGCCTCATTTCTTCATTCTACACTAAATGGGGGAAAAAGAAACTATAAACTCTGTCTGACATGAAAAGTATGAATCTCAAATGCAAACATAAGTATGAGGGTGCTAATTACCTCAAAGTAAACTCTCTTTAGCAAGGACAAAATCCCTCACGGATCCGAAAGTGTGGCTATTATTTTCTCACTCTATTTCCACACTTGCCATAAATAATGCTACTTTTTTATTCTCTTCCCCTGAGCTTTTAATCGGGGAAAATAAGTTTTTCTAAAATGCTGGTTAGCTCTAGACTGCAAATCGCATTTTGAAGATCCTGGGATGGAGTGAGGTGTGTGTGTGTGTGTATTAAATTTAATTTAAAAAAATAAACCCACAAAACGAAACCAAAAAACCCTACCAAAAATACAGTATCTAGGGATAGTTTTGTAACTGTCTCAGGTAACACATAACGGAGGTGTGGCTGCCCCATCTCTAGAAGTGTTTGAGATCGGGCTGGATGAGGCAGGGCAGTGGGGTGGGATTTGAAGTATTATCTCTGATGTCCTTTCCAACCCTAAACAATCTCTGATTGTAAGATATACTCTGTGAAGTATTTATTAATTATTACCACAGTTTCTCTGAGTTATGTTTTAGCTTTTGGGTGTGGTTTAGTGTTGGCTTTGTTTGTTTAGGATATTTTTTCGATCATTTTTAAGTTCAGTAGAAACCCCCATGGCACCACTTCTGAACGACTAAAATTAAGGTGACAGATTTTCCTGGTTTTAACCAGTATGTGTAATCAGGATAAATATCTTTACAAATATTCTGACATTTTAAACTGAAGAGAAGAATGATAATGTTAAATTATTTCTGTAAATGGGTATTGCATCATTTTTAGTGTAACTCAGAACAACAGTTTCCCCCACTCCCCTTAGATATAAACCAGGTTACTTCTATGCAACCTCTCCACTGCACCTCCTACTCCTGCCTTTCTTGTCTGCTTTTTACCTATTTACAAGCCAGGGAATCCCAATATTATGTTCTTTATAATTTGTCTCTATAGTATTTAATTAACCGCTGAACCTATTATCCAAATACTTGTTAGATACGATTGAAATATTTCTTTTTGTTGTTGTTTTTGTAAAGGGTAATACTTGCTAAGCCTTAAACAGGGCATAAGATGGCTGCTTTTTTAACTGCAAGTTACCTCTTCCGTCCTTTATGCTCTTATCAAAACATCTCAGAACAATTTGCAGGACTGCTGTACTGTAGTGTTAAAATGGATCTGTTTTCAGTGTCAAAGATCTGTATGGTTGAATAATCATTCTAAAATGCAATAACAGCAGAAATGTAGGATAAGGACACTGCTTAACATGATTTTTAAATTTTTTTTTACTCCCTCTCTTATCTTAACTCTTTACTTTTTTTATACTCTTAACATAATTCTTTTTTTTTTTAACTGAAGAGATATTTTTAATGAAATTATCTTTGCAGTAAGGTTTGCTGGGGGGGAAATGTTGATTCCCCTCCCTCCCCTGAGATACAAGTGCAATACAAGGTTCTTTCTCAAAACACACTAGCATAGGCTGCATTATTATTACTCAAACTTCAGATATTACTCTGTATTGTTATGTTTTGATTAATTTGAGGTCCTTTGTTGATACTAGAATTGTATAATATAAGATTTGTCGTTAGAGGGGGAAGAAATCACATTATTTCAATCATGTAATTGAAAATGTTGTGAGTTAAAAATGTTCTAGTATTTTGATACATGATTTGGAGGGTCAGTAATGTTGGGACATAATAATGGGACAATATTTGTTGTTTTACACTATTTACACTTTTAACATATATAGTGGAGATGGAGATGAAGATACAGACAGGCTCTCTGATTTGAAGTGACATATTTATTTGCAAATATATTGACATGTCAGTGTGCATTTTTTTTTCTTCACAGGATTAACTAGGTTGGAAAAGACCTTTAAGGTCATTGAGTCCCACTTATTTTTATGCTTTTATACTCAGTAAAAGATATGTATTCCTATATTTATACATACATTTATGCAGAAAATCCATGATCAATAATACTATTTCACAAAAAGCAAGGCTAGGCAGTGATACCTGCAACACTACCACGCATCACTAAGGATTTGAAGTTTTAAGATACCTGACAGACATAATTAACGAGGTTTTCTCCTTGGATTTATTTCTATGTGGCTATCATTAATGTCAGAGAGCACAAGAAGAACTGGAAGGTACTTTGCCTTTTGTGTGGGGGATCGTAGTACTTTCTTAGACTTCACAGACTTTCAAAAATCCACTCTTTTAAACACTATTTATTAATTTTAAAATTTTATTTATTTGTTTGTTTGAAATTTCCTGTCTGTCCTGAGCACTGCTTTGCACCATGCGTGGTAGAAAAACCACGATGTGGTGGGAGTTCACCACCAGTCCCTGGCAAGCAAGGGTCTCGCCTCAAATTTTGGACCCCGATCTTGCAATGCCACTTGCCCCAGAAACTTTGCAAGGGAGGCTCCGAAAGCCACTAAACGAAGACACTTTAGTGAACCTCTGACTTGTCTATTCAAGGATAAATCTGTGTTTATTTCTCCTCGTCCGAGGATGTCTCTCGGATAATAGTAAATATAGACATAAAGTCCCCGTGTTTCTCTTTTAGCTATGCAGAGCTCTTCGGGGGGTTGTATCTGCACAGCGGGTACTTCTGCGGCGTCGCACCGGTCTCCTGCAAATAAAAAACAAAAAGGAGTTTAGGGAACTGACATGGTTGGGGGGGGGGAGACAAAAAAAAAGGACAACAAAACCCTGAAAAACTCCCTTATTCCCCCTGCCTCTTACAAAGTCTGCCTTTGTAAGAGGCAGGAACTTCGAGGTGGCAGAATAAAAACTTCAGGTCGTGGGTGCCGACCACCCGCTCCCACTGGACGGCCGCGGGGGGGTCTCTTGGGGCGGGGCGTGTGTCACAGGCGCTCATCTGGGCCTGCAGCGGGGAGAGGCTCGGCGCAAAGCCAAGGGGAGGAGCCAGACGCTTGGATTTTGAGGATCTTCATGGCTGCAAGGCGAGGTTCTTCTGCCCAGCCTCCGGCTGCGCGGCTGGATCTGCACCTTACCCTGGTGCAAACCTCCCGCGGTTTTCCTGTTCCCGGGAGGCTCTGGCAGGGCCCGGCTGAAGCCATCCCCTTCCCTCCGCTGCTGCGGGCACGGCTCCCTTCCTCATCCGGTGCGCCAGCTCTCGGCAGGCGCAGGACGGAGGGACGGACCCCCGACCCACCGCTCGGACGGGCTCGGCCAGGGCAGGGCCCCTTTTCGAGACAGAAACCAGAGCCATCACTCGCACAGAGTCCCTCTCTGTTCCGGGAAAGTTCAGGTCCGTCGTCCCTTCGTCATGTCTTGGACCCGCCTGCCTTAGATACTCGGGTGGCGCATCCCACCTGCCCCGGCCGAGGCAGCTGCCCTGGAAGCTGTTCGCCCGTGGGTCTGCGCCCGCTCCCCTGCCTTCCCAACCCGCCCCGACAGGGGAAGGGGTTGGGGGCGCAAGGCCGCCGCCCCCATCCCCTCTCCCCGGTGAGAGGAAAACCCCGCAAGAACCGCCCGTGCTTGAGGCGGGGGTGAAAGCGGGCTGCCCTCCGAGGTGCCGTGCTTGAGGAGCGGGCTGCCGCCGTGCCGGCGCCCCTGGCCCCGCGCGGGTTTTACCTCAGCCGCTGGCAGCCGGGAGAGCGGACACGGCAGCGCCGCTCGGCTGGAGAAGGGCCGGAGCGGGAGGGGCAGGAGGGGGTGCGGGGGGGCCGCTGCCCCCGGGGAAGGAGGAGCTGTGTCGCAGCGACAGGCGCGATCGCAGCCAGAGCAGAGGGAAAGGCAGCCGCGAGCGTGAGGCTCAGGTCGGCCGGGGGCGATGGAGGGGTCCCCCCGGAGCGACGGCGACCGCCTGTGCAGCGCCGCCGCCCGCGGGGACTGCGAAGAGGTGAGGAGGCTGCTGCATGCAGGCGTGGATCCCAACGGGACCAACGCCTTTGGGAGAACCCCGCTCCAGGTACAGAGTGCGCTGGGTGGGGGGCCAGGGGGGAAACTGTGCTCTGACACGTCGGCGGGGAAGGGTGGGCATTCGTGTTTAGAATGAGTTTTTATTGTTGTGATCGGAACTGTACTCCAGCCGCAGCTGTCTGAGCTCAAATGTGCCCTTTACTTTTTGCTAAGTCCAGCAGTCCTGTAAGCACAAGATGGAGATTAGTGGGGAACGGCTGGCAGCAAACGAATTTTTCTAGAAGGTACTCTAAAGGAGAAGTTGGACTGTAAAATCCGCTTCCAGACAACCTGCCCAGATAGGTTTGGGGAATGATCTGCACTTCAAGCAAATTTCTTGATTTTTTAAATATAGCCCGAACAGACCTATATTTAGGTATAAATATATATAGACCGAAAAAGACCTATATTTAGGTCTTTTTTTTTTCCCAGGGAAATCGAAGTAGGGTGTCTTCCTAGTATATTCCTGAACAAAGAGCTAAGAAACTGTGCTGATAAAAATTGTAACTTGAAACTAGGTATGTATTAGTAGTCACCTCTTTTTTTCTCTTAGTAGCAGTAATTTTAACATTCTCTATCCCTCAATAGTGGCAGTATTTATTGATAGATGTTAGAAGTATCAGTATGCAGAGTTGCTTTCCAGGCAGTTATGGAATTTAAAATATATTATATTAATCGACATACTTAAGTAGACACTTTTTAAATGTTCGTTGAACGATTAATATATTGTGATTTAAATTAGAGTTTTGTAGAAGATTTTCGAGTTGTTATTTAAAGAAATGCATTTGATGATTCATCTAATGTTCAGCTAAGCTGAACAACTATTTTGGTGCTTGCACTTTACATGAAAAATGAAATATTTTTCTGAAGTGTATTACCGAGAATGGCTCTCAAAAAGTTATTCGTTTTACTTCCGTTTTGTGTTCAAATAGCAGATGAAATTAATCTCCAAACCCTTATAAATTATTTTTCCTTTCCCCATTTCAGATTAAGTTCTCTTTCTCTTGTCAACAACTTGCAAAATGGCTGACACTCGAATACCCTCTTTTTCTTTCTGGAAAAGATTAATATCTGGAATTTAGATATTATGACATTCATAAGTATTATCACACTTGTACTATAAACAAACCCAACTATTTGAAGTGGACAAACCAAAGTCCCGAGGTAGAAATTGATAGAAAAACCTATTGTCTTAAGATATTTTTCAAAGTATTAAGTCACAGTTTACGGTGGTTAAAATTTCACTGAAAGTGACAGGGACAGTAAGGGAAATAAAACCCCATGTACAAATTTATTTTGGTTTTTGGTTGATTTGGATTTTTCTGTGGGTTTTGTTCAGTTGAGTATGATCAAACATTGCCAAAAGTTTCTGCTACTGGCAGAAAAGCAGACTGTCGTTAGGAATTTGCCATTTAGACATTATCATTCGGAATTTTCCATCAGTTAAGTTTTGTGCATTGCTTGTGAGCGCTCAGCAGCTGCTCTCACACCTCTGAGAAGAAGACAGAGATGAGAGAGAGAAAAAAAAAGACAAAAGAAAAAAGAAAAAATATCTTGGTCCGAAACTCAGGGGAGGGGGGAAATAGAAATATCCACACCGAATGCCAAAAGGAGCCACACTTAGCTGCGTTGTCCCATTGCTGTGCTAATGTTGATAAATCGGTAAAGCATTCTAAGTGACAGCAACCTTAATGCAAGATCCCTCCGGTCCTTTGCTGCCACAAAACACATGGTGTGTGTATACATAGCATACAAATATTTACAAACTCTTCATATGTCTAAATATATTTGATATGTTTTTAATATATGTGTATGTCTAAATATATTAGTAATATAAATACAAGCACTATTTATTATATAATTACATAAAGGTTGTCTGTATTGTGTGTATATATCTGTACACACACAGCTGGTCTGTATCTGCATATAAACGTGTTAATATGCATATATCAACATAATACGCATATAAACGTGTTAATATAAATATGTGCTTACACACACATCACAAATACCATTTTTACCATGGTGTATACAAATTATATAAATGTGAAGCCCAACACACACATGTGTTGTACCTATTCTGGAAACAAGTAGCTAATATTTTTAATTTGTCATCTAATCACAGACTGTCTCGAGTGGGAAGGGATCCGTACGGATAATCGCAAACGGCCGTCACAATGTATGCAGGCCACCACCACCACAAGCAGCCGAGACAGCAGAATCACCCCCCAGAGAGGGGCCGCGGGTGCGGCCGCCGCCGGCCCCGCTGCCCCCGGCCTGTGCGCGGAGGCGGGTCCCGGCGCGGCTCGGGCTCTGCTGCGGGCGCTGACGCTGTCTCTCCCCGCAGGTGATGATGCTGGGCAGCCCGCGGGTGGCCGAGCTGCTGCTGCGGCACGGAGCCGACCCCAACCGCGCCGACCCGCGCACCGGCTGCCTCCCGGCGCACGATGCGGCCCGCGCCGGCTTTCTGGAGACGCTGGCGGCGCTGCACCGCGCCGGGGCGCGCCTCGACCTCCGCGACGGCCGCGGCCGCCTGCCCCTCGACGTGGCGGCGGGGGGCCCGCAGGGGGCCGTGGGGCGCTACCTGCGCGACCCTCCGCCCCTTCCAGGAGCCGGGGGCGCCGCCGAGGGGGCTGCGCGCTGACCCGGCCCCGGCTTGTCCCCGCGTCCCCGGCAGCCCACCTCCCCCGCGAGCATCCCCGCCGCCCAGTCACCAGCGAGCCGCCGCGGATGGCGCTGCCGATGTCCGTCTGCTGGGAAGAGCGCTTCTTTGTCCCGCTATCGCCAGGGCCCCTCCCGTGAGTCCCGGGCACTCCGGCTCCCGCTTCTGCGAGAAGACACGTGCCGAGGTTTTCTCTGTTTCCTGAGAAAAAGAGGAAAAAAATCCGAAACACAATCAAGACTAGAGCTCCTGCTTCCCCCTCTCGTGATCTCCGGCGGGCAGAGCACAAGCGCCAGACGGCTCTTTTATACTCTAGCGGGAAAAAAAAAAATAGATATATTAAATGTTCACCTTTTCCTCTTTTTTATTTACAATAAAGCTGCTTAGCGAAGTGAGAACGCTATGTTTCCCTTACTGGCTTGCTCACTGCCCTGCAAAGCTTTCTATTTTAGTTATTCCTTGAGACTCTTTTATGTTGCACTCCAAAATAGTGAACACTTTAGCCATATCACTCATAAATTTAATTAATCCCCAGAGCTTCTCCCCTCACCAGCCCACTCAACATACAGTTTTAACACCAAGATGTAACAGTGATTGAATGGTAAAAATTTTAATGCTGGTCAGCCTTACAGTTTGGGAACTACAAACATTTTGTGTAGCTGTATTTTTGGAAATTTGTGTGAGTAAACAATTGGCAGTCAATTAATTACTGCAAAGTTTTTTGCATTTGGAGATCCTATTTGCACAGAAGGTATAGACAACGAGCTTCTTATTTTTAAGACAGCTTTCTGGGTTTCTAAACCAGATACTTGGAAACAACAACAAATGACTGAGCTTTGTTATAAATCTGGATTTTCCTACACTTTTTGTTTTCTGTTTTTCCTGTGTGATTTCTATCATCTACCCGATGTTCATATCACTTATGTGTTATTAAATACCTGCTATAATTCAGTAATAAAACACGAAAAAGATTGGCTTAAAAATAATTTGCTCCTCATGTTCGAGTATTTAATGGCTCTGCATGCAGCACACTTAGTTGGGTGGTGTCATTTATTTCAACTTTGTTCGTTGCTTTCAGTGTTTGTGTGTGTGTCTGCATAAATAAATATGGATACACACTGGTCAGATACCAGGACTTTTTGTAGATGTGCATTATTTAAGCACACACACACACAGAGTTTAAAATAGCCAGATCCTTTATTTCTTAGCTCTTTGGGGGAATAAATGGAGAGCGAGCCCCATCACGGAGGATATTTGGTGTCTGGGAGCAAACTCATCTGGGGCAGGGCGGGTGGGACGAGTCGGGCCCAATGATGCTGGTGGCTCCCTCTCCAGCTCAGAATAGCCTGTAATTCTGAGAAGGAGCTTTTCGTTTTCTCTCCCGACCCTCCAGGCGTGCAGGAGCCGAGTTCAGCCTCTCGAGCTGGGGCCCGAGGACGGCGCTTGGCACAGCTCGGCTGGCGCGGCGGCAGCGCCTGCATTCCCACATCACCCATCCCAGCCTCTGGGCTCGCTGTCCCCGTCCCTGCCGCCGGCCCTCCTGCCTGCAGGCTGCCCATCCCGTGGGAAGGAGGGCCAGAGCTCCGGGAAGTCCCCTCCGAAACATGGCAGGGGGAGTGGCATTCACACCGGGATGCCCACGGGGTTTTCACCAGCCTCTCCTCACTCGGGAAAGCTGTGCCAAAAGAGTGTTACCTTCCTAGAGGCTTTGGCCTCAGAGCTGCCAAAGACCAAAACTTCCCTGGGAAGTTTTCTGAAGAGGATGGAAAGTTCTAGGCATGGAGTTATGTATGGTGATTTCGCCAAAAGAGTGTTACCTTCGTAACAGAAGGCTTTGGCCTCAGGGCTGCCAAAGACCAAAACTTCCTTGGGAAGTTGTCTGAAGAGGATGGAAAGTTCTAGGCATGGAGTTATGTATGGTGATTTCAGAGGTGGTGAAAATGTGGTTCATTCTTTGGACAAGGAGCCAGTAGTGCTGTGAGTACAAAATCCACATCTCAATTGCATGAAAATGCCAGCATCCGAATAATTTGACAAGATATTTTTAAATTGTGGTGTCCTTTGTCAAACTTTAATAAAATACCTTCAGGTGTAATGGCACTTAGAAAAACAGAGTTTACTAGTACACACTACAAAAAATTACTCTTTTAGAACATGATTCCCAAGATTTGAAACAGGCAACATCCCCTCCAAATTCACCCAGGTTTATTGTGTCTAAGGGTCCACAGACTTTAAATCCTGTGTTCAAAGTCTTTGAAATTTTCAGGGAAAACAGGAAAAATAAAAACTGTTTTAGAAAAGGAAGTCATCATCCCACCATCCCACACTCTGAAACAAAGGTGTGGAAATTCATTGCCTACTTACGCAGAAAATAAGACAGAAAATAAGCCTCATGTACTTTAAATCTCAGGAAAAAATGGAAATGCTCAGTGAGCTTACAGAAGCAAGGATGTGAAGATGGAAAAGGCAAGCCAAAATACCAAGCGCTGGAGAGGAAACCTCTGAAGACATTTGTGTCTTTTAAGTGCCCTATTGGAGAAATCACTCATAGGGAGGAGATGGTACAGCTAAGTGTTCTATTTTTATTATTGTTTAATCAGATTTCAACCAATCCTAAACTGACACTCACTGAAGTGAGTAATGTCTTTTTTTCTCTCTCTCTCTTATTTTTTTCCCCAAACTCACAGAAAAAAAAAGAGGGAGAAGTAGTTTAAAATACAGTATGAACAGAAGAGAGAACATTTTTTCATTTGTGGAAATGTCCCCAGAGGACCAGTATCTTCACTTTCCTGTCTCTTACTCTCTCTCTCTTATTTTTTTCCCCAAAATCACAGAAAAAAACCAGGCAGAAGTAGTTTAAAATACAGTATGAACAGAAGAGAGAACATTTTTTCATTTGTGGAAATGTCCCCAGAGGACCAGTATCTTCACTTTCCTGTCTCTTACTATGTATTTGTAAGCACCTTTATGCTGTTGGCAGAAACAGTTGCAAACAAAGCAAACAAAGTGTGCAGAAACACTTGCAAACGAACTGTTTCTGGGCTGAAAAAAGTCCAAGAAGGTATAGTGAAAGGAGAGGTGGTCCTTAGGAGTTGAAAAATAAGAATATTGTAACTAAAGGCATCAGGCTGCCTCCCAGAAACGTACACAGAAGACTGCCACTGAATCTGGCATTACTCTTGTTATTGAGAGTTAGTTCAGAATTGAGAGTGGGCTGCGAGAGCCCCTGTTTACACCTACAGCTTCAGGCAAATAAGGACCAAGGGGACAAAACATCTAGGGTTTAGCTAGACCATCAGCAGAGGTCATGGTATTAGACATAGCCTACTTCCTACAACTGAAGGTAGCTTTTGCTGCCATTGATGTAACAAAAAACGCGAAACAAACAAACAAACAAACACTCCAAACCAAACCACCACCAACAAAACCAGCAAAAACCAACCACCACAAACAACAAACGAAAAACCTCACTAGCAGGAGGAAACCTGCAGCCCTGCCTGCTGACCCTGCCTGTGCGAAGTGCCGTACAAGCCACCGTGCCCGCTGCGGGCCGCCGCTTTCCTACAGCCCTCCTCTAATCACACCGCCGCTCCACGGAGGAAAACCCCGCCCTGCGCCTGGGGGCTAACAAGGACCAGTCACTCCTTTCGGGAAGCAGCCTCGCTCATGTCTTCCAAACAGAAACATTCTGACATGAGGAGCTGCACGGCAATCTAGAACATGAGAGTTTGATCTCCCAGGTGGAGAAAGAACCAGCAGCAGCTCCTTTTTCTCTCCATGGCGCTGGTTGTTGACAGGTAGGAAAACAGGCATGCTGACACCTGGGAGGAGGGTATACAGAACAGAGGAGAAAAGACAGCAGAACAGGGGAGAAAAGACACAAGTCCAGCTCAAGAAAGAGGTGGCTGGGGAAAGCAGAGACAAACATGGCTGCGTGTGCTTGAAAGGATGCACCAGGGACACGTATCCCTATGCCACTCCCTGCCAGCCTGGCCCAATGGTTTTGTTTGGCTTCTTGACACTCATCTTTGCAGAAATCCAGTGCATGTGGCTGATGAGCAGTGGCACTTAAAATCAGACAGCAGACTGTTTGGTGGAGCCAGTGAGAGGGTATTCCTTGCCTATACAGAACAAGCACTTGAACATTGCTGGCTTTATGTTTTTGTTTTTTGGGGTTTTTTTTTTCCATCTGTTTTCTCTTTAGATGGTGAGCAGCCTAAGGGCCAGAGAAGAAAATGAGAGTCAACCCAAGGTAGCAGTAACATCATGGAGTGGAGAATTTGTACTAAACTGATCCAAGGACAGAGATTTATTTCACTGCTCTCACATGCAATTAAGGGGAAAGAAACTCCTACCACCACCATCCTCCTACTAGTTTATCTTGCTGGTTTACCTTGAGGCAGATGCAAAAGAATTATTTTAATGTTTGACTATGTTATGAAAACACAAAAAATGTATTTCAGAACCTTCTCATGCAGTTGATAAAAGCCCATATATATACAGCCCTTCACATACAGTTGATGTACAGCCCATATAAAGAACTAACTATTAAGATTCTAAGGTCAAATTAAAAGATTTCAGATGAAATGTCTTCCTTCTTGCACTAGAGGAACCACATTGTAGGAAACCAAATAACTGGACAGCATGTTTTCTCTAGAATATATTTCACTTACAACAGGCACTATTTTTAGTTCCAGTTCTTAGTGTCTGATCTATGACACCCCAATGTTCACATTGAAAACATACTTTCAAGTATGCTTAATCATACAGGCTTAGCACCACAAATTGCCTGAGGCAATTCATAGCAAAGGTGGTGGAGAAATTGACAATCACCTAAATAAACAATGGCAAACTTCTGTAAAAGTGTGATCAAACATTAATTTCAATTCTTTCGCACTGTCCTACTTCAGCCAACACTGCAATGACAGTGGGGAGAAGAAGCAGCTGTCGTTAAAACAGTTAAGCCAGAATTTCCGTCTTAGAAGGCTGATCCCGCCCAGTGCCGAGCACCTCCTGAATTAATTTCTCTTCTTACTGATACTCAGCTGGCTTCAATAGACTAAGTACTCTCTTACTGGTTCATTCTGGGAACACCAACTGCTCTCAGATCTGTTTTGAATACTAATACAGAACCTCAATTCTGATGTCATATGCCACCTATGCAAATTCTCCAAATGCCTTGGATATTAGCATGAAAGAGTGTTAAGTCTTAGATAAGTGAAAATGAGATATGAGTGGGCAATCTCATGTTAGCAAGATAGATCAATGATAGGCCACAAAGAACGCTTTAGAGAAAACAAAAAAAGGAGAAAATTAGTAAATCTGCATCCTGGTCTAGTTTGTGCCATATTTGAACCCACAGTATTGCACTGCCATCAGAACATTATACTGCTAATATGCACACTGGAGGACGCTCTGAACAAAATAAAGGGAGATCTTATCCAAGATAAAAGGACTTCAAAAGCCATGGATAGCTGGGCCAAGCAAAAAACAACATCCAAACAATCAGTGAAGAGTGGGGTAGGAGATAATAGCAAGTCCACAGTCAGAAAGCAAGTGCTCATGATACAAGTAAGTGTGGGCTTGGAATCTTGGAATATAGACAAGGGAGCTGAATCCTACTGAGTCCAAATACAGAAGTACCAGATGGAGTTCTGTTGCCTGGGACATCTGTGCCAAGATGAAGCAGAACTCCTAAAGAACATCACTGAAGAAACAGTTGGACAAAAGCTCCTGTGAATGAGTGTATGTCTTCTCTGGCATGTCATTTGTGTGTTGAACTTACCCTGCTGTGACATTTCTGGATGTTTAATAAAGTTCTGATCTCTGCCTTTAGACACCAGCTGAAAATCAAGTAAGAAATCAGTTGGCTATTTACTGTGTTTCCTGGTCCTTGCCTAATATTGGCATGCCTCTTGCTTTGTGTATCTGTGCTATTTGCAAGCACTCAGTTCCACTCAGTCCCCCCTCTGGTATGTGGCAAAGAAAACTAGGCTTTTAGCATTTATTTCTAACATACCCACTGTTTCCAAGCTGCATTTCTCTATTCCCCCAAAGCATATTCTGCAGAGAAGTATGTGAGACTGATCTGCTCTTCAGCAGTTCCTGCAAGGTCTAGGGGGTGTTCTCTTCAACACAAAGTTGAGACAGCATTTAGGCCATACAAATCAGTAAGTTTAGGACAATTCTGCTTGAGAACAAGAAGCAGATCTGGAAAACTTACAGTAAAATTCCACTAGCTAATACTTTATTAAGCTTTCCATGGTTCTAATCCATGTAATTTATGCACAGAGAAACTACATTTTTAGCTTCAGTGACCACTATTTATGTACCTGTCTGGAAGTGAATGATGTTTAGAAGAGGCTTTAAAGTGCTCTGTGAAACATACACATAGAAAGGAGACATGCTTCCTGCTGAAATCTTTGTTAATTTTTCTAAGACACAGCATTTGGTGTTAAGACATGTCAGTGTAAAACCAGAAGCGTATAGCATGTCTTACTTAACAATCCAAAACCATGAAGTCTCTCTAAGATAAGCAATAATATCAGTCAAGCTTGGAGGCCATACTTTGGAACCTGTGATGTTGGAAAACGAGGCAATTTACCAACCTATATCCTGATAAGCTATTTACCAGACCAAGATGCAATTTTCTAAGAGCCTCTAAATGGTACTTGCTAACACTGATCCTGATGTTATGAGATAGGAGCAACAAAAATACTCTGCACCACAATCCTTCACAGCAAATGGACTTAAAAACACTTGGGGGAAAAAAAAAGTCATGGAAAGACATTCAGACTGAAATGTGGCAACTTTTATCAGTGAAGGCCTTTGCCCATCACTGTCTCATTCTTGTGAAACCAGACACAATCTGAGTCCAATAAAGGGCCATGATTCTTTGTTAGAATGTTTACTTGGTTTTAGTAATGCAATACATACAGTTTGTATCTTCTTCCTATTACACCTGCAGTTCTGCCTACCATAAATGCATTTCTTAAGACTGTTTAGAAAGATCATTAAAATCACTCATATTTGGTCCTATCTTTACATCGTTAAACATTATCCTATGTTTTTCTTGACAATTACCATCTCTGTCAGTAGTCTTATGGATAAATTACTTGCAACACATTTCAGACCATAAAATGTACACTGACCTTAGCAAAAAGCACACTGTACATTACCAGAATTTTATTGACTTTATATAAAAATTCTGCAGGAGATACTGTTAGGTACCAAGCCTGTGTTGACAGAGCAAGTAAATATGACGGAAAGGTCTCTTCCAGCCCAAACCACCAGTGACATATAGCTGAATCTTCCCACCATGGGCAGGGACACCTTCCACAGTCTTGGCTGATCAGAACTCTACCTACCTGATTCTGAATGCTTCTTAAGACATCTGCAACTTCTCTGAGCAACTTGTTTCACTGTCTCAGCAGCCCCATGATAAAAACCACTTTTACACCCAACCTAAATATACCCACTTTAAAACTGTTGCCCTTTGTCCTGCCACTACAGGCTGTGGTGAAATGTCTCTCTCCTTCTTCCTCATAAGCCCCCTCAGTATTCTGAAAGGCCACTCTCAGGTCACCCTAGAGCCTTTTCCTCTCCAGTCTGAACAATCCCAGCTCTCACAGCCTGTCCTCTTCAGAGAGGTGTTTCATCCCTTTGATCATCTTTGTGGCACTCTGCTGGACTTGCTCCAACACATCTTTCTTACAGAGTACCCCAAAACTGGATGCAATACTCCAGGTAGGGTCTCAAGAGAGCAAAGGGACAAAATCACCCCCACTAATCTGCTTTTGATGCAACCCAGGATGCAGGTGGACTTTTGAGCTGCGAGTGCACATTGCTGGCTCATGCTCAATTTTTCATCCACTATCACACCAAAGTCCATCTCCATTAGGCTGATCTCAACCACCTTCACCTCAACTCAAATGCAGCACCTTCTGCTTGGCCTTGCTGAACTCGGGCCCCACTCCTTGAGCTGTCAAGGCCCCTCTGGATGACATTCCTTCCCCCACTCAACACTCAGCTTGCTGCTTTTGCCTTTAACAAACTCAATCCCACTATCTCATTTAACTGATGAAAATACTACACAGTACTGGTCCCAGACCTCCGAGGGAAACCATTTGTTCCTGGTTTCCACTTGGACACTGAGCTATTGGCTGTAACTCTTTGGATGCATTCTTATCTATGTTCTCACCTAGACGTACTTATGAAGGATTTGTAACAGAAATGTGTAACAGAACCCACTACCTATGGACCTGCTCTGTGCCACTCTCCTGTGACACTAAGTAACCCAGCATATAAACAAAAAAAATTAGCATAACGATTACCATTATATGTCACTACCAAATGCAAAAAGAGAAACCCAAGGGGATTGAAAACGGACACCCAGAAAAAACTTTCTCTTAGAACACTTAGATATGAATTCCCTGGCTCTGATCCATTTCACCAAAAGTGCCAATAGAAGAAAGATAAAAATGGAAATTATTCTTAAATGATTTGGCTTAGTGGAAGGTAATGAAAGGTATGTTCAAGCTCTGGCTCCT
Source organism: Passer montanus (assembly GCF_014805655.1). Taxonomy (NCBI): domain Eukaryota; kingdom Metazoa; phylum Chordata; class Aves; order Passeriformes; family Passeridae; genus Passer; species Passer montanus. The sequence goes on from NW_024373701.1 coordinate 2,622,359, forward strand.
GCAATCCAAATTTTTTAAAAAATACCACGAATACAGAAAATTGGTTAAGCTGTTCTCCCCAGTACCTGAAAAGCACCTCTACTAGTTTTGCTATGAAGAATACATCCAGATATAAGGCTTTCACAGCAGGAGACTGGGTGTCTAACAGAAAAAGACTAGGAAGCTAAAATGCTTGTGTACCCGCTTCCTTCTATTTTCCTTTGGATTAGTTGTTTTTTTTTTTTTTACACTACCATGAGGATCCTTACCGTTCATGTTTCTGATCTTTTCCTTGCACTCTGATCCACTTCTGCTTCAGCAATCCCTGCTGTTCAGGGATTTAGAACCTAAAGTTCTGAGCAGCACAGTATTTTCTAAAAAGTGTCTTTCTGAAAGTGTTGTTTACAAGGTATCATCACCAACCTGTTTCATGAATGGCAAAAATCACTGTGAGATATAATGACTAGAAGTAAATAAACATCCCCCCGCCGATTTCCACACATCTTGGAGAAGCATACGTTTCATTCGTTTTATTTACTAGACAAGAAGTAGCAGGTTATTTTATTAAAATAAAACTGTATTAAAAAATTGAAATGCATACATTCAAACCACTCGAGCACATTCATCACTTAATATAGGAACTAAAATTGAGCTGTTCAATAAAGCAGAAAATGGGTGTGTTTGGGACACTGTCAGCAAAGTACTTTTTCTGTGCAGTTCTGTAAGTCACGTAAATACATCTTCAGGCACGAATTTGGTTTAGGCATTACTTCAGTCTCCAACACTAACTCATTACACAACTGCTGTTGTGACAGAACCACCATAATTATTAAACCAGGTCTTCTAGCACACAAAACAAATACACTGGTTTAAAAAAATCACTGGAATAAAAAATATGGATAATGTATAAAAATAGTATAATTTTAATTTGAAATTGTTTGATCAGTTTTTCTGTTATGTTTCTGAAGTGAATTGTAACCATGTGCCTTGTTGAAGGAAAAGATGGAGGTAGAAAGAGCAACACAAATAGCCTGTGAATCTGCTTTCATAGACCTTATTTTATGAAACTGCAACAACAATATTACTTAGACTTTCCTTTCTACCATCAGTTAAAAGGTACCACTGAATAGAGGATACTGACTCTTTTTCTCTCTCAGATACAGTTTGCCAGTAGGGCTACTTATAGTTGAAAACATACTAAAAATCTAATTTTAACCATCTTATATGTGATCAAACCAACAAAGATTTTAACAGCAGCCTTACACATGATCATTGATCAAGGTTTAGTCCATTCTTTTAAGCTTGCAACAATTTTTGAAGATATTATGACCTCTGAAAGCTCGAAAGTGATCCACTCTTCCTTGAACGCACTGAAACGTCAAGGTTCATCCAGGTTGTTACTGCTTTGGCAGGATGACCGAACACTGCACCGTTGTCTGAAATACAAAGAGACAGAAGATAAATGCTTCTTTCACCAGTGCAGAGAGAATTACTTTTCATTGTAAAGGTCGATTATGTAGCTTCCATTTGGGTACAAACATGTAAATCCTTTCACGTGCATCACATCTCCAACTTTTTCCAACACCACAAAAGTCAATATTATTACAAGGAGGGCATACACACACAATGAGTTTTCATTACAACTTTTGCAAAGCTATGTGATAGGATTATTGGTATGGAGAAGAACAACCATATTGTAAAACCACTAATTTATGAACTTTGGGCTTACAGACTGCAAATGAAAAATTGTGCAGCATGCTTTCTGTGATTTCTACATGACTTTCCATCAATTCTGAAGTACTGCTATCAAGAACAGGAACCAGCCAAATGGCACTGACTGTGAGTGAATGAAATACTCCAGTTATGTAGGGACAGGCAACTATGACATTAGCCACATTCAAGGGCAGTGTCTAAGAAACATTTTAATCTCAGCTTTTGTGAGAAGTTCTTGGCCTGCAAGTACCCCTGCAAACAGACCAATGCAACTACAGTTGAAGTGAAGCCTTGATGATTTTTCCTCCTCCACTTTATTCACCTGAGCCAATATAGTGATCACATATGTACACATTCACTGACCAGTATCACTGATGAGATATTTTTTGAGGAAGAAAATTACTCCAAGATATTTACAAGATTAGAGTTCTAAATACAGAACTTAGGAATGTAAGTTTCAGTTTGAGGTAGACTAGAAAAAATGACTGAAAAAATACTAAGCTTTATGCCCTTCAACTTGTTACCTGTCAAATCACATAAATGTCCAAGTGACTCCCTGAACTGAAATACATCTACAGTTATCTTAACCCAATCTAAACTACCCTAGAGTATTCACTTACCACAACTCTCAAAATACAGCATTATTCCTTGCATCAGAGATCTGACAAATACATTTCTCACAGGCTAGTACAGAAGTTCAAGAAAAAGGCAGGTAGTACCAGCAGGTTTCCCCACAGAGCCAAGAAGTTTACCTAAGGAACACTCACAAAAGCTGACACCTTACTACAAAGTGATCTTACAGCCACACTGTAAAAAATCAGTTCTAACAGGACACGCCTTTTACCATTATAGTGCAAATTCTCTCCTGATACTCATGGGGCTGACCCTTATTGTAATATAATAAAGGTACAAAGCTCGATTCCCAGTTATGATGAGCTAAAATTCTTTTCAACAGGACAGTTTTTTTCTAACTCATACTTTTCTTAGCAAAGATTAAAAAGAAGTCTTGAAACATATGAAATTGTCTGCTGCCACCAATTAATTTACTTCATGGACAATGAGCCCATGCTTTACATGGTAAGTTTTTGTTATCAATGCTTTGGCTGCAGTTCTTGCTGTCTTTGACATCTCTTCCAATTGTCAACTATAGACAAGCTTCCATTGTCCTGAAAGCATCCCTAACATACCTGCACTTCCATCTGGGTTCTCTCTTTGCAGCTGGTTTCTGCTTCCAAACCTTGACTGCTGCATTTTTGCACTAGAGCTGTTTCCTGTGCAGTCAAAGTCTTTCTGTGGATCAGAACACTGCCCTTAAAGACCTGCCAACTTTCTGGAGCTCCTTGACTCTTCAGAGCTGTCTCCTATGAGATTATACATACTAATTCATTGATTAGAAACAAGGATGCTCACCTGAACTCCAGCAACTGTACTGTTAATTGCCTTACTTGCTCCTCATAGGATGTTGAATGACACAATTTCATGAAGATTACAGCAACAACTGTCAGTAATTATCACCTCACTAAACAACTCTTCTCAGTTAACAGCACATCCAGTGTATCACCCATGACTGATCAGCCTATCCAGAAATTTCCTTGACACCAACCACAAATCACTTGGACCACTGTGATCAAAAGCATCATCTGTGTTTCCTGACACATGACACACATGTGGTCATACCCTGTTCTGTAAGAGGGAGAGCTTTAACCTGACACTGGAAAATTATCTCTTTACAGCAAGAAAGCCACAAATTACTGGCCTAAAGACATCTTAGACAGTTAAAAATTAGTAACTTTTGAAGTACACTTACAGTCACTGACATATTAAAGATTACATGATACAGTAAAGAGAAGCAAGCAGCCTATCCTTTATCCAAAAAAACAGCCCTGGGACATTTTGTTTAAACACCAAAGTCTTTCCTTGAAATTACAGTGAGATTCAGAGGTGACACCACTGGCATGTCTGTTGACCTGGGATTAATACTTCTACACAAGGAGACAGAGAAAAAAAGGTGGGCAGAGACTGACAGCGCATTTTCTCTTGCCAGGTGAAGTTCCTCCTGTCAAAGCAGACAGATTACAGATCTTGGAGAAGAAAAGCTGTGTCTATGTAGAACTTTACTGTTTCACAAGCTTCTCCAACACTAAATCAGACATTTGCCCATTTGACATGCACAGCTGTGGCTTGGATATATTCTGTCACTGACAGGAGTGTACTAGCTGCAGTCTTACTCAGCTTGCTCCTTGTCTGTGCTCCTTAACATATTTCCACAGCGCAAGAAAGAGCTGCTGCCTTCAAGCTCTAGGAAAAGAGCTCCAAAACAGTTCAAGAATTCCAACATCTGGCCTTTAAAAGTCACACTATAAAATATACTGAAGTACAATACAAGACAATAGATTAAAAAAACACTTTATGGTTCAAGTACATACTTGTACAGAGGCAGATACATGTATCTTTCTCTTTGCTTCCCTGCAAAATTTCCTCTCATTCATTAAAACCAGTCCTTCCTCTGCTTTATCACCACTGAATTCCCCAAACAAGAACATTTGTAGCCTTTCCTGATGTTCCTACGTAAAATTAAAGGAAGCCTCCAAAGCCTTTGGAGCTTCAGAATTTCTCACTATTCCAGAGTTCTTGTTCTTTCAAGTCATTAACCCTTGTGGCTCCTACTTTCTTGATATAAAATTTCAATTCCCACTGCCTCTTTCCAGTCTTCCAATGCCTTCAGATCAACTCTCTTTCTCAGTATACTATCACTCAAACCTGTCTGCAAAGAACATAAATACCTAAGAATTGAAGGTGAACCAATTTCATTATTCATCATTGATACAAGGCAGTAGATAAGTAAAAGAAAAAGAGTTAAGAAGCAACATTAGGACTGAGTGACCCTTCCTCTGGTGAAGGTTTTCTCCACATTTTCTTCTTAGGGGTCTGAGCTGAAAGAAGCACTTGATAATTAACTGAAAGAACAGCTGGCATACATTGCAGGGGAATACTGCAAATGTAGTGCCAGCTCTCTTTCACTCCCAATGAAGATTCAAGACAATCATGAAAAGGAAGACAGGAGGACACTGCTCACTGAAGTACACCTTCCAGAAACCAAGGCAGATTCATCAGTACTTAAGCAATATAATATAATTGGGAACCGCTTCCTTTCATGCCAGTATGAAAAAAAGTGCCTGAGGAATATCTAGCATATTATTTGTTCATATTCATATGAATATCTAGCATATTATTTGTCTATAATTCAATATTATTTGTTCAAACTCTGAGTTTGCTCTATAGCTAGGCATCTGTATTAAAAAATGTAGTCCTATTCTCTGAAAATGTCTTCTGTGGATTAGAGGCAAGAAGCATAGTGATTTTGGTGCCTCCCTTATCCATCCAATGATACAATTTCCTAAAGAATGCAAAAGGGAAAGAAAAAAGTTGATTACCTCTCTCATATGTACAGAGGGAACATTAAAATAACTGTTTCAGGTAACCAGGTGAGGAAGATTCATAAAGATAATTCAGGCACTCTTAAAGAAAAGTAGGTTTTCACTAAAGAATTGACAAAAGACTAATTTCAAGAATTTGGGTTAGAATTCTACAAATCTGACCTGGTCATTTATGATTGAGAAGCGGCTGAGGTGCATTTTACTGAACATGTCTTCCCTTCATGACATTGACTAAACTAGAGATGAAAATCACTGATACGACATATTGAGTTTGTGTGGCCTGGTTTTGGCGGCAAGGGTCTATGGGGCGGCCTCTGTGAGAGGCCCAGCACAGCCAACCTGTGGTGGCTTCAAAGATGGACATGCTGATGGACATGGTCAATTAGAAATGATGGTAATGCCTCTGTGATAACACACTTAAGAAGAATTCAAAAGTAAAACGGGTTGTGTAGTTGTAATTGCAGCCAGAGAAGAGTGGAGTGAGAACATGTGCAGACACCAAGTAAACTCTTTGAGAACTCTGCAGACGCCAAGGTCAGTGAAGAAGGAGGGGCACATGGTGCTCCAGGCACTGGAGCCGAGATCCCCTGCAGGCTGTGGTGCAGCCCATTGTGAAGCAGTTGTGCCCCTGCAGTCCATTAGAAAATCTGGTAATGCCTCTATGATAACATGTTTAAGAAAGACAAAACTATGGGAACTCTCTTTTTCTTCATCTGCTTGGGGTGGGGGGGCCATCAGTCCCCTTCCCAGTGGGGCCGGCGGACCATGCTGTGAGGGGCCATCCTGGCGCTGAGAGCGGCCCTGCAGCCGAGCGGCCGGGGCCAGGAGTGGCCACACAGCTGCTGCCATCTTGGCACGGCCAGCGATGGACTTTGCCTGCCTGGCTACTTCTAGCCTGCCACACTGCAAACAGAAGGGCAGAAGCAGTGGCAGTAGCTTCTCCTTTTTGGCACTTGCACAAAGAGAGGCACTAAGTAGAGCCGGCGCCATGGTGGCCAGCACGGCCTACAAGGTGCCTGTGGGGACCCCATGATCAGCGGCGAGAGGCATGGCAAAAATTCCCTGATACAGAGCCCGGTCAAAATCAATTTTTCAGCACTGCAGGACTTTTTAACAACTTTTCAAGTGATAGAACTTGAGAACAAACAAACCTATGAACACAAATTCTCTCCTGAATCAGAGAAAAGAAAAAAGATGAAGACAAGTGAGGAGAACAACATGGTGACACTGAGGTCGGTGAAAAGGAGGGAAGGGGAGGAGGAGGTGCTCCAGATGTCAGAGCTGAGATTCTTCTGCAAGCTGTGGTGAGGACTATAATACAACAAACTGTTTCCTTGTAATTCATGAAGTGCATGAGGGATGCACAATCCACCCACAGGTCGTGAGAAAAATGTGCTCATGCTGGAGAGTGTAGATGCTGAAAAGCTGTGATCTGGTGACAGGCTTGAACAGAGAGAGAGAACCCTTACTTCCAGAGGCAGAGGAAGAGGAGCCTTGCTTCCAAACTATAACAGCTCATCCTTAAAAGACTATACCCTATGAACTAAAATACCCACAAAAAACAGTTGTGGGAAAACTGTTTGCCCTTGGGAGAGACTCAGGTTGCAGCAGAATGGGCAGGACTACTGAAAATTAGAATGACGTTGGAGAAGTTCACAGAAAACTGTCTCCTGTGAGAAAGACCCCATGGCATGGTAAAAGACTCCCCTCCCTAAGCAAACTGAAGATTTTTAGAGGTGACAAACTCTAAAACTTGATTTTTTGTGTTTTGTCTCTCTTTGCTGTCAATGGGAAGGAAAGAAGGGCTGGGGGAGTGGAGGAAAGGGGTTCTAAAGGTTTTAGGTCTCAATATCCTCTTTTAATTCTGTTAATAAATTTTTTCTTTATACTTTTAAAAGTTTTCAGTCTGTTTTGCCCTTAGAGTGTTTTCTCCTAATCCTTATCTCATCCCACAAACCTTTTAATTTCTTTTTCTTACCCCCTCATCTGCTCAACTACAGCAGAGAAGAATGAGTGAATGATTTTTCACGGGTGCACTGGCATTTGGCCAGTGTCAAAACTGCAACATTTTTGGTGGAGAATACAGGCAAACATGAGGAATTTGAGATAGGGACATTAATTGGGAGAAATAATGGGCAAAACAAGTATTAAATCACAAAATTAAGTAGAAAGATAATGGAGAATTTGTATTGTAATTGTAATGAAAATCTAGGGGTGGATTTTTTGTGTAATCTGTCTTTTTGATTCTGTGTCATGACTGTACCTTAGATTAAACGTAGAGAATTTTTTCTTCTGTTTAGTTAAGTAGTTTTGTGTTGTTGTAACTAAGGATTATATGTTGAGTGTAATTTTGATAATAATTGTTAAATATTCATAGAAGACAGAGGTGGAATTATCCTGCTCTGGTTTTGTCAGTATTATATTCAATCAATATCTCTAAGCTGAGCTTGTATTGCTCATGACAGTATTTGATGAATGATCTCTCCTGGCCCTTATCTCAACCCAGTCAAAAAAGCTTGTTGAGAAGCTTGATAGACATCCAAACTGTTTTAACATTGTTTTCCCCCTCTTTGTTATATCCACAAATGAATCTCAAGTATGCCTGTGAAATACAGATGATAAAAAACACAAGTAAACCTTGTCTAAGAAAAATTCTCCTTAAGAACTCCCTTGCCAAAATATTTTGAAATGTTTTTCTTTTTCCTATTTTTTTAATGCACCTTGGACTTAAAATCTATGGAGAACACAATTCTAGTAACTTCAAAGTGGCTATTACCCAGACCTTTTAAGACTCTTCCTGTTCTACATATTAAAGTGAGCATAATATTTTTGGTTTGCTTCAGTCTCTTCCACTTGATTCTTCTTTATGCTAAGACCCAAGATCAGAGTTTCATTTGGATACTCACATATATTTGTATCTTAATTTGTATCTCATTTATTTGTATCTCATGAATATCTTATGGTTGATGTCTCGCTTCATCAACCATATATAGCTATCTGTTTTTTTTAACCTTTTCTAAAACTTCTTGTAAAACTTAAGCTAGATCTTGGCAACAAAACTTGCAAGAATTGTGTAGAATCTGTCCACCCTTCTAGAATGAATTTGGTTTGAAGCATTTACTCTGAAACAATTTGATTTAAGCAAAAACATCCTGTAACATACACCTGTGTTGTGTGTGCACACACATACGCTGTCCCTGGTACCCATCAGCCTCATTCACATACTTACTTTCAGAGTGTTCAGGGTGCTGGTCCATTCCATGGAGCCTATCTGAGGTATGGCAGTAAGCAGTATGCTTGTAGCCTTATTTGCATTCCCTTTCAGCGTCTTTAAAACTTTATCCACTGAAACCTAGAAATACAATACACCTGAGTGGTGTCTCTCAATTTTGATGGCACACATTTTAAACACACAAATAAATTTAACTCAGAAGTGAAATAGTGAAGCCTTAGAATATCAGCCTTTTTAGATAGTGCAAATGTTTTTTCCTCTGTGTGTGTATGGTTTATACCTGTTTATTGCAAACAAATAGGAGAACTAAATCATATACATGTTTTGCACAGAGCTGCAAAAGGAAAATCACCAGACCAATTGCTGTCACAAAGAAGACAAGTCACACAGAATCCGTGAGCTTCATACTCACAGACCCCCTAATTCAGACAACAGGAAACAAAAGGTTTGCTAGTAGTGAGGCAGGTTCATGAAAATGAATGTAATACCAGCAATTGACTCTATTTTTACTTTCACAATAATTAATCAAGAATAACTCAGGGATTCTAATGTAATTAAGAACAGATTTAGTACAGTATGTCATCTCTGATCAAAACCTACATATTTTCATCCAAATCTCTTAGGGCAACACCAGAGGAAAAAAGTTTCACTCACAGCTTCTTCATGTTCCTTCCAGCAGTCATAATCTGTTGCCATGGCAATACTAGCATAACTCATTCCAGCTTCCTTTGCAAGAATCACTTCAGGCACTGTAGTCATGTTGATAACATCAGCTCCCCAACTGCGAAACACACAGCTTTCTGCTCGAGAGCTGAAACGTGGGCCTTCAATTGTGATCATTGTCCCCTTGGAGTGGCACTGGAGGCCCAGCTTCTTGGCAGTCTCAATAAGAACCTACAAAACATGCCAATGTCAAAGAAAGGAAATAATTCCCTTCGTGCACTGCCTTTGCATTCCATCACAAACTTGCACACAAAAGAAGTTAGCTTTATACAGAGTAGTCATATTTCATATGACTACAGTTGTCCAAAACCAAAGATGAGTTTTGTTTTCTTCACCCAACAAGAAAAAATAATAGTCCTGCCAACAAGGATGAACTTGAATTCATCTGATTTTGTTAGTATCAGCTGGATGACTGCTTTCAATGCAGACCAAGAAGACTGAAACAGCATTTTTCACACATTTAGATCATGCCTACATTGCAGGCAGAAGTGCAGGTAAAAGCATTCCACTGGGCACTACATTATCATATGGTGGAGCTGAGCCAGTGAAAACAGTAGTAAGAAATTTTTATTTTGAAAGTAAAACTTTATAAGCAGATACTTCAAAGAGCACCCTAAGAATCTGTACAGAAATTATTACCACATTTTCCCATGCCAGTGGCTGAGCTGTATACTGGACATATAGCATGTAGGCTGTTAGGAGTTAGCTTTCTTTCCGTTTGCTCCTTTTTACTTACAGAATTTTTCCCTTAAGTTGCTAGGAAACTTTAACGACTAAGTACCTAAGGGAAGACAGGGTACTGAAGAAAAACAGAAGAAGCAGCCAGGCTCAGGGGAGTGGGGCAGGCAAAGGAGGGCTGGGGCAGCTGCTAGCTCTCCTGCTCTGAGACTTTGCTCTGTGGCTTCAGAGGAGGATGGTCTGAACTGCTGCTTCGGAAAGGGAATTTGCTGCTGTTTCTGGAGCCCAGCTCAGTCCTGGGTTTCTGCTGTGGGCTCAGTGCTCTGAGAGTCCTGCTGTGGCCCCGGGATCGGCTGCCATGGGGTTTCTGGAGCGAAGCCTCTCCTCACCCCTCCCTGTCTGGGCCCAGCCGCCATTGCCGCGCTCCCCGCGCCCGCGGCACAGCGCCCCCTGCCGGCCGCGGGCTCCAGGGGCTGCTCAGTGCTGACCTGAGCTCGCTGCTCTTCCATTCTCCTTCAATACATGCCACCAAAGAGCTGATAGTCCTGCTCCAGTGTCTTTGCCTGAGAGACCCTTAATTTCAAACTTATAATAATTCAGAGGGAGAGAGTTTACATCCTCCATTCCAAGGGAGGCTCCTGCCTTCCCTAGCAGACACCTGTCTTTGAAACCGAGACAACTTCCCATCAGTTTTTTTAGTCCTAATGAGAACCTCGTACATGGCAGAATAATCCTGACTTTCTCTCTTGGTATCAGCCTAGATAATGCCAGTTGATACAGCTGGAATAACAGGATACTGGCCTAGATAAATGGAACTAGGATGCCCATCACTGTCCTGAGTAGGAAAGTGAAAGGAACCACGATAACATCTATTTAAAATGGCCATCAACAACAACAACAACAACAAAAAAAAGATAGAAAAGAAAGCAAAAGCACTTCCAAAAATTGTGGTAGGCCAGGAGGGATCTGACATAACCACAGGTGAACAGTATCTTTCTGAAACTCTTTATGAAGTTCCAACTTTACTGCCTATAGGATGTTGTGTTGAGTCTCAGTTTCTAAAAGCAACAATACTCAAGACATTATTCAAAACTTCTGAGAGGAAAAGATAAACTCCATGTAGATTCTCATTTAACTTACAGTGCATAAACCAACTAGACCAGATCATTTTAATGTATTTGCACAAATGCAATATAATATGAAGGTTTCAGATGTTTTGTTGCAAAATTCCTTAAATATGTCACATTCATAATTTTGGCTTTTTTATTATTATTGCACTTATCTATGAAATTCCTCTCAACTGGGATAAACTGGGCTAAAATGATCCGAACAATTTTCAGACACAGTTTCAGGAAAAAAATTAAATCACTTTTATCTGGTATTTTCTAAGTGAAATGAAGTGAAAGTACTCATTCTCGCAAAGAGCTCAAAACCCACATGTTTTTTAAAACATCTCTCAGGCTGATTAGAATACACAGGCTAATGAGATAATGATCACATGTGAGATTGGGAAGTACCTAAATGTTTTTTCTCTGTTTGAAAAGGCACATTTCTCTGCTGGCTTTTAAAAAAATGTAAAACCCAAACAACATCTCTACCTAGTTAACAACCAAAAGAAAACTTTTCTGCAGTATCAGGAAATGTCTTATGTATGAGTACTTACTTTTAAAAAAAATGACAATGTGAAGTACTGCCAATCACCAAAGTAATAACATTTTTTAATCCATTTCATAAACTCCTTGCATCTGCTGCAACATAACATCATGCTTGCAGTAGAAAATAACTAAATACCAACTAATCTTTGGTAAGAGCATGTAGCTGGGCTCTTTTTGCAAGAAAAATGCAAAGCATTTTGCATAATTTAGTGCTCATTGAAAGAAGGGCAAAAGCATGCACATGTACAATATGCAGTGGTTTGTTTCTTCATGAGACATAAAATATCTATAGCTCATTGTAAAACAACTTGATTCCCAATGCAGACATCTCTAAACCACAGTGTGGCCAATTAACAAAAATAGCACATAGTGACACTGAACTGGGACAAAAGCAGAATAGCTCAGTAGTCCAAATGTTTGTACATGCTCTGGTTATTTGTGCTACCTGCTTCACAATTCAGCTTTGTCTTGATTGCAGAGAGCAGGTCTCTCAGATGAATATGACTGATTCTGTAAGTACAACTGTTCCTCTGAAGAATGTATCTCCGTGCAGCTACATATCAGAGCATTCCACAACACCACAAAATATGCAGTTCAATATTCACCTTCCTTTTCCCTCAACTCTAGGAATGCACTAAGGTGACATTGTTAATCAAATAGACTCCTCCCAGAAGCTTATAAAGGTGCTGAAAAATAGAGAAGTGTTTCACACTCAGTAGTATGAGAAGCCTGAAAATCTTGAAGTAACACAATTGAGAGCAACAAGTAGGAATAAATGACAAATACAATTTGGTTTCAGTGTTTTAACATCCTAAGCCTTGACTCTCCATCACCACCCACCTCTACAATACACAAAAGCACAAATGCAATACTGTAATTTTTGTGAATGTGAAAGCACTACTTGTTTAAATATTTGAGTATGTAGAGTGCCTCTACCATAGGTGCAGCTTTATTCAGAAAAAATGGAACTAGTTTCTAATTCTAACTGTTTTGTTCACTTCATGGCTTTCTTGGCTGGTTACTTGATTAAAAGAAAGATCTTTTGTCCCGTTATTAAGACTCTAGGAAAATACATTGCCAACTGACTTAGGACAACAGACACAAGATCTTTTATTTCCCATGCTTTCTAAATGTTACATTTGTCCTTAATACCATGGTGTATCTGAGAAAGAGGACAAAGAGGTGTGTATTGCCTCTGTATTCTAAGAATGCACAATTAGACTAATGTATCACAAATAAGTGCCATAAAAACATTTCTTAATACTATTACAGAATTCACTAACCTCTCTGGTTTTGGTGCAGAAAGGCTCAGCCATTGGAATATGACATACTCCTGAGAGAGTGGAATGCTGTCCATCATATAAAGTACAATGTCTTTTAGTTGTCCTAGAAAAGCAGAAAACTCGCTTAGAGAGAACAGAAAGAGAAAGCAACGAATTGATACAAACCAAGAAACACAGCATCCCTGGGAGTGGAAGAAAAAATAGGGATGATATTAGTGACCACCAGTAATCCTATTCTGCCTCTGCACAAACCTTTGCAAATAGAGCTGGAGACTATAAAACTGTTACTCCACTAGTCCACTGTCAATTTGTTATGAAAATCTTTTGTTAACCAAGACAGTGAAATGCTGATTTGTTCCTAAATGACACAAACAGCCCTATTGTGATGCGATTCTACTGCAAAACAACCAGTTAATTTATTAATCAGGCATGTAACCTCTGGAAAAACCTATAAGTAATCTTTAAGAAAGGGAAGAAATAAAATCTCAACTACCACAAGGCTAGTCAAAATAGTACTTGTTTGTATCACTGCATTCCTATATCCCAAAGGATAGGAATTTACAGAAACAACTTTTAGCATGAAGGAAATGTAAATTCCACTAGAAAAAAACCTTGGAACAGGATGTTCTGAGAACTTCATATTCTCAGAAAGATTACACACACATGCAGTGCCAGCTTCCAAGTAAAAGAATCCTTTTTCTCTCTTCTTGCAATGGATTGGAATGGTCAAGCATTGAAATTACCATTCAGCATGCCATTTTGGAGCACATGGAACTGCTACCCACTACCACTTCATCCTCAAAAGCACTGTCTCAAGCTAATCCACCCAACTGGATGGTGCAAACCATCTGGAATAATGTTCTTAGACACTCCCTTCTTCCCTGCAGTATGTAACATACTGTGCTTTACAAGAGAAAATAAAGACAATAGCCAAATTCAATCTGCAGTTGGAATACAAAGTATCTGCTAGTAATACTTTTTAAAACAGCTCCCCAGTAAAGTCACTTAAAAGAAACTTTTAAATACATTTTATATGTTAGAGTAGGTTTGGACAAAAAAAAACTGCACCAAAAATGCATCAATAGGATGCATTAAGAATGAAAGCACTGCCAATGATCAATTCTTAAGAATGAGATTATAAAACAGGCAAGAGATGGACAAATTAAAAACATCTGGAAAATGTGATACAGCTGTTAAAATCAGATGAACCACTAAAATTAATTCTTTCTTTATGGGATACTGAAAAGCTGCAAATAGAATATATGTGACTTTTCACACTTTTCTATTTTGTCTGCTAGTGGATTATTTAGAGTTGGAGGAAATGGTAAAAGCCACAATCCATTTCCTGAATTATGGTATTTCAGATGCTGTTAGCCTGGCACTTCCAATAAGAAAAGCCCAAGGAAAGCTCTCATATGCATAAATATTAATATCTGACTTTCATATACTCTGTGTTCTTTGAAGATAATAGCCGCATCATTACATGGCCTCATAAAGAAATCTCACTATGTTTTGCATCATTCATACAAACTGCATGGGACTAAGTAACAAGAGTAAATTCTATAAATGATTTGAGCAATAGACCACATGTGTTCACACTTAGATAATTTCTCTTCTCCATCTGCTGTAGTTTAAATCCACCTGGAAATTAAACCCCATTAAGCCCCTGTACCTGCAGCAACAGTTACACTTTTAATCTGACAATAAGGTGGCTTTTGCTCTTTCATTTTGGTTTTATCACAGTAACACAGGACTTTCATGTAATTCTCACTGTGACTGATTGTAGGAAACAAAATACAACTCAAACAAATGAACAAACCAGTAATTTCCGTCTGTGACAAACAGCCCTCTACCATTTCCATCACCTTCATTCTTCTTCCAGTAGTGTTGAATTATCAAACTACTGGTAATTAAAGAACAAAATGTAAATTCAGACCGGCATAAGGGTACAAAAAGCAGTCTCAGTATGCTTAGCAACTTCAGGGACACTGAAAGAAAATTCTACAAAAAAAATTTACAAGGCGTGACAATATTGCAGTAATTGTAGTTGTGTTTGTGACACAGAGAACTGAAACAGTAAAACTGGCAGCTGTTACAGGAAGCTATTTTCTGCATCTCCCCAACTGAGCTCAGTCATTCACGTAAGTAGTTCTTGTCTTGCTCTTGTCTTCCTAGCAAATATCAGCAGCAAACCAAAACAAAGTATTCTAAAGCCCTAAATTATCCTGATGTAGTCAACTGATTAACAGTACTGCAATTAACACGAATCAAAGGCAGAAAAAAATTATCCTTAAAGTACCTTTTTCAAGAAGAGAACAACTTTTGCAGCCTATGGTAGCAAGTGGTTATTTTTGGATTTGGAAGCAAGGAGGACACAATATATATGTATTTTTGTATTTATTTAATAAAATGTATATTTTATTGTTTAAATACACAAAATAATAAGCATAATGAAAGCAGAGACTATATATGGAATCAAACACTATGTGGTAATGACCTGCAGAATTAGACTCTCAAAAGTTTGGAAATCTTATACAGATGTAATTATACCTATTAAGTGTTTCACACTGAAAATCAAACCTATGCGAGGCAGAAGTCCTAAACAACTCTTTATATTGCAATCCTGTCATTAATCTCATGGTGCACATGCCAAGGAGAGCAAATTACAGTAGCTGCCAACAGTTTTTTGCTGAGCTCTAGCTCTTCTCCAATTCCTATTCACTATTACTTCTTTTTGCTTCACACCTATAAGGAGAATTGAGAATAGGAATTCTCCCTATTGAGAACATATGTAGCGAGAGCCCAGATACTAAAAGGTACCTGGACACCAGAAGACCCTGTTTTAATGGTGGCCTGAGTAAAGCCTTGCCACCTAGACCACAATTTCTTTCCTATGTACTGCCTGGCATGGGTTAACCACTATATAGAAGCCAGAATACCTTTCAAGAGAAATAATTGACTGTTTTTGCAAATTTAACCAGTACCATCTTTCCAAGACTATTAATATTGTTTGCATTACCCTGACCTTCCATTAGAAGCTATTTCAGAAACATTCCATGTTTTCAGACTTTGGTGGACAACTAAAATATTCCATCCCATGAAAATATCTTCCCATCAGTAGTGCTGCTGGCATAATGACTTATATAATGCAATCACTCTTAGACTGCTGTGCAGGGCTAAATGCAGACCCTATCTCCAAAGACCTGGCAGTCTAACACTCCCTGGCAGAGAACATTATGAGAAAAAGGCATGACACAGAAATTCAGCTGTCAAAAGAGACAGACTATTACAATGCATCATTTTTAAAAATTAAACTGCATGTTGGGGATGATTTAAAAATTCATATTACATATAATTTTCCACACTGAAACATTTTCATATACTTTTCTGAGAAGCTTTTTGGTTTCCTGATCCACTAAACAAGTAACAACAAGTTTCCACTTGCCTACATCAAAACGGAAACTTACTTGCCCAAACAAAACACTGCTCACAAATAGGTTACACCATTACTACTGGTGACCATCTGAATAAACTCTAAATGAAAACAGAGATCACAGAACAGCTGAGGATAGAAGTGGCCTCTGCAGGTCCACCTAGAATGGACTGTCCTGGTTCATATCCAGAGGCTTTGAGTACCTTCAAGGACAGAGACTGCCACCTTTCTGGGCAAACCTGTGCCAGTATTCAGTCACCTTCAGTAGAAAGTGTTCACTGATGCTCAGAGGGAACGCCTTGTGTTTCAGTCTGTTCTTACTGCCTCTGATCCTGCCATTGCTGGACAGAGCTTGGTTTCTTCTATGCATCCATCCTTCAGGTATTCTACACATCAATGATATTCCCCCTTGAGTCTAGACTTTTTCAGGCTGAACAGTCTCACTGCCTCAGCCTCTCCTCTTAGGAGCATTAGGAAATGCTCCAGTCCTTTAGCATTTTCATAATTTGCTGTTGGGCTCTCTCTAGAACATCCATGTCCAAATTGCATTGTAGAGCCCAGAACTGCGTACAGTACTCCAGGTGTGGTTCACCAATGGCAAATAGAGGCTCCTGTCACTCACCCAGGAGTCTGCCATGTGATAATGCAGTCAAAATAACTAGTGCTTGACTCACAATCATCCAAACCATGTCCCCAAGTCTGTTTAATATCTTTCCTACATAAATCAGTATTAATATAAAAAAAAGAGTATTGTCAGCAATATAGCTCATATTCACCCATAAATCAACTCTAGTATAACAGGAAGCATTTTATATGGGGCTTGCCCCTGCAGGGTACTTAATAATTTAGACGCTGTACCTAAAACTTATTCTTACAATTAAAAAAGCAGTTCAGTTACACATGCAAAAATAAAGTAAGTCAAAATTTGAATAGCACTGCAGTGTGGGGAACAAATCTAGGTTTACATGTTCAGTTGGCAATGAAATACTACCAGCAGCACCACAAATATCCAATGAAGCTGCATTAGCCATTTTAAATACTTCAAACTATGTGGAATAAATAAAGACTTCAAGATATAATACTCCTCCAAGTATTAAAAGTAAATTTACCCTTAAAATATGCAACCAGATCTTTGAATTATTGGTGTCGCTAGTGGTCTTTAAATGCAGCTTTATTTTGCCCCAGCTTTGCTTGAATTTTTCTAGTCAGATGATCAAGGAGGACAGGACTGGCTGGTGTACAAAGACTTTGGAAACAAATTTACTTCCTTATGATTCTTAACAAATAACATATGTTCTTGTTTTAAAACAACCTCCTCTCTCTTGTTACTGTGCTGCATTTCTCTCTCTTCTGCAGGACCTAATTATAATGACATATATTTACCTACTATGCTTTCTTGTACCACTCCATCTCATTTCAGATTCTTCATAAAGCTTGGAATGGCCTGTGCTGTTATTCATGTTTCTCTCCCACATATAAGAATGGAAGATTTCTTTTCGTTCTGAACAGTCTTCCCATGGAGCTACACTTTGGCTCATTTATGGCCATTCTTCAACGCCTAGTACTTCTGTGTCTGTTAGAATGGAACTTCTTATAATCATATTCCCATTTCCTATAATATTTTTTGTATGAATTTTACTTTTTGACAGAAGAACTGAGGTTACCATCTTATTTTACAAAAACTTAATTTAAAATGAACATGTTATTATATGGTTTAACACTGTTTCTCCTCTTTTTCCTTCTTCTTACTCACCTGTCTATGAACTGGTCAATTATGACAAGATCGCCAGGCTGTATTTCCTCTCGTAATGAACCACAGGCAGTAGTCACTAATACATGGGAACAATTTTCTTCCTTTAATGCCCAGATATTGGCACGGTAATTGACGTTCGATGGCATAATTGTATGATGCCTTCCATGTCTGCAAAGATACATGAAGCAAGAGAGTAAAATAAATCAGACTAAAATTGCCTTCCTTCTCCCAAATAAGGAGAATTTCAGGAAACATATTTCCCCTAACAATATTGGAAGTGGAACTGGCCATTTCAGCTACTTCTAGTATATTTTGTTTTCCTAAATGTATTGCATTTCTCCTGGAATTCAATTTAAGAAGCAGTAGTATAATTTTCTTTTTAAATGCAAAATTTTAAGTTCAAGTCTGTAATGAAAAGAATCTTAAAAATACAATTCAAATATACATCAGCAGCCTCAAGATTAAAATAAACATTTTTCTCTGAATCTTCTAAGTCAGTTCCACAGATTCTGAAACCCTTTTTCCAAACACTACAGGGAAGATTTACATTCACCTCCACGAATTTTCTGCCCAGAAGCATTGCTTGTATTCTCCTACACAAAGAGCGGCACATCACAAAACACTGTGTTGTAATCTGTCATCTTTCCAAAGAAAACAGTAGAATCATCACATTTTTCTCTTTGATCTTTAAGTGATCTGACAGCTTTCATAAATTAAAAGTATGACTTCATACTGCTGCAGTATTCTTTTTCACCAAGACAGGAAATACTTGGTCTTATAAGCACGAGCTTTTGTGCTGTCTCTGTCTTTGCTACAGAAGCACATAATTTACATGATTAAACACATTAGAAAATTATTTTCAACCATGTAAGAGAAAAGAAGGAACTTAATTTCTCAACTGATTTTTTCCAGAGGCCAAAAAGCCCTAAGAATTTGATCATTCAGGAACTACACACAACATGATCAAGCACTGTCAGTCAGAATTCCCATGTTGTCATTAGCATATATGACGAGCTACTAGGCACACAGATCTATTGCATTATTGCAGTTGCTGTCAATCTTCTTATGGAATACACATGCCTTTTCTTTTCCAATCTGATTCAGAAGCCAAAACACAAAGAAAAATTTGCAGGTACCTTAGCCCTAAAAAGAAACTCAGGAGGCTTCTGCATGAATGGTCATAAATCCCAGGGAGAAGGTAAACCACAGCCATGTTGTTCAGACATCTGTGGTTCAAGCTCTAGCTTGAAACAGTACAGCAATGAGAACTTGACTTAGCAGTTCATTTGAGAAAATGAGAAAAATGTTGTCCAGGTGTAATAAATACATGAACAAAGTCCATGAAAGACAAGAAAAATAAAACCACAGACAGAAGTGTCATAGACATGGTTAGCAGTCAGCAGCTTTAATGGAAAAACACTGGAATGAAAAGAATCAGGGCCCTGAGTGCACCACTGGGTCTTAAGTGCCCTGGCCAGTCTCACCCTGGGCCTCCTCAGAAACTCCTGATGTCTGTGACCCTGGGTGCTCCTGCCTCCAAGCTCAGGCCCCAGTCTTCACCCCTTGCCTGAGCTATGTCAGCGTGCCAGTCCCCAACTCAGTACCCCCCACAGCCTTCAGATCTATGCTGTAGATTGTATCCAGAGCAGGATGGGCTTTACACACACACTACAGCCTTCTCTCTCACCTCCTAAGGTTCCTGCCTGGGTTCCCTGGATGGATCCTATGCTTTATTAATTACCTTGACTTGGTCTGCTGAGAGACCCTGTCACCAGCACCTGCTCTGTCCATTCTGCTCAGGTGCCATGAACTGTGTTAGTATTCTTACATTTAATACAGTAGCATGTTGGTCTTAAGACACTCATGTTTACACCTGTATGAAATTTCCACACATTCATCTGCAGATTCTGCTTCCAGAGTCTCTTAAAGTATAGTAGAAATGTCTGAATAAAAATTATATAGGGAGGGAGAACTGCAGGGAATGCAGACCCCTAAGCAATAATTGTAACAGCAACAGGACTCAATAATCTAAGGGAATGATTTGGAGGAGTTTACAGTGGTACCAGAGGCATAGTTCATCTGGAGGCAGACATTTTCTCTATTTCTCAAAGAAAATCTGCAATCATAGTGAGCAGATGAATTGATTAGTAAGGTTATCAGCATCACCTCCCACTAGATGTTTTTTACCTAACCTAGATAGCATTTTTAAAACTCTCAGTCCTAGCAGCATCTAACTTTTTTGTGAAAAAACCCAAACTTGTGCTCGACTTTGCCAGCAACCCACACAGAGCAAGATGATGTCAGAGCAGAAATTTCAGTTCACCTAATGAAATGAGAAAAAATTCTGAGAAGACTTTAAGACAATACAAACACCCTTAAAATGCTCATTTACCTTGCCAAGAGCACACAGTCCACATTTTTGATCTTTCCCAAAATCAGAGCATCCGATGGCTGCAACACAAGCACATAAGAATGAGTTACCATCTGACGATATCACATTACAAACCTTTACTACTACCTAAAAATAACTACAACAGTTACAAAAGATAATACTGGTTACCATTGTAGTCTCACATTTTCTTGAGCTCAGCTCTGTAATTTGATATGGCAGGTTAGTAAAACAGCATGAAACAGGAAGATCAAACTTGAAACAGGAAGGATTACCAAAAATTTTCTGTGTTCATATGAAAATTAACATTGCAACACTTCAGGGTTTGAAACTGTAATACTTTTTTTCTATTATATCAAAAAAGTATTTCAAATACAAAAATAGTAGCATGCACATGCTCTTTCCTGTAAACTTCAGATTCTTTTTGCTAAATAGGTGCCATTCTCTACTAAAGCCCTCTTCCAGCATAAAAACTATTTAATCTGTGTGTTTCCATAACACTCACCACTCTCTTCTCTGTCCACTTTCTAACGTGGGCTCATAGTATGGTGTGAAGAGTTCTGGATTCCTTCAACCCATCCCTCACTCAGCCCCAGCTTCCTAAAAAACTCTCTTCCCTGCTGCTGGGAGTCCTGCTTTTGGTAAATGAAATGTGATCTAACTGAGAAATTCTGGTACATAAGCGGCAGAAGCAGTGTTGTATTTGCTCAGCCCAGGGACTTCTCTACAGCTACACAACAAGTAAACACAATCTTCCTGACTACCAACCAACCAGAACAAGAGAGCATTTTGATTTTAGCTGTCCAGCTGGAACATGTACCTTGCCACAGAGATGGGTCATCCCGCCTGTAAGAGGCAGCCACCAAGTCATCAGTCACCATTACATAAATTAACTGCTCTGTGGGCTGCGTTCTGCTCCTGGCCTTCAGGGATCTGTAATATACTATGCTCTAGCTTTCCTTATTGTTAAAGCAGCTACTAACAAAACCATGGTTTATTTACTGATCACAAGTTTGCAAGTGTCTTGACTCACACATTTTCATTTAGAAATGTTCTGCTGCCAGCTACTTGATGGAAAAGAAATAAAATTGTAATGCTAGATCCAATATTTCAATTAGCATTTATTTTACAGCTGTTGATTTTATTATACACTTGAAAATTTGCAGAGGTTGACAATGAAGTGATATGCGAGCCTCATGTTAAAGATACCCATTTCTAAAGAAAACATCACCTTCTACTTCCTATCACACTGCTCTTTTCGGTAATTATTCATTTGAAAGCTCTCTAAAGCACCATAACTTACTCAATCACCAAGGTTGAAATTCTGACAGACACTTATTACTTCTTTTTAAAAAATGAGAGAACATTCCAGAAAATTTATGTTTAGAACAGTACTTATTCTGACTTTTTTTTCCCATTTAATATTAAACTATTGATAGTCAAGTGTTTAATCTTTACCTTACATACACTCTTCCCAAACAAACATGGCTTTAAGAGTGAAATTTCATATAGGGCAAGAGCCTTGCTGTCTAATGGCCACAGCAACTTGCCATTACAGCATTCCATAACAAGGAAGGTTCACAAAAATTAGCATTTGGGATTTTGTTTTGTTTACACACATTTGCTGTGCTAAGTAATAAGCACTTATTAAAACTAGGGACTTAAGTCCCCAAAAGACTATAAAAATATTATTAAAAACTAAAGAGCAAAAGTTCTTGCCTCCTATCAAAAAGGTCAGCAACTTGAAGACTGGGATCTTTGCTTTATAAGTAATATATTCAAGTTATTCCAAGAGGTAGATTTAAGTTTATACCCATTTTCAAAAGATGTGGGGTAGTTTGATATTCATTCCCACCACAGAACTGCACTGAATTCTGGCATACACTGATGATGAGAAAGAGCATAACAGCTTTGAAATTCACAGGCTTCAAAATCTAGTTGCTGCAGCCAGCATTTCCTTCCCTATCAGCTCATATCCTACTACTTCAAAAGTCTTCAGGATAGTTGTGTAACAGTCTGGCTGACACCTTTGCACTGATCTCCATGAAATGCATTCTGCACATTTTGCACGTGATATACTGAATATCTTTTGGGCACATGATTTCTAGAAAAAATGGAAGAGAAAAATAAATACTTTGAACAAAGAGAGTACGGCTAAATGATGAGTGGACAGTTTAAGAAAAGAATTGCAGATACTGCATCACACTTCATTAAAAGCCATTGAATAAAAATCACACAATCACAGAATTGCTAGGGTTGGAAAAGACCCGTGGAGATCTGCTAGTCCTGCCTTCCGTCCAAGGCAGGCTTGCCTAGGTTACACAAGGACACATCCCGGTGGGGTTTCAATGCCTCCAGCAAGGGAGGCTCCGTGACCTTATTGGGCAGCCTGTTCCAATGCTTTGCCACCGTCAATGTGAAGAAATTCTTCCTCATATTGTCTTTTAGTTTGTGGCCATTACTGCTTATCCTGTCACTGAGCACCACTGAAAAGAGTCTGGTATCATCTGCTGGGCACCCATCCTTAAAATACTTGTATGTACTGACATGATCCCCTCTCAGTCTTCTCCTTTCTGGACTAAGAAGGTCCAGCTTCCACAATCTCTCCCTGGAAGGGAGACGCTCCAGACCCTGAATCACCTCTATGGCTCTGCCAGACCCTTTCTAGTGGCTTCTTGTCCTTCTTGTACTGAGGAACTCGGAACTCAACACAGCACTCCAGATGTAGTCTCAACAGGGCCAGGCAAAGGGGGAATCACAGCCCTTGACCTGCTGGCCACGCTCTAGCTGCTGAACCCCAGGACAGCACTGGCCCTCCTGACTGCAAAGGTGAACTTGCCATCCATCCACCCACCCCCCAGGTTCTTCTCCACAGAGCTGCTTTCCAGCAGGTTAGCCCCCAGCTGTGCTGGTACTTGGGATTATTCCCACCCCAGGTGGGAATTCAAACCCAGGTGCAGGATTCTAAACTTGCCCTTGTTAAATCCCATTAGGTTTCTCTCTGCCTATTTCTCCAGACTAAGGTCTCTTGGAGTGGCAGAAAAGCCTTTGGGTGTGTCAGCCATTCCCCCCAGTTTTGTATCACCTGTAAACTGGCTCAGGGTTCATTCTATCCCTCCATCCAGGTTGCTTGTAAAGAGACTGAACAGCTGGATCAACTATTGATATAAACTTATAGAAACAGATATTTCAAACTATATGTTAACTATGCAACACAGCTAATGTACACTTTCATTCTGCTTTCTTTCTCCTGCTACTTCTTTCCAAGTGCTGTACCTTTCTACTATTATCTCAGTCATAGCCAGGAAAACTTTCAATGGAACAATTTGAAATCAAAGCTCTAATACAGTATTTTAAAAGGATAATTTAATAAAAGGTCCAATAAAAAGTTCTCAAATACTAAAAATTCATAAATGTCTTTAACTACTTCCCTCTTTTCAGAAAATACAAGTCAGCTACATATTGCTCATTGTTGCAAAACAGAAAAGAAAGAATAGAACCCTGGGCAACCAACCCCAAATTATTACAATAACAAACAATCAGAACAAATCTCCTTTGTCTACAATGTTAATATGCATAAAGTACTGTTCATGTGGTGTCTACAGAATTAATTTTTCCCTTGGTCTCACCAAAGAGGCTAGCTCGAACAGAAACAGAATGAATACAGAACACTTATGATGAAAAAGTACTTCAGAGGTTCTGCAATCCTCTGATCAACCTGTGACCTAGTTTAGGAACCAAACAATGTATATTGTTTTGGGGAGGTAGAAGAGGAGATTAAGTATTATGTTACATGGTCGCGTTTTCCTGATGCATCAGGTTTTCCCGATGCAAGCAAAAAACGCTCAACTGAAAGGTGAAACTACCCCCTGCTTTGTTTGTCAGATATATTTATAACCAGAAAAAAACAGCGTCCGTAGAATAATTTTCTACAGTGGGAAGATCTCTTGCCTAGCAGGGAAGGTGATTCAGAATCAAGATCCATCATCCAGAACAGAAGAGAATGTAGCTGAAAATATATTCTGAACAAAGCTTTTTAGGAACTTCAGAATTCAGTGAAGAAGATGAAATTGCTTGGAACAGCATCTAATATCCTGTAGGAGACTAATATTTTCCATATCTGGAGATAGGATGTCAAAAGGTTTTGGGATATTTTCCACAGAATATGAAATTTTTGATGTATGGAAAATGACTGACGCCAAGGAGAAAAGAAGCTGGAATATTAAGAGCTGTTAGCTTACTCAGTTTTTTAAAAAAACTATTGTTTCTGCATTTTCACTATAACTAATGTAACTTGATAGATCATAGAGGACCAATGTCAACATAGGGAACAGCAAAAAACAGTCATAATAGTTTCCTTTGAACTCTTCCATTTTTCCCATATTCCCTAATGCTAAATTTTGTAGTTAAATGATTCTTAGGATTCAAGAAGGCCAAAGCAGAAGACAATTCAAGGACTCTGTATGAAGAAAAAGGAAGCTATTATTAATGTTTTAAAAGAAAACAGAATTTTTCATCAAAGAAAAATCTGTTTTGCTGCTGTTAAATGTCAAAGGTGCCAAGGAACATCTACCCCAGAAAGTTTTTCAGTCAAAAATCTTTTGGTACAAGTTTCCTTGCTTAGAAACTTGAGAATTAAAGATTTAAGTGAAGTGGAATTGTATGCTTTGCATTTTTATGCAGAAGGAAATGGACACACATTCTACTAACTGTGCCTTGCAATTTCATTTAGACATTCATTCATTCATTCATTCTCATTCTTCCTAGTTTTGCGTGAACTAAATAGGTTGATATTTCATCTCTGTTTCTCTCAGGAAATCAAAGACCACAAAGTTACAAAGTTTATTTAAATTAAGCCCTTTACTTCTTAAAATTTCAGGCAGATTATCTCTCCACTGATTTCACAGCTCTATGAAAAAGTATCTTTATGGCAGAAAAGTCCCAATTTGGTATTACTCCAGTAACAATCAAGAACAAAACATAACTTTAGGAAAAAATAGTAACAAACAATAAACTTCTAAACTTTTCCAGGCACACTTAAATAAAAATAAAACTGTCCTCTTGCATTCAGCAACAGCTGTTCCTCTCAATTATGTAGCTCTAAAATGAGTTGTAGGCTATGTAACACCTCCTTCCTGAATACTAAATAGTTTCAGCAGCAAAGTAAGTGAATATTGATCCACCTAATAATACTAATTGAATTTGAGGCTTTTTTCTGCTTCAATCAAAATCCATTGCAGTTTGCGCAACTGTAACTTATGGACTAAGCTCTGCACATCTTACACAAAGGCTGATCCCTCAGCTGCTGAACTGCAAACTGCATTCAGCGGATGAAGTTAATGTGATTCTTTACAGGAGGAAATCTACATGAATCAAGCATCAGGTCAATGGCCTGATTATCAGAAGTTCAGATTCTACAGAGAGAAAGAAGGAAGACAGGCCATTACAGGTAAAAGGATAAAAGCCTGTTTGGCTGTGCTATCTTTCTTTGACTGACCTGATTCCATTCAGGTCAGCTTAACCATCCCATTTTAACTCAGGACATTATCTGGAATTCAGGCTTGGATCCATATAATGGTATCCCAGCTCTATTCTCATCTCCCTCACACAAAGAAAAAATATTCACGAGCCCTTTTTCTTTAAGTTCAGCCTATGCTAAATGTGTAACATGCAGGCTCAGACACAGGCAGTCCATTGAGCAAGGTCTCTAACAATCCACAACAGGCACCAACATTAATTTTTCTTCTATTTATGTTGCATTCTGTGAAGAACACAGAAAAAAAATCCACTAGATAATCTACTACTAGTTTAAAAAAAATAGTAAAAAAGTCTTCCATACAAACCAATGGTGCATGGCTGATGAAGATTATTTCACTCCTTCATGCAGGAGCCATCCTGCAAGTATTCCCATTCTTCTCAGGAATACTGAACCCTACTGTAGACCACTTACTGCACTGCATTCCCCAAGAAGTTGCATTCCCCAAATCCTGTGGCACCTCAAAGCTGTGACAGAACAGATCTTCAAATGCTGTGCTGCCACTGTGCCCTTAACTCTGGAACAGAACCCTGTGAGGGAGAAGTGTTCCATCTGTCCTGGATAGGAAAGCTTCAGTTAGTATCTGCTGAAAGCATAGTATTACTTCTGCTTTGTCAACAGTCTCCAAACACATCCATGCTGTGATGAACATCCATGATTCTCAAGAAACAGGGCATGGAATGGTAATTGGTTTGGTTTAGCCAGTTGATTCCCCTTCAGACCAAAGCTAGCTACTGTTGGAAACCAGAGTAAAGAAAACAGAGGAGGTAGGTTCCCTTCATTCTATTATAATTTTTAACTAATTCTGAAAGAGGATAGAAAAGTCAAATGTATTCTTCTGATTATGTCTTTACTTCCTTTAATATACTTCCCCTTCCTAATGGTGTGGATACAAACTCCTCTTGCTCTTTACACTCCATTTTAAACCATTTTCAAGTGAAGGCATGCATTCAGTTTTCAATCACACACCATGCCACTGAGTTTTCTGCCAAGCTTCCAGTCACAAAATAGCACTTGCTACCAGTTGCCATATTTTTTGTATGTATACCAGCATACACTGGCAGACTGAATAAGATATAATTCCAATGGCAATTATAAAACACCCAGACTCCCCAAGTCCTATGACACGATTACCTAAGTTCCAATTCTTCTATGAACTTTGTGTGACAACTAGAACATCTCTCCCCCTTGACTTCCTGCCTATAAAACTCCTTCCTCCTTTGTCTTGCCTGCTTGTACTATAAATGCTTTGTGCCAGGAATTACCCTTCAAAATGTACCCAGCACTGTGTATAGACCAACAGCCCTAGCCACCACTCCCTTCTGCTAAGGAAAAGGACAGAAGCAATGTAAAGGAGAATTGTTCAGGTGTACCAGTCTCACAAACAGTTTCAGAGCTTAATTTTTATGTGGCTATAAGCATGATCTTACATTGGCATATAGAACATAATTCATCAGTTACAGGGAAAAATGGTGTCTCATATACCTCAAAGGAGAGTTTTCTGCAATTCAGAAAGGTGACAGATAATACAGGTCATGCACCAGTACAAATTTGAAAGAGAGGACTTATCCCTTGATTGTAAATTCAGCAGTGAATTCCTAAATTCATCCAATCTACAAATGAGAAGAGGTATAGTCTCCTTTGCACATCATCATTGCAATAATACTTTGTTTTTACAAACTAAGAATCCCACAATACATAGCAATTAAAAACAGTTGTGCCAGCAGCTCCTTTATATATTCATTTATCATTCTGAAAATTCTTAAAGCATACAAACTTCTTGAAAATTGCCAAAAAGATTCGATAATAAATAAAAAGGTTATACAGACCTTGCCATAAGGAGTGTCAACATATTTTTCTGTTCTTCCTTCTAAGATATCCGGATCATCCAGGCCAGTTCCACCAATAATTCCAATCTTAGACAGAAAGTACACATTAGTCTTCTTGCAATTCACATTTAACTGCATGCTTGAAAAACTAACCAGGCAGCTACAAAATGTATCTTCTCAAGATGAGGACAGACAACAGATCAACAAAGCATAGTATGCCCACCACACTTTTCCAGAATGCAAATTCAAATACCTGATTTTAAACAACTGTATTTACCTTGCTAATTTCTTACCCCATGATTCTCTTCTTTAAGACACCAAATTAATAAAGCTATGAAAAAAATGCACAAAGATGTGCCATTAACAATTATTTCCAGTATAAAAATTAAGACTATTTGGGAATGCCTGTAATGAGTGAGACATACATGTAGAAAGCCCATTAAAACAAAGGCTTTTTGTTTATAGAGACAAAAAGTCTTACGTATAACCACCATACTGAATATCAGGCTGTCATGTTTTTAAGCCCAGCTGGAAGTTAAGCAGCACACAGCTACTTGCTAAAACCTTGCTTCTTTCCTCTTGCCCTCCGGTGGAACAGGGAGTGGAATCAAGATATAAGATTGATTGATATAAGGTTGATATAAGAAAAGTTTAATAACTGAAAATAAAATAAAATGTTATAATAAGGGTAAATTATAGTAATAATAATAAAAAAGGGAAAAACTAGTGATGCACAAGACAATTGCTTTGCACCCATTGACTGATGCCACACCCCATTCCCCAAACCAGAATGGCCACCCTCTGGGTAACTCGCTCAGTTTATATAGTGGGCATGATGTCCCATGGTGTGGAATATCCCTTCAATCACTTTAGGTCACCTGTCCCAGCTATGCTCCCTCCCAGTTTTGTTTGAGACAGGGAAAAAAAGAAGTCCTTGATTTAGGATTTACATGACTCAGCAAAACCCAAAATATCAGTGTGTTATCAACACCATTCTCATTCTGAATCCAAAACACAGCACTGGAACAGCTACTGAGATGAAATTAACTTTATGAGAGCCGTAACCAGGACATAAACATTTCCATATGGTATTATACCTCCAAAAGAAAGAAAACTATGGAAAAAAATTAGCTTTCTCTGCTGACTCGACAAAATTCAAAAGGTTTCCCAACTAAAATCCCTGTTGTGTTTTGATTTGCCTGTGATTGCATATTCCAGCTAAGAAAAATGCATCTGATTTTTCCTGTTTCTAGTTCATAATTGAATAGTAACTTGGTTTTTGTCTCTCTAGGGATAATTAGATTTTCAATCAAGTCAAGCTTTTTCTTGAGTTCAGAACTCTTACAACTCTTTGGATGGAACTGTTATTGTCAAGCTTTTCAACTGAAAGCTTAGTAATGGTACTTAAAAGTGATGTCACCATTTATCACACACAGAGAAAAAGAGTGCTTCTTTTTTTTCTTCAATGTGACCAGTTGTTGCAAAGTTCACATCACTTTCAAGTTGAATACATATCATGACTGATTTGCTTCAAAATCTGAACCTTTCTGATGTAACTTACTACCACGAAGACTGAAAACTTCCCAAGTAAAACCTCCAGACTCCAACATACAAAACCCTCCTTCCACAACACACTGAGAGCTGCCTCATACTCCAGCTTTTTCTTACTTTCACATTCGTAGAGACCCCATCTGTTCAACCACTGCACTAGCTGGCTCATTAAGCGCTTATTTTCAACAATGAGAGGCTCTGTGGTCTTGGTTACAAATAAACACCTCTCTAACAAAGCTTTCCACAACCGGTGGTGCAAACGCCGATACATGAGATGGTTTCAACCGGGCTCCTACTGCCTTCTGCTACCCCCCTGTGGAGCACGAGAATAAGTGCAAAGGCTGACAGCAGCGCTAGCCCACGTACTCTGACCCGGAACACACACACAAGCTTCAGGGAAGACCTAGACCACTGTTTGCAGTAATACTGATTGGTCTGTCCCCGTGTTACTCGTGTTGCTTAGCTATCACAAAGGTTCTGACTTGGACTGCTCATGAAAATCCTGAAAATTACATACACTTTAGGATGAATAACGAATTGCCTTAAGAATTGTGAAAGGTATGAAACAGGAACAACCACAAAACTCAAAATCAAGAAAAGACTATCTTTAACACTGGTCATGCATATATTCAGTAAACACTGATGATTGCTACATTGCCAGAGGACAGGACCAAAATGGTGCCTTTTTTTTTTTTTTTCAATCTAAAAAAAAAAAAAAGGTTCCTTCAGTTACTTTATTGGTTTTATCTGGGTATAACACTTGCTTTACTAGTGTAGTATGACTTAGGATTCAAAAGGGAACTAAACTTTTACATCTAGCAAAATGAAAGTTGTTGGGGCTGAGGAAAAATGTGCAATGCTGGAGAGAGCAGCTACAGATGCACAACATAAAAGTTACTTTGGAACTGCAGTGCTTTAAGGTTATTATAAACACACAGATGCATCACAAACAGACTGTTCCCATACAGAAAGCAGCACGCCTGGCCTGTGCCAGCACAGGCCTGGCGTGATTGCTCTCAAATTTGCTCCCAGGCTCCATAACCCAGGGGCTGCAGCAGCATCAATACCTACTTTGCTGCACTGTTCAGTTCCTGCTCAGGCTTTCACACCAATAGCCATCCTGTCAGAAACTGCAGACTGCAGTGAGCTTGCAAAATATTCACAGCTCCTAGGATGCAGAACCCAAAGCACAGAAGACCTAGACTATGTTGAGTTTGTTGTGCTTTCTTACCCACTGCAATCTTACCACAGTGGCAGGCTGGACAACCCTCAGGACACCTGAGGCAACACTAGCTAGAGAAATGCTGAGCTCACTTGTAATTCCCTGGAGAGCAACTTCAGCGGAAGGACAGTTAGGCAGCAGAGATTTTTTAACCAGCTGCTTCTCCGACCACGTAAGGTCAACTTGGAGCTGGCAGCTCTAATCCTACAATTAATTTTACCTGACAATTATTTTTCCTCCAGTTTACATGATCTACAAATACTATTTGTATCTGGGAATTAGACAGAAAAATCTGATTCTATACTAAATTCTACTTTCCAAACCTCCTAGTGAATTATCCAAATGAATGCAAATGCTCTAAGCTCAGTGGGAGAGATACCCTACACCCAGGTTCTGGGTAGGGCAGGATTAATTTTTGCCGGTGTCTGGGAGGGCCATGACTAGGACCTGGAGGTTATTCTACATGACTTCCTATCATTTTCCAAAAACAGGGGAAGGGGTTAGGGTAGCAGGACAATTAGGTATTTTTGGGCTCTGCATAGTGGTGAGCAGTTGCATATTAGCTGCTCACCTCTCTTGGTTATATAGTTGTCACTGTTTTTCTGATCTCGTTGTTTGCAGTAAATTGTTCTTATCACAAGCCATGATCACAAGCCTTTTGTGCCTCCAACTCTCCTCTCATTCTGCCGCAGGGAATGGGGAGACGTGTGGTTTGGAGTGGATTCAGTGGAAACAGTAAACTGGACAGCATAATGTCTAAACTACAACACCCCCGTGAGGGGTACTGACTTCTATTTCCAGCCACCAGCCCAGGAGCTGAACATATGGGAAGGCAGAGAGGATGTGACCAAGGAAGAACAGTTTTACCTTTCCTCAAAAGCCAGAGAACTGACCTCACACCTAGGAATGACTTGGAGAATGGAAAGATGTAAGACTGTATTCTCCATTCCAGACTTTGCATCCTACAAAGGGACACAAAGGATACAACTCATAAAATTTAATGGAGCCTGTATCAAAGGTTATCTGGAATTAAATCTCAAGCAGAATGGCATTACAATAGAGTAAATCTCAAACATTGGATGAAGAGCAACAGAAGTGAAACCTAACAAAAGTTATCACATCAGTAACTACAAAAATCAAACTAATTTCTCTGTCAAAGTCCAAGTAACAATCACACTGAAGTGTATGCCTTTCTTCATGTGGTGTTTGGTGAACTTCTCCAAGGTTTAAGGGAAAGGCATAGAGGTATCAGTGCAGTAACAGCCTACACCAGTTCATCTGTGGGTCTTAAACACTAGTACATATCATGATCACCTGTGGGTCTTTTTGACAACTAACCAGCAACAAACCCTTCTGTATGCCTCTCTTCCATTTTGGGGACACTGAGGAAGGGACGAGGATGGCATTACAAATAATTTTGCTTAAAAGGACACAAACATCAAGCTGGATATAAGTAACACTTAAGAGAATAAATCTGTACACTGAAGACAGGTTCTAACTGTTTTCTACACCCAAAAGGACTGGGATTTTTCTACTTCATGGCAGAAAAATAATGCACAGTTTGTGAAAACTCAAATTTCAGCCTGAGCACCGGCCTGCTCGCCCCAGGTGCCATCAGCGCTCTAAGCAACTCCTCAAAACCACAAGAAATGAGTCCTAAGAGAGGAAGTTCTGCACTGCTTACTTCTGCCAAAGCTTGGAGTTCCGAGCACGTTTTAAAACAGAGCCATTAAAAAAAAAAAAAAAAGGCGGAGCGCTCGGGCGGGCGCGGCCCCCGCGCTCCCGGGCCCGCTCCCGACAGGCGGCGCAGCAGGAGGGTGGGAAGGCGGCAGGAAGCGGGGAAAGACGCAGCGGGCAGGAGGGAGGGCAGGAGGGAGGAAGGAAGGAAGGAAGGAAGGAAGCAAGGAAGCATAGAAGGCAGCGGCTCTCGGCACGCGCTCGGCAGCGCCGGGAGGGCAGCGGCACGGCTCCCGCCATCTGGCTCCCGCAGCCGCGCCGAGACGGCGGCGGGGAGCGTTTGCGGGCGACGACGGACGCCGCCCCCTGCCTCCTGAGGCGGCGCTGGGCGGAAGCACGCTTACCTTCACGGGCACCGAGGCGGCAGCGGCGGCGGCCATGCTGGCGGGAGGGCGGGGCGGGGCCGCGGGGCCGCGCTCAGCCCGCCGGGGGAGGGCGCTCCCCGCCGCCAGGGGGCAGCACCCGCCCGCGCAGCGGCCCCGGGCGGCGCGCGAGGGTCAGGGGAGCCGTGCCGGGCCGTGCTGGGAATGGGAGCCGTGCCGGGCCGTGCTGGGAATGGGAGCCGTGCCGGGCCGTGAGGGGAATGGGAGCCGTGCCGGGCCGTGAGGGGAATGGGGGCCGTGCCGGGCCGTGCGGGGAATGGGAGCCGTGCCGGGCCGTGCTGGGAATGGGAGCCGTGCCGGGCCGTGCTGGGAATGGGAGCCGTGCCGGGCCGTGAGGGGAATGGGAGCCGTGCCGGGCCGTGAGGGGAATGGGGGCCGTGCCGGGCCGTGCGGGGAATGGGGGCCGTGCCGGGCCGTGAGGGGAATGGGGGCCGTGCCGGGCCGTGCGGGGAATGGGAGCCGTGCCGAGCCGTGCGGGGAATGGGAGCCGTGCCGGGCCGTGAGGGCAGTGGGAGCCGTGCCGGGCGTAACGCCGCAAACCCGGCTTGCTGGCTCCTTAATGCTTCCGACCTGCCGGCCTGGGAGCCTCCGCTGCGCGGAGCCGCAGTGGTGCTGCGGGGAGTGCGATGGAAGTAGTTTGTGTGCTTGAAGGTGAAGCTGTGTGCTCAGGTTGCCAAGCCCTGGCTCGGTCTCTCAGAAAACGTAGTTGTCAAAGGGTCTGTATTTCAATCGGACCACCTTTCCGTATTCCTGGAAACAGCGGCTTATTTGACTTCGCCCCCCCGCAATTCAAATCCTTGAATTTGCCAGCAGAGGTGGAGCTAAACTGCGCCACAAAATCCCTGAAGAAAAAAGTCAGTAACGTGAAGAGAAAAAGTGCTAATTAGCCCTGGAGTGCCAGAAACGGCAAAAGACCTAAATTCTAGCTCTAACCCACATGAACATTCCTAATTTAGATTATTTTTAACTAAGTAAAAGAGGTTTGTTTTAAATAAAAAAAATTGATTAATTTAGAGCTTTAATGTACTCTGAATTAAGGGTTGTCTCTTCAATACCTAAAAAGATGTCTGAGAACAAACTGGAGCACATTTTGCAAAAATAAAATAGTTCTTCTTGAAGCACAGACACATAAAATGTTTACACATGTTTAGCTCTCCAAGCTAAATAGAGCTTCAAGTGATAGAAAAAAGATAAACACTTTTATTGTGTATTAATAATTAAGATTTTCCTATCTGTGGTATTTTTCTTGTTGCTACCAGTCCATATATTTAGGAGGAACATTTGTTTTACTGTACCATAATCCTACATTTTGAGACACATCAACAGTTTTTTATATATTTATACATTTTATTTCTATAGGTATTACAAATTTATATATATATATATATATTTATAAAATGTATAGCTTTCAAAATCCACCACTATTTTTGTTAATTGGAAGTACTTGCTTGTAAAAGTGTTTGATACATTTTCTTTGAAGCAATTTTATCGACTGGAGACACCTTGGCCACCCAGGCATGCTATTCCCACGTGCCACTTAACCTGCCTGTTAAAAAACTCACACATCTGCTGGTGAATCCAGGCTCAGATTCCTCACTGGGCACATGTCCTACATTTTAACTGCTAAGATCTTGGGGTAGTTCCTTGTATACTGAAAGAAATGCATATTCCCAATAACTTAAGGCAGTAGGAGCTAGTGCTGAACTTGTGCTTCAACTGGAAGGTGCTCTCTGTGCAGCTTTAAATGCTTTTAAACACTTTTTTATTTTTAAACACTTCTTTTTTCAAACGCTGTCTCCGGAGTGTGCTAGCAATCTTGGTACTCTTCTGGAATGTTTGTTACAAAGGCTGAAACTTTCTTACTGGAGGTCAAAATGTAGAACATACTGATAACAAATTTACTTTGGAAAATTGTGATACAATGAGAGAAAGGACATGACTGATTCTACATGTTAACTTCTTCAGTTGAAGTTACGGTTTTTCAGGTGAAATTGTAGCCAGCTTCTTTTATGGCTGCAGTGTGTAGCCATAATACCACAATACGACTGAAATTCACCACGAATTTCTGGTTCTGTTGAAGGCATATAATCTGCTTTTAGTGTACAGAATCTTTTAACGAATAATTCTTGGCAATTCTTTCTATTTAATCCTACAATTCTCCTCTGCTGAATTGCTTATAAAAAGCTTGTTACAGGATTACTAGAGGGGTTGTAATTTCACTTCACGATTCTATTTATGGCATCACAGAAAACAGTACCTTAAAATAAAGTGATAGCTTTGTATTTTCCCAGAGATCGCATTTTGCACTTCATATCCTAAATGATGAACTGTAAATCCATTTATCTGAACAAAAAGGAACAGTTAAATGATGTTTCATTTTTTTTCAAAAATAAAATAAATGCACAATTACTTGGAATATCTCTGCTTTGATTTCACACTATTTGTGTTGGCTTTGTCTCATGGGCAGTGTTTCCTTAGCTGAAGTTAAAATAGCGTGTAAAAATAATTTACACGTTACACCATTCAAAAAATACAAAAGAACCTTTAGATGAAAATAGGTAGTTCATGTATCAGATGAATGCCTTTCAAACTTACTTTTCTATGTCTCCATGGAATTTTTGTGGAAGGCTACATTACTCAATACCTGAAAACCCTGAAAGTCCTTATTAATCTGGGAAGACCTAACAATTTAAGCTCCCCACAGGAGGAGGTATTACCTCACAGGTATTCTAACAGTTTTGGTCATAGGGCTGACAGAGCTTGGAAACCTTGATTACATGACTAACATGACTGTTAGTGTAAGAAACACTTTAATTACAAAAATAGATATTATTTAGGTAAACACAGAAAGCAGTCTGTGTATAAGAAGACAATTCTTCACAGTACAAACCAAAGCTGAGAAAAGGTCTGTTGTGGGCAATTAGGATGTAGTGACCCTTGAGTTTTAATCCCTCTTCAGACATCAAATACTTTCATCCATATAAGTAATTTAAACCCTGTCCCTCCTGAAGTCAGAATCATGATAGTGATCAACCCCAGCTGTGTTAAGGGGTGTTCAGATTAGCTAGAATCTATCTGTGAGAATGCTTTGAAGATGAAAAGCTCTGTATCAAGGTAAAAGGTCTTACTTTTTTATTACAACAAAAGTTTCTGTAAAGAAATAACAAGTGCTGTGTACACATAGCTGAGCTTTGAATTGCTTTTGCTAATGTTACTTCAAAGAAACAGTATTTGCATGGAAGAAGGGAAAATAAAGCCTCAGTCAAGTCCAGTTTACCTTCTCCATTCATTCTTGCCGATCTCACTGTCAAGAGTTCCCATCATGCTGTACTGCTTGTGGACTTTGTTGTTTCTGCCCTAAAAGTTCACAGAATGTTTTCAATAGTGATGGAATATGTGTACATCACATTAAAAGAAGAGTATTCTGTGTCAGACAAAATCTGACCCCGAAAGGAAGCCCGTATTTGTCATTTGCTCTTACTGTGAAACTGGCTTTCTCTTTCACATTCCATGTTGCTTTCATCTTTGTTCCTGTATACTGGAAACAATTTTCTGGCTCCTGTCCCCAAAATAATGATTTATGATTTCAACTGACTTCAAAGAAAAATTAATTTCTGTGTTTGGTGTTAGGAAAAATAAATAGCATAAATAAGCTTAAGGCCTTGTGTATGAGTGTATCTGAGTCAGGTTCAAGAATATTTGAAAACTTAAGTTTCCAACTCTTTATTGTGATCCACTACCTAAACTGCTAGTTTATTGTTTCTACAGATGTCTTGTGGAGCAGAGTGGTCTATGAAGCCTCAAAAGCATGCCAGCAAAAGGCTAACTGAGGAAGTTGAAAAAACCTTTAGCAGGAGTTGAAAACATCTGTCTTTACACT
Source organism: Passer montanus (assembly GCF_014805655.1). NCBI lineage: Eukaryota > Metazoa > Chordata > Aves > Passeriformes > Passeridae > Passer > Passer montanus. Next base: position 2,658,772 of record NW_024373701.1, read on the forward strand.
GACTCTGCTGTGGGATTGTGATGCTTTACATTGGTCCATCCATTTGTAAAATGAGCAGTTGGTATTCAACTCAATATTTGAGTATTTGAGTATACTCAAATGAGTAATTTGAAACAAGTGGAAGTGTCTTGAAGGGACCATTTTAGCAAAACAAACACCAAAGAATTCCTTCTCTTGCATGATTCTTTTCACAAGGAGGAACCATGAAGAAGATGACCTCATCATCTTCAAAGCTGAGATGTGCTTCTTGTGCATGAAATAACCTTAATTCAATGAAGATTGCAGAGTCCACAGACTCTGGCATTTACAAAAAAGAATTTTTCATCTTACAGATAATTTACTGATGTAATAATTCTGAAAGCATCCATGCAAAGAAACACACACTGTGAGTTCAGGTATGTCAAATCTGCAAGATAAGACAGTGGAGTTGGGATACTTGACTTTTGACATCACTGACATAAGCTATTTCAGAAAATAAAATCCAAACTGCAATTATGAGGTCATACTTTTCTTCCTGATTGTAATGTAAGGACTCAAAGTCCCCATTATCTTCAGAGATGTTACAGAGAAAATGGAACCTCAGATCATGTAGGAAATCATTACAGAATATGAGCATTGTTTTAATTAATAGCTGCATTGGTCTGCTATTGTTAAGATGTGAGTGATTCTCTCTAATTTGGTCCACATACCAGTAAATTAGTTTATGTTCATGAAATACATGAGTGCATCCGTATCACCTGTGCATAGAAGTGTTTATAAAACTAATGTAGCTGGCTAGAGTAAAAGCTGCCTTCCCATGTGGTCAGCTGGAACTTGCTTCTCTACCACATGCTTCAACTTCTAGCATTTTTTCTAACATACATATCAGCTTAGCTCTCACCACACAGGTATTAAAAGGAGAAGAGTGAAAAAGAGTGGCCTAAGTATTTCATTGGTTTACGCCAAGGTATGGTTACTCAAATCCCAGCTGGATTTTGTCTTCCCATAGCCCTCTTTGACTGTGTCTTGACTTCATGTGCCTTTCTTGGCTCTGCTCAGGCATCACTTCTGAATGGTCTTGATGACTAAAAGTTAGGTTCTGGCCCAGGAGGCACAGTGACTCAGAGGCTGCTTCCCTGCCTCCTCCTGGCCATGGGCATGCAGACACTCACTGCTGACATAATGAATCCTTCAGTTATTACACGCCCATCCCACACAGCTGTGCTCTGGATGGGACCAGAGCTTCACCTTTTTGATGCCTCTGCCTGCTTCCATTTAGAGGGCTTGCATTACCATTTCTCTGTGGTTAGATCCCTGGTCCAGCAGGTCCTTTGTGGAGGTGAATAGGTTCTGAGCATTTAACGCTTTGTTCTGAGGTTTGCTGGTGCTTCTAGCCAACATGTGGTGGTTCTGTGCCAAACAAAACCCATAACACTCTTCCATATGTGTCCATTGTAGGTAGAGATGATGTCCTTCAGCAATTTAATTTACCTCAAGCAGCAGCAGAATAGCTCCTTTTTCTTGTGTGTGTGGCTTCTTTGCTAATGTAGCCTGTGTAACAATGTTAGCTAAACTGTGGTGTATGCCACCTTCTAGCTCGTCATTCAGCTTTAAATAGCAATTAAATGCTAGTTCTTTGCATGTAAAATGAAAAAAGAGGCTTTTTTGATGTCTTCCTTATATCTTATATTGCCATCTTCCAAAATAATAAAGGAAACTTGAGATGAGAAGGTGTCAGCTTAAAATACAATTTAATTCACTAACTATTGTAAAATATTTAGAGGGAAGCTAAAGAGGTATTTAAAATTTTATACCTAATATTTTAGTTGATCTAAGTTTATCTAGTGTCATAAGACGAGTAACATAAATAACCTAATCAGAGAACATATACTTTCTAGCTGAGTAAAAGGGTAATGCTTTTAATAATGAGTTGATGTCTGCTGGTATCTATTGTCTATGGCATTAATCTCACTGTAGTCTCATTCAGTTGCAGGCCACAAGGAAAAACTCTTTGATTGCAACAGGAAATCTCATGCTAAGGGAGCTTCCCTGTCCATCCACCCAGGAGCCACTCTGGTAGTCACATTCACACCACCTGAGCTGGGACCCCTTTGCAGCTACATTTCCCACTCACAGTCAGACCAGGATTCCTCACTGGCTCAACCCCAAGTTTCCTATAACAGAGTCTCACATGTCAAGATCCTTAAGATAGTTCTGTCGTGGTGTGATAACTAAATAACAAGGTAACAGCTTGAGCTGGTGCCTCTGAGGAGGGACCCTGAACAAAGGAACCCCTAGGCTTTTATACCTTTGCAGTCTAAGCAAGCCAAAGTCTCCCTTTTCATCCAGAGCCCTCGGCTCCTGCTGTGTCTCAGAGTCCCATCACTGGCCTGGTCACAGGTCCTTGTGCCCTCTGATGTGCAAAAGGGCAGTCCATGGCCTCTTTCATCATGATCAAGCTCAGGCTCGTGTCCTGGCAGAGCTCAGTCTACATCCTGCACTGCAGCTTGCACACTGAGCGCATTTAATATTCATCAGATGCTCATGTGACAGAAGTAGTTTTCAGCAGCTGAAATTTTGTCTATGAAGAAAATAATCCAATTTTCACTATTTGTCTTTGAGCAAAATTTAAGAGACAGCTATAAGGTAAAAATCAGGGTTCTTGGGATCACCATCCTTTTCTGATTTTTTTTAGCTGCTAAACAAGTTGAACACGATTAACAAGAGCATTGATGTGCAGGACATTTCTCTTCTGAAAGCATGCTATGCTGTAGCCACCTGTGTATCTTTGAAAGGGAAGATCTTTAGTGTAGGTGAGCAAAAGTGTTAAGAGAGTGATTTGTAACTGCACAGAATGTGTTGAGATGGTCTCTGCTTCAAAGAACTTACTGTTTATGGCGATCCAAATGGGCAGGGAAGGGAGACAGAAGGAATTGAAGATACTGGAGTAATGAAAATGTGGAAGCAGAATCCCATGTCTCATCTCTCCCAATTCCCATACTTCTGACCCAGACTCCGTTACAGACTCCGACCTTCCTTAAGCAATGACAAGTAGTATTCATCTAAATCCTAGTTTTGAACTAATTTTAAATTTAGGATTCACCCTGATGCTGCTGTGCACTCATTACACACACACACCCCCCCACCCCCAATCAGCTCAACCATCTGCACCCCTCCCTTCTTAAGAGAGCTTTGCCAAACCTTTCCTAACTGTCCCTGGGACAATGTATAGGACAGATTTAAATTTCAATTACTTCAGAGAATTCTCAAACAACTAACTCTGGAAAGCAGAAGGGAAGCAGCAGAAGACTGATTATCTCTGGAGTTCATCTGCTTGAATGAAACAGGAGCCTAAAACCCCCCATGATTAATTGTTTAAAAGGTTTTTGAGCCTGTGGAATCACCACCATGCTTCTAAAGACATCTTTTTTCCCTATTTTTCCATTTACTAGGGATAGATTTATTTAACAAGACCAGCTTGCTTTTCTAAGCACTTAATTGAAATCTTTAGGGGTAGAAAGGGGCAGAGTGATGCTGTGGTGATTGAAGTGTCTTGTTATTGTAATAAATAACCATTTGAGTTTAACAAGCTTTAGCAAACTGAAAAGCTGTTACCTGTGTATAACTTGGCAGCTGTAAAGAAGATTTGTGTGTTTAGTCCTGTCACCAGGAAAAAGCAGAGGTCTAGAAGGAAACAATGTAGAAAGATGTTGCAGACCCCTTTAGGTATGCTCATAGAAGGCCTGTGATTAGAATTTGTGCCAAATTAAGAGTTTGTGGTGGGTTGACCCTGGCTGGATGCTAGGTGCCTACCAAGCCACTTTGGAAAGACTGGAGGAGGGGAGAAAGTAAGAGGGGAAAAAACATATGGGTCAAGAATAAGGCAGTTTAATAAAGTAAAAACAATGGCTGCATGTGGAAGCAGAGAAAAACGATAGATTTATTCTCTACTTCCCATCAGTGGCTAATGTCCAGCCACCTCTTGGGAAGTAAAGCTTCTGCATGTGCAATTGCTCTGGAAGATAAACATTGTAACAACAAATGTCATCTCCCTCCCTGCCCCACTTCCTCCTCCCTTTCCTTATCTTGTATTGCTGTATTGCTGATGAGACATAATATGATATGAAATATTCTTCTGGCTAGTTTGGGTCAGCTGTCCTGGCTCTGTCCCCTCCCAAGGTCTTGCTCATCCTGCCTAATGGTGAAAAGAGAGGCTGGTGCTGTGCCAGCACTGCTCAGCAGCAGCCAAGGCACTGCTGTGTTATCAACACCTTTCCAGCTACTAATGCAAAGCACAGCACTGTGAGGACTGCTGTGACAAAATTAACTCCATCTCAGACAGACCAGATACAGAGCTTTACAGTCTTAGGGACCATGGTTGAAGAGCATTTCCCCCAGTCCTGAAACAGGATGTGCCACATTTTAACAATTAAGGTAGGGGTTAAAACACAAAAATGTTGTTGGGGAATGCATTATGGAGCTAGGGTACTTCAGCTGCCAAATGAAGACACATTTACAGAAATAATTCTCAAGACCTTATTTAGAAAGTACTTAAAGTCACTGCTTTTAGTGAGGCTCTCAGGAAACCATTTTCAACAAGAATGTCGGAACACTTCTTATGCTACAACAGGTCAAAGGATTCCATGACTCATTTGAATTGCAGAAAGGAAAGATGACTGGTAGAATTAAGAAAGGTTGGCAGAATAACAAAGTAAATGTAAATTGATGTGTGAGCAGGACATGGTGTGTGGGTGTACATACTGAGGGTCTGAATGTGCTGCTTACTATTGTGAAAAAGGCACAAGTTCAAATGGCAGAAGTGGAAGATTTCAAAAGCTCTTGGCAAAGAGCTCCTGACTCAGTGGGAACAGCAAAACTTAAAACCCATCTGAAAGCCAGCAATAAGTGCTCCTTTATCTTTAGTATTATTAATAGCTGAGTCAGACTTTTGAGTGACGTTAGCCTAATAATAATTGCTTGTTATATAAGACAAAAGGTATTGGCTACAGAAGGGAAGAAAAACAAGGAACAAACTAGACTACACAGCAAATATGATGAGCTACTTTAAGCTAACTATCTAATTTATTTTTTCAGCTGATATTCTTGTTAGGGGAAACTTCTGTTCAGTCATCTCTCTAAACCAGTAAGAAATTGGAAAGGAAGCAAAGTGTTCTTGCTTTGAGTTCATGCTCTGCATTGCATGTGCTCTGATGTCCTGGACTATAAAGGAAGATGACAAGACATATGGAAACAGAGCATGTGCTCATTACATGTGAAAGGATCTTGCCACTTTGTACAGAGAGAGAAAACAGTCTTGTGATCCTTACAGACAAATGTAGCTATTCAATAGTTTTGGCCTCTACATTTCTCTACAAAGTAGAGCAAGGAGGCATATGGAGATAGAAAAATTTAAAGCATTGCTCTACACAGTTATTTTAGGGTGTTTTCCTGGAGACAGCTGGACATGATTGACCATTATGCCTCTCTGTTTATCTGCAGGCATCTTCCTCACCTCCTGCTATTGACTTTTTACATTACTGTCCAATGCCATTCCAGCCCAAGAGGGACAGAAGTCTCAAAGATGCTGGTTCCTTTTGGATCTGTGGAAACATGTGGCTGGGTAGAATAGGGAGAGACAGTTAATAAACAATTCTTTCCATCATCTTCTTCCAAAAGACAAGACTAAAGTACTGTCATTTTATTGTTAAAGGAAAAAGAAGTACTGAAAACCAGTCTTCAGGTTTCTTTTAGTAAGTTATATTCTGGCCAAAGGAGCAACTGGTACCCTTTCTGAACAGTGATAATATGTAATCTCTGACATATTATCACTGTTCAGAAATAATAATAATTATAATTTTTCATCTCTGCAGGATGTAATGACTGGAAAACATAAAATAAAATGGAAAGTCTGGAAAAAATTTTCTTGTTGATTTAACCCACAAGCTAAAAAGAGGAAAATCCTTGGGCAGTAGGAGTACAGATTCACCCACTTCTTTTTCATTTTCTATTAGCACATTTCATTATTTTTTGTACTTTTTTCCTTTACTTTCAGAAGAGAGTGAGCTCAGATCATATATTCCTATCTTACAGAATCATATAATAATTAGGATAGAAAAAGACCTTTGAGATAAGTCCAGCCATCAGCATAGCATCATCATATTATGATGATGGCCACCATTAAACCATCCTTCCCATTTTCCTTTATTTTAGTCTTCTGTTTTGCTCATCTCATTTTATATTGCCAATTTGTCTCGTGAATTCTTCCACATTTATTTTGAGGTTTCTGGAAAAAGACCAATAACAATAATGTCACTGTAGGACATGAGACAACACGACGCAGCCATGCTGCTGCTCTCAAGGCAGGAAAAAGGGAATTTTACTTTCTGACTCTTACATTTATAGATTTCCAAATGTGACAGTGGATTGGAGGGTGAAAGTGCCACCTCTCCAATGACACTGGACAAACCAACAGTCCATCAAATTTCTCCTCTTCTATAAAGGAATGCAAAACAATCAGTTGTTTACAGCAAGTGTGGGAGAAAGTTTGCTATAAGAATGCAAACATCAGAAGGCTTAGAAAATCTTAGAAAACCAGGGTGGCATAATAAACTCCAAAGAAAATCAGAAAAATTCCAGATTTCCTGATAACAATTTGATGCACAATGCCTTACTCTATTTCCAGTACTGTAACAAATACATTTGTGCAACCAGGTTTTTCCAAGAAATGATGCACTGGAATAAATTTTAATTTGTATATTTTCTGTATTTGTATATTATGACTTCATAATTCTGTGTTAACATTGTGTAGGTATTTGATCATATCAATTCCAAGTAAACTGCTCACTGCCTGAAAAATTTTCAGCAAATTTACCTGGCAATCATATCAGCCTGGGAAATGCTTCTTGTTGCAGAGAAACTTTTCTGACTAGGCTGAAGAAATGTATTTGATATTTAAATATTCTGTCTGTCTCTCCAATTAGCTGTCAGCTGCATGCCAACATCGTAATAATGCAAAACAGAATGAGTAGTTGCTGTTTGGTTGATTAATTAGTATTCCCTGATAAAAGATTGTAAAATGTAACACATTATTATTATTCATAAATGTGTGTAATGTCACTTTGTGCATGAGGAGCAAAACAATTCTTAAGGAAAATTTTTTTAAGGAAAACTGTTCCATAAAAGGAAATTGACTCAAATATTTTGATTTTGGTCAGTTCTTCACCCCTGGCTTCTTCCACTACTCAGGAAGAGGAGTTGTTCCCCTGCTGCATAATGAGGACTCTCCCATAGGAGACAGTTTTCCATCAATTTCTCCAATATGGCTCCATCTCAGAAGCAACAACTCCCTGTGAACTGCTGCAGTGTGAGCCGATCTCATGGGCACCAGGCCCCCTCAGACTGCTGCAGCGTGGGTCACTCTTGCACGGGCTGCAGTCCTCCAAGGACAGGCTGCTCCAGCCTGGGGGCAGGGCCCCTCTCTCCACAGGTGTCCCACAGGGTCACAGCCTCCTCCAGGCATCCACCTGCTCCAGTGTGGGCACCTGCATGGGGTGCAGGTGGATCTCTGCATCCCTGTGGATCCCCATGGGCTGCAGGGGCACAGCTGCTTCACCATGGGCTGCTCCACGGGCTGCAGGGGAATCTCAGCTCCGGTGCCTGGAGCACCTCCTGCCCCTCCTTCTGCACTGGCCTTGGTGTCTGCAGAGTTGCTCTTCTCACATGTTCTTTCTCTGCTTTTCTCTTGTCAAAATTACAACTCTGAAACCCCTTTTGGTTTGCAATTCTTCTTAACTATGTTGTCATAGAGGTGTTACCATTATTTCTAATTGGTGTTGGAGCATGTCCATCTTTGGAGCCACCAGGGATTTTCTAGGCACTTGGAAGAAACTTCCATCAGCTTCTCATAAAAGGCATTTCTGTAGCCCCCCCACTATCAAAACCACACCGTGCAAACCCAAGAAATTTACTTAAAACATTCACTTCATAATTACCAGTTGACACTGTGGTTACTTTTTCCAAGTACACAAATCTGGAATGAGTTTTTCAGGCAGAAAATATTTCATTGCATTGATGGAGCTTGAGAACTGTGAAGGAAGAATATAATCATAATTGAATGGTAAGGCTATTACAATCAAAATGTTAAATAAGCTACCTCCATATTAATGCATAAAGCTCAAGAAGATGTGGAGGATCTGGAAACCTTCCTATGTGACACAGATATATACTTGTTACTACCAAGATTTGTTAGCAAGACTTCAATGATTAAGGGTTGAAATTCTTGGTAGAGACCTATTTACAAATTGGTAGAAGAGGATTAGTAATGGTATAATGCTGATTTTATCCAGTTTATTGACAGCTTTTTTATTGAGGTTATTGAGTCTTGTAAATGATAAAGTACTGGCTATAATTAAACAAAAAAACCCCAACAAAACAGTAAATTCAGATTTAAGAGCCAGTGCATTGAAGGGTCTAGAGCACATTGTTATGAGGAACAGCTGAGGGAGCTGAAGTTGTTTAGGCTGGAGAAAAAGAGGCTCAGGGGACCGCTTATCTTTCTCTACGACTACATGAAAGGAGGCTGTAGGGAGATGGGGGTTGGTCTGTTCTCACATGTAATAAGTGACAGGATGAGAGGAAACGGCCTCGAGTTTTACCTGGGGATGTTTAGATTGGATATTAGGAAAAATCTCTCTGCTTAGGGGTGGTCAGGCACTTGAACAGGCTAGAACAGGGAAGTGGCTGAGTCACCATCCCTTGAGGTATTTGAAAGGTGTGTAGGCCTGCCACCACTGCTAATAGAGCTTTGGATTGTTCCCAGAAGTTCTACTTCCTCTGTCACCAACGTAACACAAAAAAAGTGACTAATGCTGTGTGACAGCTCATTCTAGTAAGGCTGGCATAAATTCAATCAACAAACTAGCAGTAAATGTATGCAAATGATTAATGATCTGCTAATGTCTTCTCTGAAAATTGGGCACATACATACATTAATGAATGTACTCAACAATATGCAAATACTGGTGTTCCCAAGAAGAAATTATCATTGTAGGGAGATATTTCTACACAAGTGCAATTAAAACACAGTAAAGCCATAATAGTCTGTAACTGAAAAGTGGGAAAAAATGCAAAATCCTGATACTGAAAAAATGGCTACTTCCATCAAATGTACCTTATTAAGCGAACAAGTGTTTGAAGCATATTAGCATTAGTTTAAAATCTAATTAGTTTAAAATCTAATCAAGAATATATTTTGGGATAGGCCTAATTTTCCACTCTACTGTATGTTAAGATACCTTATCTTTTTCAATTTTATGTTTAATTTGATGGTTTTTTGGACCAAATTTTTTTAGAGTCAGCTTCCTAGGGAAAAAAGAGTTTTTTGTGATATGGGATAGAAGACACAACATTACTTAAAAGACATCTAGGCAATAGCAGGAGTCAATCATGCAAGCAGTAGTGTCCTCTGGGAATGTGACTCAAAGGTGATGGGAGTCATGGAACAGTAAATTACAGGTTCTGCCTGGACTAAATGTTCGATTTCTGCAGAAATTGGATGGGAAAAAAAAGGCTTGGGGAAAATTTACTGTTCTTTATTTTACAGTTTTGTTAGAGATACTAGCAAGAAAAACTCCAAATGTCTTTATGAACAGACACCTGGAAAAAGATACCATGTATTGTATTATGTGCAATATATTGTACAATACAATATATGATACAATATATTGTGGCAAGTACAATATATTGTATGATACAATATAATGCATTAGATTGTATTATATAATGTAATGTATTAGATTAATATATGGCATATGTTATACTAGGCAGTAGATATGCAACTGCTCTTCTAGAAATTATATTAACTTCACAGAAGGATCATTACTAATCACAGCTTGGAATGTAACTCATTCCCAGAGCCCTGGAAGGACAAGGAAACAAAGGTGTGAATGCTGAAAGGTTATATACAGGGAAACTGTCGTTCAAGTATTGTCTCCTAGTAAGTTCATCTGGAAGATATTTTCCATTCTAATAAGGGTGAGATTTTTTGTTACAAAATATCAATAAGTGCATACAAAGCACAGCCTAAAAGTAGATGAAATCAGGCTCAAAGTGTTCTTGGCCTCACTGGGTTCTGGTTGGGTGAGAAGAAAAGCACCAGTGAACTCAGTCAGCTGTGTCCTGAAGGAGTGACAGGGATGGGAGTCCTGCATCCCAAGTCCTCCTTCTCAGAACCTTCAATAATAACTGTCTCCTGTCCTAGCAAAACCAGCCTCATGAGTTATATACTCTGTTGTAGGTGTTTTGCCCTGCTCAGCCCCAACTCTGCAACCACTTAGATAGGATCAGATATGAATACTTAGTCAAAAAAATAAACTTGGCCCACTTTAAATAGTCCATGCTGTGTCACATAGCTCATAAGGTGACATACTTTGTAAATTGCAAATGATATCAGGAAGAATCAAAGAAAGAAAAAATCTTTATATAAATATGGAATAGCAAACTCAATGTCTATAGGGGTCTCTGTTCATTGCAGGGGAGAGCACCACTGATACACAATAAAACCTTAACGTAACTTCACTTATGTTAACATAAGAATCAGGTTTAAAATTGTCTGTGTTGAAAGACTAATATACTAATGTATCATTGTCCCAGCCTAACCATAACCTAACCTTAACATTGATAGAGAAATTGGCCAGATAAAAACTTTCTAACACAGGTTTGAGTATTAGAAAGCACCATTTCTTATTGCAGTGTGCTGGTCACTCAGAGAATCCTTCCTCTAACTGAGTGCCCTGAGCATTGAGTAAATGCTCAAAACTGAGTTTTTAATCCTACACACTGATGACATACTCATTGGCTATCCTTGATTACTTGATGTACGTGTATTACTTTATTTCACATAGTTTCACCCCTTATTGCAAGTCCCAATGTGGTTCTTTGGGGCTTGTCTTTAATGTCCAGTGTCCTTTTTAGGTGCCTGTTCCTCAGCTCTTATTTTGAGTTAGTGCAATATGGTCACTTTGCATAACTTCTGCTTTGACAGCCTTGCAAAACCAAGCTGGCATCCTGTTGTGTTTTGCATGACTTCTGTTTGCTTAAGTTACATGCTTTGTTTCTCCAAAGCTGTGCTATTTTGTTCTGTCCTTCTTAGAGTAAAATTATTTTTTCTGTTCTACTCTCCTTATCTCTGTATTTCTAAGACAGAAATTAAACTGTTGATATTGCCATGTAAAGATTTATTCTCTTGTTCATTTAACATGATTTGTTGAACTTAGGACATAAAGTACAAAAAGGGCATGGTTAGGATGCATAGAGCAATGAAAGCAGAGATCACATCTGACCTCTGAGTAGTTTCAGGGAATGGCCTCCCCTGGGGAAGAGCTGCGAGATGAAGACATGGTAATAGGAAGATATTATGATTTGTCACTTTTGGATCAGCTCAGCAAGTGACTCAGTAATGATGAATCTGTCCAGAAAATGGAGTGAATGAAGGCCAGAGAGCCATAGGTCATGTTGTCTAAGCAGCTAAATGGAAAAATCAAGGATGACAAGGGTGGGGTCAGCAGAATTGTTCTAGCATTGTTACCATCAGGCTTTAAGCATCAGCTGCTATGGTGGCTGTGCCTTTTGGCAGACTACCCTGGTGATATGCAACATCCTGAGGCCTTAAGCCATCAACAGGAATAGTCAGGAACAAAAGCAGAATCTTGCAGACCTTTTAGCACAAAAAAAAAATAATCAGGGATTTGAGTGCCGCAATGGTAGCCACTGCTAACTCTTCCACGACTGCATGATGCGAAGGCTGTTGTAGACACCCACTGCCATCATCAAAGTCACCTCTTAGTTATATTAGAATTGAACTGTGCTACACCATAACTATAAACACAGTTGTCATGCTTGCATTATATTCCTATATTACAGTTGCATAAACTGTCACATTGCACATACTATTAAACATCATTATATAGACCTCGTATATTAATAACTCCTTTTTCCTTTTTGTGGGCAATACCTCTTCATGCCCATGCCTCCCCACCTGCAGAGCTTATCTTGCTACTTCTGCACAAGTTCTCTGAAAATTTCTGCCTGTGCTCCCAGCACCTGTCAATTATAGCTCTAATACTGTCAGCACACACACAGTGACATTCAACGTGCTAGAATGGGCAAACAGTTTGTAGCAAGGTCCGCCTCTCTAAAATGCTCCAGGTGGTTTAAAAATGGAGAAGTGAATATAATTAAATATTTTTTTTTAATTATGAAGCAAAAAGGACAATAGAATGTTTTGTGGCATGCTAAATTTAGTAACTAATTATAAGTAACTAAAGAAGTCTGTTCTGATGGAGGAATTTCAAATACTGCCATAAACACAATATTCAAATGCTGCTTTTCTGGACTAGTGTGTTATTTTCTCTAGTCTGTAAAGAAGGATTTGATGCACAAAGATGATAAAAATTTGCAATAGCCTGGAAAATTTTCTCCTGGTCAAATAGAAATTTCAACAGTCCCAGCAGTTTGACTAAATGACTCTTAGCCCAGATATTTTCTGGCAAAGCAGTTTGGGGGCAAATACATTGGTCTTGTAGCACAGCTCACTAAGCAGTAAACTCAGACTTTTTTATGCAAATGTATGGTTCTTAGTCTAGGAACAAAGTAGTCTTCAATGAGTTTCCTCTTATCTAAGAGAAAATAAAAGCAAAGGACATGTGGATGAAACTTCTTTTCTAGTACTGACACAGATTAGAGAGAAGGGATAAGGAAAGATAACCTGAGGGTGTTTAATGGGGTAAGGCCAATGTTCGAGTTGTTCCACAACCAAATCTCTAACACTTGGCATGAAATTTTGGCTTCATTATGATAATGGAGCAGTAAGGTGCTGAAAATATGAGGAACCCCACATTCTCTGCCTTTCATAGACAATAAACAAGTTAATGTTTGGGGATGCTCTCTCCTCTTCAATGACAAAAAAAAGGGGAACAAAATTTCCTGACAATTTTGAGTGCTTGTGAAAGTTCATCTCATGACCAATGTGTAAAAGCCTTGACCTAGAAAATGTTCATTTGCAACTCTCCTGGATATATAAGGTGTCCTATTAACAGCTAAGTAGTCTTTCCATTGTGCCAGAGAACACCACGAATATTGAGTTTCTCTCTTCAGTGTTCAAACTATTGGACAGTCTACTCTTCACAAAACATACACCACATAAAATACAATACATGACTTCACATTTGGCAAGGGTTTTGTTCAATTTATATCTGAATTTTTGTGATCTTTATTTTTGCAGCCATTGAACACAATTGTATATTATAAATTAAAAGCACCACTAGTTCTGATTATCAGCTGGATCAGATGTAGTAAGTGGAATAAACCAAAATTTTCTATCCTGCTTTCCCTGGAGTTACCATTTCAGGGGAAGAATTTGGGCTGTGTTGGAGGGAATTAATAGCACGACGACTACACATAAGTAGATTTGGTAACTGCAACAGACCCCAAAATATATAAAATAGTTTGTTTGGGAAGTTTTCCCTGTGGCCCTTGTAAGAGTACCTGATGGCCACATGTAAGCGTACGTGTTTGTGTCAAATACCTGTGTTTCCATTGCAGGGGAAGAATTTGGGCTGCTATTGGAGGGAATTAATAGCATAATGACTACACATAAGTAGACTTGGTAACTGCAACAGACCCCAAAATATATAAAATAGTTTGTTTGGGAAGTTTTCCCTGTGGCCCTTGTAAGAGTACCTGATGGCCACATGTAAGCGTACGTGTTTGTGTCAATGCATACAGACAAAAAGAATAATCTGTAACTGAGGGATTATTTTTGTACACATGGGCTCAAAAATATTATGTCATGATCTGTTGGTTTGCAATGTCATATATGTAACATTGTCTTGACTTGGCACAGCCTGGTATTTAGTAGCCAGGGAGAGCCACAGAAGTGGCTTCTGTGAGAAACTGTTGGAAGCTTCCACCGTGTCTGATAGAGCCAATCCCTGATGGCTCTGAAGATGGACATGCTTCTGAGCCAATTAGAGAGGGTGGCAACGCCTTTGCTTTGAAGTATTTAAGAAGAAAATCAAAACAGTGCAAGCACAGTTTTTTCCAGGGGTGGTGAGGCACCACTGCCAGCACCATCCTGGTACAGCCTGTGGCAATGTACCACTGTGGCTGCCACTGTCTTGGCACTGCCCGTGCAGGCCTGGCCTGTCCAGCCACTCCTGGCCGACTGTGCCACAGGTCGAAGGGCAGGGGTGGTGACGGTGGCTTCTCCTTCCTGACCACATGAAGAGAGGTGTTACACAGTGCCAGCTCCATGGTGGCTGCAGCGGGGGCGCATGGCCGATAGTGCAAAGGTGAAGGGCAACTCGCCAGGGCAGAGCCTAGAGGAGATGGACCTCTCCACTCTGCAGGATCCTGCAGGAGTCTTTGAATTGGTGAAACTTGGTGGCAATGGCACCTACGAGCAGCAGTTTTGCTTCTGGTCAGAGGAGAAAGTTAAGACATGAAAGAGAAAACATGGTGACTCCAAGGTCAGTGGAAAAAACAAAAGAGGGGGAGAATGCTCCAGGCATCAGAGATGAGTTCCCTCTGCCAGCTGTAGTGAGAATTATGATGAAACAAATTGTCCCTCTGTAATACATGAAGTTCATGTGGCGATCCACTCACAGCCCATGGGAAAAGTTCTCATACTGGAGCAGGTAGATGCTGAAGAAAGCTGTGATCTAGTGGGAGACCTGAATAGAGAGAGAAAGGCCACTGCTTCCAGAGATAGAGACAGGGTCCTTGCGTTCCAAACTAGAGCAGCCTATCCTTAAAAGACTGAACCCAGTGGACAAATGACTCATGGCATAACAGTTTTGGCATGACTGTTTGGTCCCATCCCTGTGGGAGGGACCCCAGGGCATAGCAGAGTAAAGACTCCTCTCCCTGAGTGAACAGAAAAAGATCTTGAATAACAAATTGACCAAAATCCCCATGCCCTGTCTCTCTGTGCTGTTGGTAGGAAGGAGGGAGGGGCTGGGGGAAAAAAAGGTGTTTTAAAAGCCATTTACTTCTCATTATTCTTGTCTGACTCTGTTAATAATATATTTACCTTATACCTTTAAATCTGAACCTTGTTTTGCCCTTAGAGTGTTTTTCTCACAGTACTTATCGCAACTCATGAGCCCTTAATTTTTTTTCCCCCCTCTCCTCTGTACCACTGTAGCAGAAGAAGGTGAATGACTGACTTTCATGGGTGACTGATATTTGGCCAGTATCAAACCACGACACACACCCTCAGGTATTTTTTCCTGTAAACCACGTGTTTCCCAGTAACCCATGTCTCCCCTGTGGCATAGCCTAGGGCATGAGCCAGGAATTGAAGTGTATTGCTTTCTTTTTCTTGTTCTCTAGTACTGGACCTTCTTAACACTATCTTATCAGAGAGAAAGGGCTAGATGCCCTTCTGGAAGATGAACATGCTGTGTTTTACTGTCTGCTAAAAACTCTACTGATATCATCTGACTTCTCCAGCTTGTGACTTACTCCTTCCCTGCCTTTTTGCCTGCCAGTGTTTACGGGCTCTCTTGAGAGAAAGTACTTCCCGAAGAAGAAAGAAGTATTAGATTTTCTGTTCTGAAGAACAACTACTACGAGCTCGTGAGTGGGCTCACATTGCTTCTGCCTCTCTTTGTTTACCTTTCTCATCACCAGCTGTGTTTCTATTAAAATACAAGTACAAGATGCAGTTTACTGAGTGTGAAAGGGGCATGGCTTTGATGAAGGGCACTGGACACAGGGCTGGCCTTTAAAATCTGTGTGAATTTGTCAATAATTATGTTTAAATTAAAAAAATATAAAAAGTTGTACCAGTTTCCCCATGTCTGAGGTAAAAAAACTGAATTCTCCAACTGGAAGGTGGAGGGGAGAGCAGGAGCCAGAAGCAAACACCACCGTCTGAACCAAAGGAGTTGTGATCAGCATGGAGCTTGGCTTAGAATTCTGAGCCAGTCTCTCCTGTGTTTCTGGTGCCAATAATCTAAAAATACTCTATCTTCCAAAGACACAAGTGACCATGACATGAGCACAGCTGCTACACAGAGCAAAAATGGGAGGCACTAATGAGCTGAAAATTTCCACTTTCCAAGCATGTGTTTGTAAGCCAAGCTGATGCGTGTCTGACTGCAGAATTTTTTTGTACATTTTACTAGTGATTTCAGCAGCATGATGATTGCAGAGAAAGTGAAGCTGATAATAGGAATTGAGTCTGGGACAAAGATGTGTATCTGTTTAAGAGGGAACACTTGGCAGAACATAAAGGTGTGCAAAGGGAGAGGGTGAAAGATGAGAAGACTCAAGTCTGTAACAAAACTTCCTCCTCTTCCAGGAGCGCTGGATACTGTGTGGCTATTTATTTTTTCTGGCAGCTCACTGAAGACCCCACAGATGGACGCTGAGCTGTTCATAGCCCTGAAGCAGAGCTCCTGGAGATCCTCACTGTGAGCTGTAAAACTGCAGCTAAGGAGGTGAGGAGCACAGCTAATAAAAGCCAGTTTTATGTGGTGCAATGTGCTACATCCCCTTTGCCCCTTCCCATCACATAGCATCACATCACATCCTCTTCCAGGAGGGGAAACCCCTAGCTCTGATGGAAGCCCTGCTCCCAGCTTGGGCAAAGGACAGTGCATGGCCAGGAGGTCTCTTGAGTATTATGTTCAGAACTGTGAGTGATGGCTGGTGCCTCTCTCTGCAGCCTCACTGTCAGCCTCCTTCCTCTGCCTGAGTGAAACACATCTCTGAACTTGGCTGCATTGACTCAGATTTCATAACAGGTTATTAAGGAATGGGAAAAGAGAGGAACTACCCCATTGTTACAGTTGAAACAGTATGGTTTCACTTTAGTTTCCCAAGGGAAACCAGGCTATGTGTACAGAAGCAGTGCCTGCATAGCTGAAATGAGAGGCTGTGCAAAGACAGGTCAGACAGCTGTCGTGTGCCTGTGAGGTTATCCATTGCTGTGCAAGCATGGCCTCCCGTGACCGGGACAGAAAGTTATTCTCCATCCCCACTACCATTTTGACTACATGTTTTGTTAAGTGGTTTTGCTTCCAGTAACATTCAGATTGATTTTCCCCTGGTTCAAATATCACTGAGCACTTGACACTTGTCATCACTGGTTTCTTGTATTGGGTTACTTCACACACTCTTTAAATGAGTAAAATAATTACTATGTCTGATAAGGTGATAGAGGTATATAAATTCATTTGATCTGATAGAGGTCTGTAAATATTTTTTTAATGTTATATGAGTCATTCCTGTTTAATCCTCAAAGTTACAAAAAGATAAGGCTACATGAGAGAAAAAAGGCTACCACAGATTACTCTAGGCCAATTTTATTGTCCAAACAAAGTCTTGTCCTGTCTCTCTCACATCTCTTTAGGAGGTTTTGAGCCATCCTTCTGTTTTGACAGATTTTCCCTACTTTCCTTTCTTTATGCTTACCTTTATGCCTCACAGACTCTCAATCTGTAATATTGAATTGATTGTCTCATTACCTGTTTTCTCTTTCTCAGGGATGTGAGTATTCCAAACAAAACATTTGATTTCTTCAACTCTTAAAATCCCACCCATTCATCACAACATTATTACCTGTGACTGGCAAGCAGGAGTTTAGACCAGCCCTTTCCATTCTGGCTTTGCTGCTGCAAAATATTATGTTCTCATATTGCAGCTT
Source organism: Passer montanus (assembly GCF_014805655.1). Lineage (NCBI taxonomy): Eukaryota > Metazoa > Chordata > Aves > Passeriformes > Passeridae > Passer > Passer montanus. The sequence continues at coordinate 2,676,461 of NW_024373701.1, forward strand.
AGATGACTTCTGTCTTTGTAATACTACACTACTTCTTTATTTCTGTCTTTCTTACCAAATATAGGTGACTTCTTGTCACTGTCAAGGTTTTTAACATACCAGTCTCTACTTCTCTCTAATCAATAAGGTGATTAATACTGCAGAGTAGCTCATAGTGCCAGAATTTCCTCCACCTCATTTTCAGGTAAACATCTTTGGACTTGGACTTTCTCTCTTGCCCCTTACACTCAGAGGAGGTCAACAAATTACATTAGTGAGACTGTCAGCTGGCTCACATTAGTGTCATGACAGATGCATCTGTGTCACTGCCTTATTGTGCTCTATCGGGTCTCAAAAAAGCTGTTATTTCACTCCATGTTTGCACAGAGTACAGCGTTACTAAGCACGCTCAGACTTCCCAACAATACAGCTGTAGCTCAAAACAGAAGAAAATCACATGTCCTGAAGCCACTGGTGCCCACAAACACTGGTGCTCTCATGTTTACTGTGGGAAGAGCAAAACTGAGCATTTTCACTTCTGGGTATGAATTATTATCTCATGAATTCAGGTCTGCACTGAGACAACACATTACTCAAATAATTAATCTTCAAGTCCTAAGGCATTTTACACAGGTTCAAGACTGTCTTTTTAAAAAGTTTCAGGAATGTGCCTGTGATCTTTAAAATTGTAATTTTACTTCAGTCTTCATGAAACCTGTACACAGAGAAAAAACTCCTCTCACTTCCTAGAGTTTATTCCAACAGTAGATTTCAAATCTTACTGCAAAGGTTAAAGGAGACCTTAGGACCAGTGCAAATTGAACCAAGAGTATATGTGAAAAGGATGGAAGTCACTTTTGTCAACAAGAGAAAAGGGTTTTTTCATCTGGTTGAGTTTTTACATAGTTTTGTTTTAATAAAAGCCTTTATATGGATATGTTGTCTCTTCATTGGGGAAAAAAAAGCATGAGGATTCCTTGTGATGTAAGTTAGGAGGGGGATATGAATAAAAAGACTGAATCTGCCCTACATGAGTTATTTTACTTCTCTAGGTGTCAGCCTCTCCCATTAGAAGGAGTTAACACTTTCAAGACACTATGGTCAAGAAAGAATGAGCTGCTGCCGGAGCACCAGGTAGTATTACTGTTAAGAAGTTTCTGACAAATCAGAACCTCTAGGAGGGCAGAAAAAAAGGTGAATATACCACTATTATATTCGTAACAAAACTATGATTTCATGGACAGCCCTGTGGGAGGAAAGAGAGACTACCAGATAACTGGCAAAGGGGGCAAAGAAAATAAGTAAAAACAATGTATGTGTACTTTTTGCATGTGTTGCCATTGAAACACTTAGTAACAAACTCCAAACAACCACGGACATTTCAAGAACATATGTCAACTTTTCCATCTCCCACCACATGGTGCCTCTCGCACCTGTGTGGTGTCTTTCCTCTTCCATAATGCATAATCACCATTGGTATCATCTTTTGTCAACTATGGTATTAGATAAGTTCAGTCAAATGCAGATAGTGACCTCAGCATGAAGCATTCAAATGATGACAGAAGCATTTTGCTATGCATAAAGGGGTTGGTTATTATATCATTTTTAAATTTATAGGTTCAGTTCATCTTAAGCTAAATATCTAGTTATTTAACAGCTGTTATGAGTCAGCCAGAGAGAGGATTACTTTAAAAAAGGTTGCAACAATTGCTTTAATCTTGAGTTACAATAGAAGAACAAGCCTGGTCAGGTCATGTCTAATAAAGGTTGTGCTCCAGTACTACTTAGGAGTTTATCACTGTTCACACAAAACAGGAGATGATTTGATATCGTAAATCCTGCCACCCTTATATTAACCCTAGAAATTTCAGAGATAATTTTTCAGGACATAGGAGCATGCTTAAACAGTTTCAGATTAGAAAATTTTACAAATGGATACTTAAGTGGTTTATCCTATGCAGAGGCCACGTATATTTATCATTCTGTCATGACTCAAAGTCTTTGGGATTTTTCATGATGGTAATATGTTTTTGTGTCTTCACGTCACCTCTCTTGTAAAACTAATGGCGACATTGAGATATGAAGTCAGTGAGTTTTTGTCTGTGTCTTTACATTTAGCTAAGAAGTATAAAGAGAATGCAAAGCTGTAAAGTGGTCAGAATGTCAGTTTAGAAGATATTCCAGTTTCATGGATTTCTAATCTAATACACTGTCCTAGGGTATGTTTAATTCAGCTTGACAAAGACCTGTGTAGACTGCCAGGAGAATAGGCACGGAGGAGAGGCATACCCAGGCATCGTTATCCCATTACTTCCAACTTTCAGGGAATTACTCACCCACCCAGACATGTTAGAGCAGTCAGAGAAGAGTAGCCACAGTGCACAGAAATACAGGTATGAAAATGCTGATTTTAACAATTCTCCGGACAAGGATTGATAACACAGACCAAACAAAGTTGTGATGGGTAGGTGCTAAATGTCTCTGAGTTATGGGGCAGCATGTGAAAATCAGCATGCCACCCAAACTGCTGCAAGGGTGAATATCGGTCCCCCTTGAATATCTGCAGCCCATGGCAGTATTGTCTCTGGAAAACTTTTCAGAAAACCAGAAAATCCACAGAACCCTCCTGATGTGGAATTGAAGTCCCACTGTTGGGAAATGGTTAACTCACTGCAACCAACTGGAAGCTAAATAACTACAACTGAATTGCTAGTCACATTTCTAAGGATATGCTAATCTCAAGCTGTGGCGACCAAAGCGATTTCTGAAAATAATAGAGTATACAAGTAGTCAATCACAAATCAGAAAAAGTAAGTATTAATACAGGGCACTAAAACAAAGAGAAAGTTTCTGGGAAAGTACAGAAACTGCAGCCTCTGTGCCACTTGTTCTTAGCTTTTCCATTTGCCAACTGGGAAACAGGATGATAGGAACCAGCACCTGGAAAAATGGTTTGCATTTGGGCAATTTGTAAAAAAAATTCTGAAATAAAGATTCAACTTTGGTTAAATGAGAGTCCAATTGATTTTTCCCCCCTCTTCTTATTAGTATCCCAATGATGTCATAAAGACATTTCACATCAGACCTGTGAGATTTCTGTAATGACAATAACGCTAGAAACATGAAAAAAACCACAAAGCAAATCAGACAAACAGAAGAGCGGTGAATGGACAACAGGAAACATACTCTTTAAGCAAGAAATCCAGGTCTGTTATTGAGTAAACTAGAAAGCTCTATTGAATAAACCAGAAATTTTAAGATTACCTCTTATAAAAATAGGATTGTGGGATTTTTTTACCAGAATGGATGATTTCTAGTTTGTAATTTCCCTTATCATTAAGAATTATGGACTGCACTTAGCCTAATTTGTTTTGAAGGATAAATTCTATCCACCTATGAAAAGGTGTTAGACACATTCTGTATTTTTTAAAAAATCAAGTTATCATCTAATCTTTTGATGATGGAGCTTCTCAAAGATAGACAGTAGTCGCTTCCATTCACAGCAGCATGCAGTACAAAATAATATTTTAATTCTTTACATGGTTGCAGAAATTATCTGCATCAGGAAGAAGCACAGAAAACCTCTAAACTGAGTCTTCACTAATTTTTAGGACATTATTTTGTATATAAAAGCAAGGAGGAAAGGGGAGGAAAACACAATTTAAGTAGTTGTGCAAAATTGCAGAAATACACCTGTCACGTAGGATATGTGTTTTTGTCCTTCCATGAAGAGGGACAGAAATAAGAGTGCAGTTAAGTACATTGCTGCACTTAGACTAAAGACCAGCTTACTCCTGAAAGAATCTCGCAAATACACAATTTTAAGCACACCCAATCTCTATATACTCCAAATTTGTCTTTCCTGCTTTTAGTCTGTTCCTTTTTAAGACAGTACAGAAAAATACATTATCAACATCTTAAATGAGAGGACAGTTAAAAAAAAATAAAAAGGAGGTACATCCTCAATTCTCATGGAAATTTCCATGATTTCTTCAAGAAGAGCGAAACACCATGCAATTACATGCCTGAAACATTGATTTGGATCACACGATTTAATTAGCAAATTACATCTTTGTAGAACTTTTCACAGAATGATAGAGGAAAAGAAAGTAGGTCTTCAATTCGTCATTCTTAATTATCTCTTTATCAGAATTGTTATTTAATTAATGCCTCTGATTAAGTTTGTTTCATTAAATTATGAGATCTGAATCATACTATAAGACCTGTATAGACTTATGAATTTTAAGAGGCAAGGAAGCTGTCCAGTATGTGTCAGCTCGACATCTAAATTATTAATATTTTTTCTAATGTGATTATGAGTTGCTGGTTTGCTACCTTAATAAGAACGGAACAATTGTTCAATTGCTGTCTTGTCTTTGTCTTTAGCTTGTCATTATAAAATAACATTTATTCATATGACCCTTAGTTTTACTGACAACCCTTAAGACCAAGTGGTTTTCACAAAGAAGAGTTTAAATATTTACTTTGCTTCATTCCACATAGTGTTTGGGGTATTTTTTTTTTTGTTGTTGTTTTTCTGCGTCTTTGTTTTGTTTATCATTGTATCTGTTTTGAATGAGGTTGCAAGTTATCAAAAATAGAAGAATAAACTAAAATAGTTACATGGTATGAACTTTTACTGTTGCGATAAGCATAATGAGATAAAGATGGTGGTTTTGCCTTTCTTTAGTAGAGTCGTTTTGGCAATTTAATCTTTATCTCAGTGGAATTCTAGTCACAGTCATACTTCTCCATCTTCCCCATTAAACATTTAGACACTTTAAAAGATCTTTAAAGATGAGCCTTAGGCAATTTATGTCCAAGAAGTGAGACGAGAAGTGCTGCTGCACAGAAAATGAAGGATTTATTACACATCACCGTGAGGCTTAGGATAAAACGCATAAAGCCAAGGCATTCACCATAAATGTGCATCTTGAAGAGCAATTTTTAACAAGGCCCTTGATTCATTATCATCCCAAAAATTGTTTCTTTGGTGATACTGTTCATGTTCATGTTCCTTTATTTCATCAATCCAGGTACATCTACTGTAATCCAGTGTACCAATAAGTAGGGGTAAAGGAAGGAGTTCTTACTGATGAAGTTGCTAATTTTGTGTTTTCTTTCTTGAAAAGTGTTAAAATTTAGCTTTCATATTGTTCTTTTGCTGCAATAAATATTTCTTAGAATCACTAGAGTGATTATATTACTGGAGTTACATGTTATATTACTGGAGTTACTAGAATAACTAAGATTTACTAGAATTCCTAGTAACTAGAAATTTACTAGAATTTACAACATTATCTCTAGAATATGGCGCAATGAGGGAACAATGAAACTCTTAATTACAAAATAAAATGTCTAAAATATTCCAAGTTAATTTCAAAAAGTGCAAGCTGGGAAAGAAAAAAAATGACAAAGACAGAAATAGCTTTCTGAATACCTCTTTTTAAAATTAAAAATAATTTCCTTACCCAAACAAAAATATACCCCTAAATACAAGAAAACCAGATGATTCTTCATTCATAACAAGACACTGAATCAGGTTTGTTTATAAGGTGAATTCATTTCCAGTATGGTCACTGTCAGCTACTACCAAAATATATCCCAAATTTCCTGTATGAGCAAATAGATTTGTGTTGTTCTTCTAAATGCCTTTGAATCATTCATGCAACATTCAATAGGACTAGCTCTAAGGGTAGATAAAGAAGTTACAGAGACAAGGAAATTTCTTCATTGCAAGTTACCAGAGAAAACTCCTTTCCAGTTGAAGTTAGTAGCTTAATCCAGCTAGTATCTATAGAGATGTCTTAATGGCGGGTAAAGTGTTTTCTATTCCACTTTGAAAATAGGCTGCTTCTGGCTGAAATTATATTTACAAAAGGTTTTGTGATATATTTTTATGTTATACAAGCTGCTTGCATTTCCTATTTATAAGTTATGGTAGATGCATGTTTTCCTTCTTCAATTTAAAAGCAAAAAACATAGGAACTCATGTCTAGTTCTAGACAGAATCAATAATAAAATCAGTAAGAAACAAATCAAGTTTAATATCTTTTCTTCTAAAGATTAATCCATAAGAAGATTGCAATTTTATATGAACCTGTTTCACAAAACAGGTGAGACTAAAATCTTCTTCAGAATTATATTGCCCCACTCAAATAGTTTGCTAGACTTCACTGCATCCCCGGATACAAAACCTTCACAGTTTCACAATACAACGCAAGGCAAAGTTTTCCTTCTGCTAAGCAGGAATTTAAACCTTCTGGGTAATGCCTCCCAAACTACTCAGAACAGGCAGGGAATTTCCCCCAGTTTTCACCATGGATTTATTATTGCAACTCCACAACATGGAGCTGAATGACCTAAAAGCATGTTAATGCTGCTGCAGGACACATTAAAGTCATACAACAGCATTTTCCCTGAGTGGGTGTATTCAACTCATTTAATAAAGATTATGAGTGACTGCACCCTTTTTTTGGCTGTGACACAACTGAAGGATAGAGAAATTTAACAGCATACTTTACCTCTGGGCATATTAGTCATCTGCCCAGAGGTAAAGTATTTCATAATGAACTGAAAAGCCAGAAAATTGTGTCTATGTGTGTGTTTTAATATTACCCTGTTCATACTAATGAAATTTATGCAAAGCACCACAAAAACTGATGAGTGTACATCCATAACGTGACTGAAAGACACTGCAGGTTGTGTTAGGGTGAGGTGTTAAATTATTTATTACATGTCAAGTTTGATTTTTTTAAAATTGATTTCCTGGTATTTTGAAATTATTTCTGCTGTTTAGTATGAAATTATTAGCATAAAAATCAAGAAAAAAACCCCCATTTTTATTCCTGCTGCACAGTGTGCCTTGCCCAATGAAGATGGCAAAGGCAGGAGTGTCCCAAAACATCTGTAGGTAGAAAACTTTGCACTTTTTTCATATTTTAAAATACATAAGCAATCTAGATGTGAGTACAAGTGAGGGGGAAGCAGGGAAAGGACACGGTGATTCAGAGGACTGGCAGTGGAATAAAGAATGTGTGGAAAAAGAGTTTTGCTTGTAGGCGTAAGGATGAGTGCTGGCATGGCCGAACTGCTTGCTCACCTTTGGAGCCCAGATCCCTGAGGTTTGCCCCATATGCCTTATGGGTGTTGGGCTTGGCTAGGTGTGATGTGGGAACACCACGAACACTGCTGAGCCTTGCCCATGGAACACCAAGGTGACATTGCTGATGAGCACCAGAAATCTGGGTTTCCCAGCTTCTTGGACTTAGCATAGTTGTCTACATTTTTGTGCTGTCAGCCTGGTGCCAAGGAAGAATAGGTACCTGCTTTTTACATCCAGCTGGGGCTGGAAATCAGTTGTGGGTCCAAAAAGCCAAGAGTGGCCAGGAGATCTGTAATCCTGGCTCCTTCACATGAGAGGAAGTTCTCCCATTCTACCTAAGCATATGTGACACCTGTGCTCCTCAAAATCCTCCAAAGAACAGATCCTGGGAGCCCCATGTGCGTGCTGAGCCCCTAATTCTTCCTGTGGAGAAGGGGATTTTGCTGAGGGCTTGAGGAATGAGAGATGGCTCCCTTCAGCTGGAATGCCTCTCCCACTGGAGGATTACTCACAGCACTGGGTGCCAGCCAGGAGCCGGATGGCGGGGTGCTGCCTCACAGGTCTAGGTCTCCTCCTGCAAGTACAGATCTGCAAAAGCTGGCACATTCCCTGCTCTTGCAAACAGCAATCTCCAAGCTGGGCTGCCAAGTGTGCTGGAGAATCTCCACCACTTCACCCCGCCTTCAGCTGAGGCCATCTGCTACATGGTCAGGGACAACCTCACAGGATGTCTTGTGTGGCCATCAGTTGGCTGTGACCAGGGAGAGAGAAAAATGGAGAAAAGATAAAAATCCATCATTTTATGTTTTTAACTAGCAGTTTTTTAAAACTTGTTGCGAGTGCCTTGGGGACCAGACAATAAATTGGTGTATTTGGATTTAATTTTCTAGATTTCTACTGAGTAGCTTTTAATAGGATTTTTGCCAATAGCTGTGCTGTTCCATGAGAACCAAGTGACTATTGAGTATTTTAAAGTCTACAATGATTATTAAGTTTTTCTCCAAGCACCTTCCGTAAAAATTTTATTCTTGTTGGTAGTGTGCACCCAAGAAGAGATTAAGAAAGCCTGGAAGAGCCTCTTGTTCGTATTAGAGCACAATACTTTGTGATGAACAGCTGTAAATTGTTTAAAGGGAAGAGCAGTAAAAGCTACAGACCCAAACAAATAGGCAAGTGCTGCAGGCAGCTCTGCTTAGAGCAAAGGTGTGCTTAAATGTTTTAGCGGACTGAGGTATGACAGTACAAATTACCCCCCTAGAACCAAAATCAAGTTTCCTAAATCAGCTCACATGTGTTTGATGTCTTAACCTCTATGGTATTGTGATTTATTAAAATTAGGTATAAAAAAATAAGTATAAAATATAGATAATGTAAATGTATTTTATGTCTTTGATCAATTTAATAAAATGGGTAGTATGCAAACAAAAATACCCTTGCTCTCAATCACCATCACTGTACAGCAGAGCAATCTAATTTTTAATTGTCCAGAATGCATGGTTTGGTAGAACCATGCTTGATAAACCCAAAAAAGCTCTTTTTAGCTGATTCTGTTGGGGGTTTTTTGTTTTTTTAAATCAGTCCTCCACATGTCTATTTTCTTTTGAGTCATGCTTAACATTAATAACTCTGCAAAGGGTTTGCTTTCTTCAGGTTTTGAGGTTTGCAGAAAACCTGCAAAGATGGTCATCAGTCCTGAAGAAGTCTTATGCATGTAATTTCCGAGTACATGAATTTTTTTCTTTTCCTAGTGAGGGGAAAGCATATACACTCATGAGGGAGAGGACAGAATTCTCTGGCTTGTTGAAAATCACCTTTCTAGATGCATGCCTGGGAAAATAAATACTATAAATTGCTCTTTCCAGAAACCAGTGCAAAAATCTGTAACAATATAACAAAATTATTTATTTTCATAATAACATGATAGTTATGGAATTCTAACGCACTACTTGCTGTTTTAGAACAAGTATATACAGTACATTTTACCTAATTGTAAGGAAGTTTGTTTTTCTGATTTTTAATTATAGTTTGTAGGAACAGCCTCAAAACCAGATCTGTGCAGCATCAAAGCATCTTGCTACAAAGCTTATTATGTACTGACCAACATCATAAATAAACCCCTTTGGATTCAAACAGAATTGATATTTGCCTGTGCTTCTCCTACTGCTTACTAATAAATATTGTTTAAAAGTTATGCACTCCTACTTACATAACCTGCTTTCATGTCATGTTATTGATTGTTTTGCAAAATCTCTCAGTTGATTTGGCAAGCAGGATGTTAGTTGAAAACTCAGAGATAAAATACAATCCTCTAAGTGTTTTTCTTCAGAAATTAAAGAGTTATTTTCTTTACATTGCCTAAAACAAAAGTGTGATTTCTGGTGCTCAGACTTAGCATGTCAAAACTCAGCTTTCCTGTAATGCTCCTCCTGATTTATGGTTTTGAGAATGACTAAATAAAAACCACCTTTCTTTTTTTCTCCCAAGCAGACATACAAATATGTAGTTTACAATTTTTTCCATCTCATTTTTTAAGATTTGCTTCATATTGGTTTTGTTCTGTCCCAAAATAGATCATGAATACAATAGTCAATATACCCACATTCCTTATATAAACATTATTTCAATGCCTAATAAAAAAGATAATAATTGGGAAATAGAAACGTATCCATTTGTAAATAAATTTACAAAAGCTGTGTGAGATAACAACCACACATGATTAAAGTTATTTATATTAAACAGCACCTCTTTCAAGCTGCCACAGAATTTCACTGAAAAAGTGAAAGCAGCTTGTGATGCCAGAGTGGGCAATGTAAACATGATTTTGTGGATAGGTCACAGTATATTCACACACACTGAGAAAGTATGAACAAGCTCCCCAAGAAAGGCCAGAGATTTTGTGGAGACTTTTTTATCTCATCCCACCAATAATTTATAAACAGGAGGGAAGAAAAAGACTTAAGCAAGTTATGTAACCCAGTCTCATACGGTCCCAGACATTACATACCATGACTGCTTTTATAAAGGATCCCATAGCAACTTGAATTATTTCTGAAATGTCTGTTAATGTCTGTTATAAATTAAGTTAAATGTAATGTCAGGTTTTTTAAGTATCAGTATGCTCTCGTGAGTCATTCTTACTCATCCAAGCAACCTGTTTTTAGTTTAAAGGGATGGTAGACAGATGCAATGCAACTGTACCTCTTTTTGTTTTTTTAAAAATAAAATTACTACCTTGTTTACTGTGTGCCTACTTGTTAGCTGAGAAGGAATATGTCCTAAAATGTTATAAAAAGCAGGAAGATGAAGTTCAATTGCAGTATTACATAGCCTTACAGACAATTATGGAGATCTATAAAACTGAAAAATAAGCAGGGATTTTTTATCAGACCTACACAGAAACACTCTTCTTCACTACAACAGAGCATGTAAAATAATAAATGTGGTACTTGTGATATTGGAAAATGGAGAAATAAGGAAGACCTAAAGTGCAAATGAAAAAAATATGCCAAGTCTGTCAGAAAAGAAGAACATATATTTATTTTTTGCCAAGCCTTTGACCTCCCCCATAAGAGCAAGTCTGCATTGCTGTCTGTGATTCTGAATGATCTACACAGAAAAAGGAATCAAATAGTTATTAACTAACTAATTAACTAGAAACCCAACAAAAATACTATCTAAATGAACTTCTTCCAGAACCTGGTGTCCTGAATTTGGGATAAGGAAAATAATCTGCCTCAAATACATTAAGTTTGTAAAAGCATTGGCATAAATGGAAGAAACAGAAGAGGAACAGCTGTGATGCTTCAAAGAAAACACCACAGCCTATTATTGGGCAAAAAACACAAGCTCCATCCTACAGCTCTTTGGGACACAAAATGTGAGCCAGAATCAGGAAAGTGTCTGGGAGCAGAACTAGGCTTCCAAAGATCTTCAAGAGCAGTTTTATCTCGAATACCACTTGTCCAAACCTAACAGCCCACGGTGGCTCTGAGACATGCAGAGTAGTAACTTTACACAAACAGCTGTACATAACATCTGTACCAGACATTACTGAGGAGGGTCCCACACAGCCACCATCTGCCCCTGAAGATCACTCTGTTCAAGCTACGGTTCACTTTGCCACTCCAGATTCTATCCATGCCTTTGAAGATTTATATGATTTTTCTTTGGCAAGTGTCTCTCAGCACAATGTAAGACCCGAGAATCAAGGCAGAAGACAACAAGTAAATCTAATCTTTCCAACATTACGATGTGGGACAACTCAAAAATGACAAAAAGTAGTTTTGCAGCCCACAAAGTCTCACTTCAAGGAAAAGACACTTCTGCTTTCAGATTTTTAGCTTTATAGTCAAGCCTTCTTCCATTTCACATATGCTTATATATATACACATATGCTTTCATGTGCATATTTCTGTGTTTGGTTCATAAAGATCAGCACAGAAACATTGGCTTCCTCTCCTTTCCTCATTCACAAATATGCTGATATAACAGCTTATAAAGAAGCCTCTTACCATAAGTCTGGCTTTAGTTCTTTTATTTAAATTAGTATCTAGAAAGAAATACCCATACACATATATACAAACATGTGCATGCTCATGTGCAATTGCTTAGATAAAGGAGAGCTAACATTCTCATTCATGTGGCTCCCTCTTTAAGGGGAAATTTGACCTTAGAGCAAGGGCCAGCATACCCACTCTGCTTACCAAACATTAATATCTGTTTTGATTATTGATTACTTATATGAGTCTTAGATGATCACATATTTTTGCTGTTATTCTATCCATCATAATTAACAAGTTAAGTGAAAATACCATAAATTATTGTGACACTGCACATGTAGAAGACCTAGTTTTCAGCAATGGATATTTTTGGTCGTTCACATCCTCCCAGTTTTATTTTCAAGGTAGACAGGTAGTGCAATGATGCTTGCTTTCAAAGTTATTTTTTTAGACTAATGCCTGCTCTTTTAAAAACAGCAGAAGCATCACCTTTAACAATGTAACATGCTTTGAAATTATCTTTGACATTAAAAAGAACATGAAAAGTGCAGCTATTTTTGAACCACACTGAGCACCTAATATAATAAAGTGGACTGTTTCAAGTCATACAAATAAAAAATTATTTTTTGCTCTTCAGTTGATGTCTTGCCTGCAAATATTTAGGGAAATGTTTTAATTTTCTACAATAAAAATCACGAAAACTCAAATAAATGTTCTGTTATCATTCCAAAATTAAGCCATGAATAGAACACCTGTGCACCTTTTGTCAACTCTGGCATATCGCATAAGCACTGTAAATGCAAATATTGCAGCTGTATACAGCTTTCCCACATAGTAATATTTACAGTTGGAATTAGTCAATTTTTGTCCTTTATCATATTCTAGTTTGTCTCAATTACGAGTACAGCATCAGATTGGTAAGACTGGAAAATTAAGAAGAATATAAGTATCATGAACCAGCAGTTAATTTATGTTAAGGCTAACCAACTAAACAGTGATATTATTGCAACTGTGGAATTTATAGTCTATTTTGCTGTTAACACTTGAATAATCCCATCCCTTTTGGAAATATTGAGGTCTGCAGGCTGGAATTGTCTATCCAAACAACCAGTCCTTTGCAGACAACAAAGCGAAACTCTTCACCAGCACCAAATGCACAGGTAACCTCGGAGTTAAAGGGGATTATTGTAAAGAAGTGAGAATATGGTCAGTTCCTCCCTCTGCCCCATTGGTTCTACTCCTCAGGGTAAGAGAAGTCTCAGCAGACAGATCTAACATATTCATATTGCAGAAGGGTTTTCATGCAGTAAGCATAACTTCTGGGGTAAGCAAGGAATGCTGTGTGTTAAATATTTCAGTACAAACTCTATAAAATTATGGGCAAAGTAAACTCGGGCTGCTGAAAAGATGTCCAGATTTCCTCCAGGAAAAAGTGAGGGTATATGAAGATGATTTTTTGCAGCATTTTTCTTTTCTGTCCTATTATGTACAGCAACTGAAACTTCCCATCAAGTGCATCTAAATGCTGTATTTCAGTTACCTGTGTAATCCCCCCCAATTTTTATTTTTGTTTGAGAGTATATACTTCCAAGTGCAAACTGCACCTGGGAAGAAGGCATAAAACACCAGGAATCCAGGAGCACAATTGAAGGAAATCATGTAAGGATTGCAGTGTACAGCAATCTGAAAATTAGCCAGCAGGTCAAAGTTTTAGACAACAAACAAAGAAATGACCAAACTCAAATTCAAAGTAAAACAAACAAAAAAAATTCCTCTAAATTGTTGTCAGTGGTGGAACTAATGAAATATTGACTTGTATTTAGCCTCTTGCAAACCAATACCTGCAGGTATTTCTTCCTAAATGTCAGCTTCCCTCAAAAATATTTGCAATATAATCTCATGCTTGTCAATTCCCTCTCTTTCTGCTCCCTTTTTTGTCTCACGTGCCAGAGGAAGCTGGATGTAGATTTCAGTGACAGAGTGGACAGGGCATGCACACCAGCCACCCAGCCTGTCAGGTGTCTGTATCTAGGAAGGTAGCTAAGCTCTCTGTTGTCTTTTCAGACACAGATTTTCACAAAATTCATAAGAACTATGGATCCTCATCTATTCTTCAGTCAAATTTGGTTGAAATTGACAAATTTATATAATAAGGATTTATTCAGAAAAAAATTGCACATATAAGATGAGATGGAGCACAGCACAGAATCCTTAGAAAGAGTGAGAAAAAGGTCCCTATCCTGGGATGTTATTCAGAGAAGTGGTAATAGCAGATTTGGAAGCTAATTAATATTCACTACAGGTTTAGTGCTGTATCCTTTCTTGGATCTGACTTGGGAAGAGAGATTAATTGCGCTGCACTCCAAAGATACAAATGGTAACAGGCTGGGAAAACAAGCCCTGTAGAATAAAAAGTGAGATGAGTGGACATGTTTAACTTGGATATAAAAGTACAGAGATGGGATATTGTGTAAAGAATTGTTTAATGAAGGAATCAGTTGCTCTCTGTGCTGGGAAAGAGGAGATTGACTTCATTAGCAGCAAAAAAATCTGTGTGAAATCAGTCAAGTTTTCCAAAGCAGTGTGTGATCAGCTGCCATGGAGGGTTTTAACAGAAATTTACAGAAGCATAGTCTCTTGTAAAGACTTTCAGCTTTATGTTTCTGTCACTGCATCTTAAACCTTTTTGTCTGGGGAGATTCTGGGGCCACAGTAAGGACCATTACAGTTACAGCAGCACAGCCTGGGGTCCATTTGCATAATTTGCTAGACTTCTAAAAATGTCCTCCACTGATAAATCTGAGAAAATCCAGTCAAGTAAATGTGAATCTTGATGTAGGCTTCAGTTAATTTTGGCTCAAGATCTGAGTGCATGAAAAGACTCTGCTTGTGTATTTTAACATCTAACAGGGAAAAATGCTTCTTGTTCATACTCTCAGTTTTATCAAGCCAGTGAAACAAATTCAAATCAAAGAGGGTTAAAAAATAAATATTTCTATTTTTTTTTCTGTTTTGAATATTCCAGCCTAAAGATTAAAACAACAAAAATTAAGCTGTATGTATATATAATAATTTCCCAATAAATGTTAATAGTGTATTTTGTTTAGCGGTTATTCTCCTCTTCAACCTCTCCCCAAAAATTTTCTAAAAAAAACTAATTAATGACTATGAAGGCACCTCTTTGTTTATGGAAACGTGATTTTAACTAGTCATTCTCTATAGGGCAAATTGGTCTCAAACACGTTTTTTTAAACTGTTGTTATATTTTGTTCTGTTTTGGAACACAGTAAAATTTCACTCCTGCAAATCTGATTGTATGTGGACAATCCTTAGTTACCCAAACATTTATTAGTTTCAAGTGAGACTTTTGCATGAGTAAAATTCATGAGCAAACAAATTCAATGTTCAGGATCTAGAACGATATTCCAAATATAAGAGTTGAAAAGCAGATTCTTTCTTGCTTGTTACACTGAAAAGGAGGTTGTACTACAAGATGTTATATTAGATATTTTAAATGGAGAAACTGGGATTCAGCTGACAGTATTTTAAAAAAATGGATTGCAATAAAATTATGTTAAAATAGCTTATAAATATGTATTTTGTTCATGTTAATTAATTTATTCATTGTTATACATAAATGTGTATGAAATTTGGGGGTTGGGTTTTGGAAAAAAGAGAAGATCAGAATTGTGCCCCCTTCTACATATAAACTTCATATTTAATGAACACATCCATTTCTTGTATTAAATATACTAATTCTGACAAAAGTTATTTTATGATTACAGTCCTGAAAACCAAGGTACTAGTTGAACAGTCATTCCAAACTTGGAAACAACAAAGGAATAAATAGGAGATCTTTCATCTTAGTGTGCAGCATAAATTGTATTTATCATGGCAATTGGAAAGTGGATCAAAGGATCAACCAAAATGCATAATATCCCAGTTGTGTAGTGAAGTCTGTCCACATTATTCTCTTTAATCTGTTTATTCTCTTTTATCTATTTAATTTTCCAGGAAGAAACCTCTCAAAATCCAATGCTTTGAAAATCTGAATAGTGGTACATCAGCCACACTTTTTGGCAGCTCTCAAGTTGTTCTGATTGGTAAGGTTATGTAGCCATCCTTGTAAGAAGATTTTGGGGACTCAGAGCCCTTTTAACATGCATTTCCCTAAGTATACATGAGTAGTCAAATGGGAACAAACACAATAACTCCCATGCAAAATGTGTGGATGGATCTGAGGCCAAGAATCACATCTGTAAGATGGAGGGAAGGAAAGAGAGGAAATTCCACAATAGTGACTGGAGCACTGTCAGAGGAATAGTAAAGGTGCCAAGGCAGCAGCAGCTTCCTGAATGTCAGCCCTGAGCTGCACCATTTAAAGTTATTATGTTTGGTTTCAAGTTCATTACACACAGGGTCAAAGGGTGAAGAACACCACCTCTAAGATGACAGTGCAAAATTTGCCCCATCACACCAAGCCAAGATTTTGTTTGTGACCCAACATTACTTGCATGTTCAAAAGATCTCAAAATCAGCAAATGCATCTCTGTGCTAAAAATTTCAGTGCCAAAAGCCATACAATTGACTCAAAGCAAAAAGCATTTCAAGTGAGTCACTCATCCGGGCAAGCCCAGACAAGACACTCTTAAGTATCAGTTTGCCATCATAATGGTTATCTCTCTGTAGGAAGTTCAGTGTCAGCAGAACCAACACAGACCAACCTCACATATCAGACCCAGACCTGTTCTCCTTCCTGTGGTAAAATTCCCATGGGTAGCAATGGCAATTCCACCTTTGAGATCTGTGCAGCTCTGCCATTTGTGTGAAGAGCTGAGTCATCTGTGACAACAAATAGCTGCAAACATCTTGATATTTCTCTACATTTTGTCCTAGAGAGACCCTAATGGACTGTCTGGGGAACCTGGGGTAAAAGAAAATGAAAAAATGTGGCCTCCATCCATTGATGGAGTTTATGCACCAGCTTACAAATCCTTCTTCTACACCCATGGTCAAGTTACTCCACAGAAGATTTGTCCAATGCTCAACGTTTTATTTCTGCCATTCCTAAATTCCAAGCAGGTAAATGCTGAAAGGCATCAGGAAAACAGCACTGATTGGCTGCAAGAATTGGAGGTGACAGCTCTGTCACCAGCAGAGTGCAGATGACCTCTTTCATCTTCAATAAGCAAAAAGGGACAGCTTTAGCTGGAGCTCCTTCAGTTAAGCAACACCAATTCAGGCTCATGGGAATATGTCAGATGACCAGTTACTAGCTAAAACTCTCTCTAGTTCTCCAATAAGTCAGGATCTTCCACTAAATTCAGCCATAGGCTCCCTTAAAATGGAAATCAGCTGATGATAAGGTCTTTTCAGGAGCACTAGTAGAAAAACAAAAAATAACTATGGTGTTGAAAACACCCTTAAGGGAACTGAAGCTGAAGAGGAGGTTTTACATGTTTACGTGTCTTTCTGTAGTTCCCACTACTGAATTTCTAATACCATATTCAATCTAGAAAGCCAAGTATCCTCCAGGTTCAGAACTGTCGTCCTACTTCAACCAGAATTCAGAGATTTACCTTCTAGATCTGTTAAATGACCCACTTGGAGGCAGCTGTCCGCACTGAATGTATCTGGTGGGACAATACTTTGCAAATCTTCTATAAATTATATAGCACAAGTTATAAAACTTACCCATAAATATTTCAGAGACTATATGATGTAATACGAAAGCAAAGAGCTGCTTACAAGTAATCATTGAAATCTTGAAGTTGGAACATCTCTGTTGTTTCATTGGCCCAACTATCCTGCATTTATTTTCAGCAGAAAACACTGCTTTGTACTCCTAAAAATTACCATGGGTTAGTTTGGGTGCCAAACCCCTCCCATTTTCCATTCTCCAGACAGCTGAAGCAGATAGATGTAGCAACAGCAAAATGCTTCCTTGCCTCTGTGAAATTATGTGGATAATGGGATTGTTTTCCATGAAGCTCTTCACAACATTCATTTCAGAAACTGCTGTCCAAAATCAACAGAAAAACCTCAGACTCTCATCCAATGTAATTAGTGAATAACCTAGATTTTAATATTTAACAATATTTAATTTTGTTAATAAAATAAAAGTAAAATGCATGTTGGCATTTTAAATTAACAAATGAGGAATAATTAATACAAAGTATCTTCCATGTCATGAAAGTAGTTTTATAATGAAAGAGCAGTTGCACCACAGGTGTGAACACAGGCAAGCCCAGTCTCAGCTGTCACCAAGATATGGGAAGGACTCCCTTGTTACAATTAACAGTGATAATGTTTCATCTTAGGCTTCAGTGGTTAGCCAATATTAGCCAATATGCTGACTTCCGTGGAGTTATTTCGATTGGAAGATGAAAAAATATAGATACATACAAAGAGTTTTTTTCCTGGAATCTAACAGAATGAGAGGAACAGCCTTAAGTCAGTCAACAGTGTGCTCAGAGGACTCTGACGATTGCCTTCTGCCCATGTTATTACAAACAGTTACTTCCCTGCCTATTCCCTGACACCACACAGCTTAGCCTTGCTGTAATTTCCCAGCCCCCACTGTTCATGACTGCATTTAATGACCCCTTCCACATAGATTTTTGGCAGAAAGGATGCCAAACATAGCTACAGGGCCAAATCAAGTCTCCAGCTGTCTCTAGTTCACCATCTGATAGATATTCCAGTATAACAATTCCATCCCTACAACTGCTTTTTCTTCCACTGAACCTGGCAAAACATCACTGGCACTAACACTAGAAGTGCAGACATTCACAACAGGTTCAGGCAACTACATTTTATAGACAGGGATGGAAAGAAAAACAATAAGGAGGTATGATATAATTACAGAGTAATAAAACTATAAACATTGTTAATACATTAATTTAACATTTGGATTTCACATCTAGGTGTACAAATCCACAGATGTCCAATTGTTACCATTTTAGGTTAGAATTTTTTTGACTGATGCCTGTCAACAGACACAGGTTTTTTTCAGCAGTGACAGAGGAGAAAATATATCAGAAATATTACCAAGGGAAACTCATCTGAGTTCCACAGTATGCAACAAGGATAAAATAAAATCTCTTATTGTGTAATAAAGATTTAATTTATCTGATTATGAAAAACACCCTACAGGAGGAAAATTGTTTATATAAAAAGTAGGAAGGCAAAATGTTACTGCTACCGTAAGATATGCCCCTGACAGCCTATTTTCTGAGCTCTTTCTGACCATTTGTGCTGAAATTCTGAAACCTTTGAAAAACATTGTTTCAGATGATGCTCGTAAAAAGCACCATTCCCACAATTCTCCTGGCTAAAACTTTGGTATTCTTACAACAAATCTCTATGGACAGCAGAGGGAAGATCATTCTGGTCTTAATTTTGAAAGAAACAAGGAAGTCAGCTAATGAGAGTGTGAAGAGATGATGCTTGCAGGAAGGGACAGTGTGACACAGAACGTCTGTAAAGGGTTGGGTGGGAAGAATGGAGGTGAAGGGACAGGAAAAGGGGAGAGATGCTCAGTTGTTACAGGGAAGGACTGTTGAGCACAAGAGGAAGATTGCAGGAGTCAGGGATATCCGTATAATTTGGGGATGTGTCAACTATCATTCACCAAATTCAGAGCAGGACCAAACTTTACAGCCAACAGAAAACTTGCAGAGGTTTGCCAGCTGCTGGTCTGAATAAAGTGAAAAACATAAGTCTTTGAGAATACCACACATTTTATATCCAGAATAAGACTGTGAAACTTTTTTTTTTAATCTGTCTAATTTAAGACACCTCTTCAAGGAAAAAAACTCTGATACTCCTTGGGAACTGGACACACAGTTGTTCTTCTTTTACTATACTTGTACTTGAAAAATACAAGGAAAAATGCTTTAGATGAAGGAAGAAAACATTAGTGTTTAAATGGCTGACCCTGTGTGTTGAAGAGAGAGCTTTGTGCTTTTTTCTTGTTACAACAAATGCAAAGCTGCTATAAAGCACTCCACCCCTTATTTAAAGTGAGAGTTTCTGGATATGAAAATCACCAGACCAAAAGCCATTTATACCGCCTACAGAAGACTGAGACGTTCCAACTATGCTCTATTTCACTTATCAGCAATAATAACTGTAATTAACTCATGGTTCTGCTGAAGTCTGAGAAGTCTGTTGCAGTTTAAAAAAAAACCCAACAAACCAACACCAAAAATCCAAACCCCAACCAACAAATCTCCTGCAAAGCGATATTAAAAAAAAATTATACCTACACAGGTGGTGTCGGTAGTCATGTAGACGCTTGTTAGGAATAATCTTGAATGTCTGATAGATAGGAGAGAAACCTCTGAGTGATGGCAAAAATGTGAAAACAAGTAAGGTATAAAGATAGCCATTAGAGCAACAAGGCTAAGAGATTACCCTGTGAGGTTTGGGGATGCAATCGCTTTTTGTCTTGTGGAATGGAATAAATGTATGCTGCTGTGAATTTCACTGTATTCTCCAGATTTTATATGTTGCTTTTCTGCATAACTGTGTATACAAGTTTACTAGAAGCACTACATTTTTTGATCAAATTACCCTTTGCAGATTATCACTTTGAAAGCTTATTATTGAAGAATAAGTTATCAGGGTGCCTGATCAGAGTACACTTTATACAACGCTTCAATGCAGGCAGTGATCTTTTCAAAAGCCATTTTACCCCCAATTTCCTCTGGGGACAACATGGTGCTTACTTACTTTTCTCACAACAACAAAATGTCAGCTTCAAACAATATTTGAAAGGAATACTAAAAACTGGAAAAAAGTGGAAAGAGTTGAAAAACTGCAGTTCTTTTACATAAAATTTTATCTTGTCAGCTCTTTCAAGTTACTATGCAAAGGATAACAGTGCCCTTTGCTAAAATGGATTCAATGAAAAAATATTGCCACAATTACTTATAAAGATTGCTATAATTTTTTACCACACCCTCTTAAAAGTAAATGCAAACTAATTTTTAAAAAATATATGGAGAACTCAAGTCAACAATATATTCTTATAAAAATTTCTCTGTGTGTATATAAAAACATATATGCACACATAGATATATAAATGTATATATATAAAATATAAAAATCCCAGCCTTACCTACAGTGAAAAATCTTGCAGTCATATAAGAATGAAGAGCGATGAAGCCCTTACTCATAAAGAGAATCAGATCAGAAGAGGGAAGAAGGTGAAATCAGGAAGCTAGTTCCTACTTGAAAAATCCCAGCTGTGAGGAAGGCTCTAAGTTTGTCTATGAATCAGCCAAACATCTGATCTCTGGTGGTAATTAAGTGCTGGAAAATAAATTCATCTGGAGTCTTTTTGTGGAATAGGAGGTAGCAGATGAAATAGAAGCCACATAAAATAACAAAGCTCAGGAGCTTTTGGTAGATAACTTCTGTAAATTATTTAATAATTCCTTGCTAAAAATTAAAAACTATTGACCACAAAGGAAAGAAAGTTTTCATTTTAGCAACAGACAGAACATTTTGATCTCCATAAGTAAAGGGAGAAAACGCAGAATTACTGAAATGGTAGTGTTATATTTTTTAAAATGAAAGTGCTCCAATTGAAAATGTTTATGTGCATTTTTATCATAGACAGAATGAACAGGCTTTCTACAGGCTTTCTGCAGCACACAGATAACACAGATGTTTCCTCACAAACTGAAAAGTAATACAAAATACAAATCAAAGCTCAGGCACTTCCGATTTTCACATATGCAGCAGAAAGGTAAGTCCAGGCAAATCCAGTTGTAATCCACGTGCTCTGTAAATAAAGTGTAATTGATTATGACTGTGACTCTATGCAAAAGAAGTAGAAAATAGACATGTACTTGCCCCATTTTGTATACAAGGTTATGTATTTATGTATTATAGCTTTATCTTCTGCGGTGTATCTAAAATTGCTTTAACTGACTTCAAATATGAAAATTACTTAGAGATCTTTAGCTATTTTAACATCTCTTGGATACATATTACAGTCAGAGTTTAAAAAAAAAATTCACAGAAAAATAGTCTTTTCATTGCAAGTTATTTAATTAATTCAAAGTAAATAGAAGAACCAGCGCTGCACCATCCCAATGGTGTATTCTCCTCTAAATTCAAGAATGTATAGAATTGGGATGTTTTATTGGCCCACTTCAGGCTGTGTATGTTCAAATGTTGCTCTCAGATTGGGAGGATGTTTATGTCCTTTACAAACATCAGATTCCCAGCTATGAAGTGGCAATTCTGTGACTTTGTAACATCCAATAAAGTCTTAAGGTACTAAAAGCAACCGATAGGTGCAATCACCATATTATTATTATTCTCAGTCAGCAAGTCCCTCTAAGAAGCATTACAAAACCACGAAGAAATATTACAAGATACTGACTTGTAACCAGTACATTAACAATTGTACAAAAAAAAATTAATCTATTTTGACCTGCTGAGAATGTGAGTGATACTTTCTGGGTTTGCCCTTCCACTAATAGACTTTAAGGGAAAGGCAGTGCCAAAATGCTTAGCAGCTACACATCCCTGTCACAGAAATGTATTGTTGGAACAGACAGCAATCACAGAAACATAACCATAACACAGACTGTCACAGTTTCCAAAAAAACCTTGCAAGAAATGACTCTAAGAAGGAAGAATACAAAAAGTATTTACTGTGCAGAGAATAAAATGACACATGAGGAAAATCAGACTTTCAAGAGGAGGTCATGAACCTTCTTGACAACAACATGGAAGGAGAAGAGCTTGTCACAGAACTTTGCAGAGGGAAAAATAATTTCAACAGGACAGGCCAAAAGATAGTGCAAAAGATTTATTGTTCAAAAAAAGTGTGCACACTTAATGCAAGAAAGCAGACTAGATGAAAACAAGCTAAAATCAGTTTTTGGGACACTTTTCCCTTGAGTAGCATAGCTGGAGACTGGACCACATTGAAGAGCAGCTGAGACTGGCTCAGTTGGTTAGAGCAGGGTATCAGTAAGATGAAGTTGTGTGTTCAATCCCTGTTAAGCCTATTGCTTAAAAGTTGGGTTTGATGATCATTGTAGGTCCCTCTCAACTCAGGATATTCTGAGAAGCTGTGGTGCCAAGTGGAAGTGCAGGATGGTAAGGCCACTGTGGATTTTTGCTTTTGAGGGCATTGGATAGTCATTACTACTTTCCTGACCTCCTTATAGACAGCACCACCTACTGAATATGATCCCACCCTAAGGCATAGTCCAGTTCACTTTTCATTCATGAAAAAATGTTTTTCTTTCAGTTCTAATTTAGATCTTTCTTAGAGTAAGCAGATGCTTGCTCTTCCCTACTTCAACCTACAGCTCAAGGTCTATTGATGTCTCTGACATTCTCATCAGTAGCCTATTAGCTTGATTATAGGTCCAGCAGAATCAACTGTTAAGACATGAAATAAAAACTTCCATTCATCATCTCCAACTGCAGGTCTTCAGTCTGAACTTGCAGAGACTCAGACTCAACTGCATGCAAATCATATAATTTATTATATTATATATCCACCTTCACACACAGAGACCCAGGTAGAGCTATCAATCCAGAGGAGGAGATCCCTAAGGGATGTGAGTAGGGAATAACAATTCCTTGATCCCCCACAACTGAAGGTAAGGCAGTCCATCAGAGCAGGGCTGCCAAACACAGACCTTTCCATTCAAACATACAGAGCAGGAGTACTGGTTATTGGGGGATATCTTCCTGTGCTTCAGTCCTACAGCAGCACATATTTTGAGAAGAGCCTCCCATGGTTCCTGCTGCCTACTCTGAGCAGCCCATCCATTCCTCAGGTACCCCTCATGCATCCCAGCACAGTGCTTTGCTAACTTGTCACCAGTCCCTCTTCAGTAATGAGGTTTGCTCTAACCACACCCAGTTTCAATTACAGCTAGACTGTGTTTTTATTCCTCATCATGGTTATGTGTAGGTGGATTATGAAAGGCCCTGGGCTCCTCTCTGTTTTGAACAAACTTCACTCCTGTACACCCGGGCTTGGAAGTGCTCCTGGAAGTGATGGCAAAGCCAGTGCACGGTGGTAGGACGCCTTACAGATGCCCTTGGCAGAAGGGCTGGATTTTATTTACTTTTTATCAAAAAATCCTTGCACATCTTCTCCCCCCCTCAATTTTTAAATATATTTCATGGGCTAAGATTCTATTCTACCAATGTCTGCAATGTGAGAATCAACTGAGGTTTCCGTGGGAGAATCAACAGAACCTTCCACATAATTCTACAGAAGACATAAACCACATTTTTTCTGCTGTTTTTTCTAGAGCTAACTTACCTACTTGTACTGTCTCCTAATCTATCCAACATAATATCTGTTTTCCTATAGAGATTTAAAATATCGCTGGCAGTCAGAAGTTTGCACATAGATAATTATTTTACCTATTTATGAATTTCCTCTCTTATGGCCTTCGGTCTTTAGTATATGATGATTTCCTTTTCTCCCTTAAAAAGTTTTTGTTGATGAGATGACAAAAATTCTGTCATTCCAGTGACAGAGAAAACTCAACGTCTATTCCATTTGTCCTCTTCTTTTAATTTTCTTCAAAATTGTCCAATCTTTGCATATGTGTTACAGTGCCCATTTTTTTGTTGTTGTTGGTTGGTTGGTTGGGGGTTTTTTTTGCTTTTTTTCATAAGGCTTTTTTTCATGACTAAATGATGACAGGGAGGTGAGTCCAAATATGCTTTATATTAATTTTTATTCCCCTCATCTGATTAGCAGTCATTCAGGGAAGAAGATAAGGAGGATATTTTGCACATGCTGGAATTTTCAGAAACATATTTATTATATGAAATTAATTTCAGAGATTTCTAACTTAGCTGATAATCTGCTGTTTAAAAAGGAATACATGTGAGATATATAGTGATATATATGGACACAAAGCCATGGTTGGGATAGATTCCGCTCCAAAACGCACATGGCTCAATCCAAAGAACACCATGGCACATATCCATCATTCTGGAGATGCTTCCACATACCTGAACCCACATCTCATGTCAAGAGACAAGTCAGTGCACAAAAGTGGTGGTAGATGTTTCATAGTGTGATGGCACCAGGGATTCCTTCTGCCCCTGAGAGCATGTAACATATTTTTTCTGAGTTGGAAGTACAAAAAGCAGCCCTGTGTAGCTGCCCAGATGGGAAGGAGCAGCACAAATCCTGATTTGGACTTGGTGAATACCTGTGGGCTGTCTCCTCAAAAGTACTGCAAGGCCACTCTAGGGCCAGATCAGCTGTGTATGCAGGCAAAAAACCTGCCAATGCAGTCCCACACCCAGGCAAGGACTGTTTTCCCTGAGTCTGTCTGGTATGTGACAGATGGAATTAAGCAGTATGGAGGCCATTAGGTGCACTTAGACATGCTGCACACAGGCTGACTTCAAAACCACTATGTGGAGTGAAAGATCTGAAAAACTTGCTTATTTCCAGGCATTTCTCCAATGCCTGAGAGTACCGTAACAGGGAAGAAACAAAAAAACAAAAAAAACCCCAAAAAACAAAACAAAACAAAAACACACCACCAAAACAAAACAAAAAAAACCCCATCTTTCTTACTTGCAGCTGAATCTCTTTTGCAGTAAGTATTTTGGATACTCCTTGTTTTCAGGCAGGACAGTCATGCAATTCTATTTGTAAAAAGCCTAGCAAGCCAGAAATGGGCCTCTGGTGTCCCTTAAAACACTCCATCAACAGACATTAGCAAGCAACATTTAGTAGATAGTGGGGTTTTCTATAACATTACATCTGTTATCCTAGGCTTTTTGTTTCATGCTTTAGGCTCTCACATAACTTGTTCATTGTGTTACCAAAAATTTGGTAAAAATGAAAAAACCTCCTTAACACCAATGTAGCATTAAGAAGCAGGCATTCTATATTTGGCCAAATGCATGGGGGAACAGCTCCTGCCAAATCCATGCATATTGTGTACATGAAAGTTGCTGCTTGTATGTATGTATTCTACATACATCTTGGCCAAATGCATGGGGAAATAGCTCCTGCCAAATCCATGCAATATTGTGTACATGAAAGTTGCTGCTTGTATGTATGTATTCTACATACATATTCTTCAATTGTCCCAGACCAAACATATATATGATAATAATTTCCCTGAAATCATTAGCATATTTTCCCTCCCCTTTACACATGCATTCTTCTGTCCTCGGGGTCACTCTGGTGGTCCCTGGTGGTTGGAGACCCCAGTGTTCCAGTTGACCTGGCTGAGTTGGCAGGGCACTGGGGCTGGTGAACTTCCAGTTCTCCTTCTTACACAATGGGTATTGTGCAGTTCATAGGTCAGTAGTTTTGGAGAAGAAGGATTGTATTAGCTCACCAGGTGTAGACAATTTATCACCAGGCAACAATTGCAAAATGGGACTATTCTGTTCTTATGGCATCCCAGTATATCTTGGTAGTTAAATACTGCCAAGAAACACAGTTGCTCCTGATGTGATTTGCTTTTCAATGGCAGAGAGTTAACAAACTCATCCCACTTCCACCACCAATATCCAACAGGTAGGACTGTTATTGGCTGCCAACACATAACATAATAACTGCTCCAGTGCAATTGTCAGTGTTCTTTGAAGACAGAAATTACATAAAAAGAAGAAACAACAGCTTCTAAGCTGTGATTATTTGAAATAGGTAAATAAGTTTGTCCAAGATGTGAAAGTGACCATGAATACCAGTTTGAAATCCAAATCTAAGGAGCTGGATGAGCTTCAAGGGTTCTTTTGTCCTAGGCCATCTACTCATTATTGACAAATCGCAGACCCAATAACTACAATATTTCCTGGTGACTCGTATTCATGAAAATCCCTGGCATGTAACATCTAACAAGTAAATCCTCAAATGAGCTTAGGTGCTGTTTCACCAAGGGAGAGAGAGTCTTGCAGTAGGGTGTTTAAGAGACAGGAATTTTACATGCATTGCAGCATGTGGACATGGGAAAGTACATTCTATTTTACTAAAAGCCTTCCATAGGATATTGAAAAATCTATGGCTTTTCTTGACTTTTTTATATAGACCAGCTCTGTGAGGAAAAACAGCTTTGTGGGAAACCATAAACCTGTTGAGTTCAAACAGGAAAACTAGCATCTTTAAAAAAGAGGGGGAGGCCCATAGAAATGGCCCAAGTGTAAGAAGTGTCAGACTTATAAGGTATTATGGGATGAAATTATATCTTCAGGGCAGAGATGTCATAATATGGATACAGTAGCTTGATGCCTATTGACTACACAAAGGGGAATTTGGAGTTCCCAGTTATTAAGGGATGGTTTCAAAAACACACAGGTTACATGTAATTGTGAGACGGGCTGACCAAGAAAACATTAAGCTGGGAATTTTTGAAAATGCTTCTGTTTCATCAGAAAATGGCAATTCATTAAAGACAAATATTTGCCAGGAAAATGATGTCTCTTCATGTAGTTTTCACCCAGCTTTCCAGAACATTTAGTTTAAAAGTTTGAAACTAAGATTATTTAATTTGGAGAAAAGTCTATATTGTAAGTAAAACTAAACTGAATTTCTTTAAAGTTAAAAATCTTTTGTGTCCCAGTTGTCAAACCTGATGGAGTGTTACAGACCTATGAAAGCATGTCTAATTATATAAATCATTATTACTTTTCAGTGTTTATTTGTAAAAACAATCCATATGTTTATTTCTGGGAGAAGTTAAGTGCTACTTGGTTCATTTGCAAGGTGTACTCCTGATCCTCTGATTAGAAAATACTATGAGGTAAGGTAGGTTCGTCTATTAAAGGACGAAGACAAATACAACTTCTTTGTCATTGCAAGGTGAGGGTTAGAAATCTAAACGAGAAGCCAGACATAAGTCTTTTAATTTCACTATTATACATTCACCCTGACTCAGCACCAACATGCTGTTTAGACACCTGCCTAGAAAAAAAGAAATGGAATTAAATAAAAATCTAAATCAGATAAAGTGGAGCCTGAAATGGCTTAATGCAAGAAATTGGGGTTTGGTAAATAAATAAAAATATGGAGTACAATTTTTTTTATGAAGGGAGGAGGAGGAGAAAAACCTCATCTACAAGGAGTATTACCTGAGTCATCATGCAATTAAAATCTGTGGGCTAATTTTGGGTTGGTTCCACATGCTTTGCACCAGCTCCAGTGGTATTACACATTTCAAAACCTACCTCAGCTACCCATCAAATACTGCCTTTGGCAAAAGGAAATTTTTAAACATTCTCTCCTGAGCTTTTGTGTAAGGGGCAGGGCCAGTGAAAGTGAATGTGCTTTGAGACACTCACAGCATCCAACTAGTCTCACTTCTGGGGTGGTCCCTTGAGCAGTGGATGTTAATTTCACTATCTCATGGCTACTTTAATTTACACTGTCAATTGTTATCAGGTAGCATCAAAATATAGCACATAAATATTATGAACCAGAGAATAACCACAGGAAGAAAGCAAGCTTCATTTCATGCCTGCAGGTAAGACTGTTCATGAATGCAAAACTAATAGACTGATTCTTTTAAAACAAGTCTCTTCCTTAGATTGCAAGGCAATATTCAAAAGGAGCTGAGTTTCGACTGAATCCACTTAACTCATGCTGGGTTAAGTAAGCCAACACTTGACCAAGGAATGTGAAAGGAGGAGACAGAAAACAAAAAGGATGATGTTGATTCAACATAGTCTTTTCTTGGAGATATGTGATGATATGCAAAGGGCCTTGCTTCTGTAAAAAGTTTGAAGCAGCCTGAATGAGCTATAAAAGGGAAGGAAACAAGGAGGACAGTTCTGCTTTGCCACCTTGAGGACTTTCTTGCAAACCCGGACTTGCATCCTATCAAGAATCTTGAGTGATGTACCAGAAGCTGTACAATAGCATACAGTATTGCACAGTACCACAAAAGCCTTAAGACCATAGGAAATCTTAGAGATTCCTAGCAAAACAGAAATCTCAGTGAAGCCCAAACTTTGCATATTCCTTTGTCCTTCCTGACTCTACCCACAGTGCAAAAAATCCCAAAGCCCTGTGATCCACTGTCAGCCAGTATCAGACTGTGCCTTTTAGAAGGAAACAAAGCTGCTTGCTCCTAGTATTGAAAATTTTACCCAAATAATGAGTGGGAAAGGTTATCTGGAGGGAAACAAAAAAGACAAGAATTTCTGTAATGGAGGCTGTATTCCAGTTTGCAGCTTTTTCTGGTAGCATAACACATAAGAGACTGCATCTTAAAAATCATTATGGATATTGGTCAGTTCTGGCCATTTCTCACCAGATATCCTCATTAAGTAATAATTACTAATTAAAAATATTAGTAACCACGTAAACTCTTTGGCATATATCATCAATCACTCTGAAATGACATGTTTTATTAACTGCTCAATTTATCCTGAATATCTGCACCAGTTACCTTAGACAAGGAAATACAAAAAGCCTAAACATAGTGGAGGGGTAAATATGTGTACAGGAGTATGTATATATATATCGGGCTGCTCTCCAAAAACAGCAGGGCAGCCTCAGCCCTATCACAAGTGTTTTATCATGGAAACCATCCCAAAGAAACCCTACCAGCCTCACACGAGCGGAGTGCTGACCTAGATCTTGCCAAAGCAACGTGCCACATCTAATTAATTCGGGGGCTCCCCTCTCCTTTGGGTGTTTTGTTAAACTTATTCCCCAAATCAGGTTCTGGAGGCAGGGAACTGCTCCAGAGCAGAGATAGTGGAGTAGGATGTGCTGCCACAGCTTATCCCAGGCTGATTGCTGGGCAGGCACAGGGAGGGGAAGTTTATTAATAAATATAAATATAAATAAATATAAATATATATAAAAAATATATATATAAATATAAAATGTTTTATGTATATAGTCACACATGCACAGACACATACCGAAAAATACTGAGTTTTTCAAGAGAATTTGGCACTACTGAAAGTTTCTTACAAATGAACCTGAAAAATGGTTGTCAAATAATGCAAACCAAAGCAAAAAACAACATACACAATATTAAATACTTTGAGCTTACTGAGTTGCTTGCTTGGACTTGCAGGAGAAACCTGAAAACTGAGATACAGCCAGCATGAAATAGCACTTAAGAGTTTTGTCTCCTACTAATGCATATTTTATCATTTATGTTAATTATGACTTTTCATGATCGGTAATCTTCAAAGAGGTATAGAAAAGTCTCAGAGAGAGAGGCTGAGTATGAGGAATACATTGGGAACAGTCACAAAACAAGGGGTGGGGTGAGGAAACAACCTTGGCTGTGTGGGACAAACACAACAATGTGAGGGGGCTAGACATGGCAGTGAGTCAGAGACAAGGCAGATATTTCTCCTAGGGGAAAGGGAGGGGAAAATCAAGGACTGGTGCAGGGAGCAGTCTGAAAGTAAGAGTTTGTCTGACACAGAGAAGAAGAAAGTTTTAGGAGATGTGTGAGTGGCACAGCAGGGAAGCAATGACACTGTCAAAATGACTGAAAATTCAGATTTTGTGATCTCCAAATCTAAGTCATCCCCTAGAGATGTGTATTCCTCACTGTTGGCTGTAGGTAGTGTATTGGATAACATCTACTTCAAGGTTTCAGATAGGAGCCCAAAGACAACTTGAAAAAAAAATGAGTTTCCAGAAAGTCAACATATGAAACACACTCAGAAAAAACATAGAATTTTTCCTGGTATTCATTGGTACAATGTATCCCCAAGCTTGACCACTACTGCTTTAAAAGAAAGGAAGAGAAAAATGCTATTATAAGTCATTAGACAGAGTCGTGATGTTTTATAGCCTTATAGTCTCCACAATGGTACAACCACTTGCCCAGTTTCCAACAAACAGACTTGAACAAACTGAAGTATGAGATCACCTTAATCAAGAGGAAAAGTCACTGTTTACATCCATCTATAGCTTGGTTAAAGAACAGAACAAACCTGGACCTTATTAAAGGACAGACTGCAACTGGCTGTATGTCAAAAGACAGGAGGCTACAAAGCAAACTCTTTGTCTGAGCATGTATCAGTCTTCTGAAGATGCCACGGAGTGATGATTTCAGCACGGCCCTGCTGCATGAGCTGGTGAATTTGCTCTCAAAGAGAAGCAGGACAGAGAAAGGAATCAGATCCCCTTTGTCTCCTTTACTGTTAGAAAAGCTGCTTTTAGCTCAAATCTGTGGGAGTTCTCGTTAGGTATCACCTCCTGCTTCTCCTGCTAAATGTATGAATACTAAGGCAGATGGATGTGAACCAGAAACAGTAGACAAGTTCCCTTCTCATGCTTTGGAACGACAATGTGAGATAACTCCATCTTACTTTACAGAACCTAATTCAAAGCTGAATTTTACTGAACACTTCAGTATTCCTCATCTGCTAAAATGAGGTATATGGTGGCTTTCAATTTAATTGATAAGTGGATTCGAGCCCTATTAGTCAACCATTTAATGAAAAAGAGCATCAAATAGGTCACTTGATGATTAGTTCTTCCTGACTTTCAAAGTTCTTGTCATTTTCCATCAATATCATAAAACCTTCTCATCCTTCTATCTCCAGGAAATTTGGGATTCAGAGTGAGATAAACAAGCCATCATCATTGCTGTGATGCACCTTACTTAGTATAACCAAGAATCCACTCCTGCGAGCAAAGTAGGCTTGGCATTGTTCCATGTGAAGGCAAGAACATCCATGAGACTTTCCCACGAAAAACACTGGACAACCATTATGTCCCTGCTTTTAAGTGGCACTCATCCCTCTGTTGATTCCTGAGGGTTCTAAAATTAATTACTGTTGATTGGGAGGAGTTAGGGTAACCTCTGAAATTGAGTCTTTCGAAGAGTTACATTCCAAGGAGCAGAAAATAGTATAGTTGTGCAAGAGTCTGGATTATCATATGAATACAATGCACTTAGGCATAACCACTTTCTGTTAAACACAGCCCCGCAAAAAAGAAAGACTCTCCACTTTGCTTCTTGTAGAGAGGCACAGAAAAAAAAAAAGCACATTAACAGCTCTTGAAGTTCCTTCATACTCTCATTTATCTCACAGAAATTTATTAATCTTGTTATGACTAAGACAAAATAGCTAAAGAGGACGAGGAAATTGAAGTCAAATGCACAGATCCATAGCGTTCCTTCAGCAGATTAGGTAACATTTGGAAATAGGAATCTCTATTGTGACTGAAGAGGACTAGGAAATTGAAGTCAAAATGCACAGATCCATAGTGTTCCTTCAGCAGATTAGGTAACATTTGGAAATAGGAATCTCTATTATGATAAGGCATGCTACTAGTACATTTGCTTGGCAAGAACAAGCTCCAGAATAATATTGAAAATTTTTCTGTCTGGTCACAAAACCTTTTGTACAACAACAAAAAACAAATTCTGACAGGGTTCTGTGGAGAAGACCAGTTCAAAATAGTTGAATTTAAGCACTCATTTAATTTTGCATTGACTTATGAGCTATGTTATTGGGGAAAATAATCGAGAAAAGCAAATATTAAATTCCAGAGCTGAAATACTAACTAGGAGTAAAATACAAGCCTGAGCAGGGTACAGCATTTCATTTATGCAATATTTACACTTGCACATACTCCTCCAAAAAGCGGGGTAAATAAGCACGCCTGCTCTACACAAGGATAAACGTCAAAGGAAATATTGAATTCTGTAGTCCACATTAATATTGTTACCTCAAGATCTAACTCTCTCCCTTCTTTTGCATTTTAGACAATAACAGTCTACCATTTAAGTCAGCAAGAAGAAATAACATCACAACAAGACAGCACCTATTCTGCTTGCTTTGAATTATAAAAACATAAAAAGTTGTTGCCAGCAATTTAGTGAAGTACATGAATGTTCTGCAAACCAAATGAGCAAATCCCCAGTAGGAGATTATAGTCTGCATAACACAAGAAGTTTGCTCTAGGTGCTGCAATGACTAGTTTCTATTTCTTAAATCTTAGCACAGCCTGGGATGGACACCAGCTATTCTCAAACAATGGATACCTGCTTTTAATCAAAGAGAACAATTACAAGATAACTTTATTATTAATGCTATTAGACATAGATATATAGCACTACACAACAAAGTCACAAGTAAACCCCTAACATACACACATACCTTTTTGAGAAGAGCACTACATAACGCAGAGATTAAAACATGTGAAAGTTTAAATGTAAAGGAGATATTAATGTTGTTTTACAACATTAGTTCAGTGAGATCCATCATATCCTTGAAGTGAAGGGTAGAAATCAATCTGTGTTTTCTCTGTGATGATTTAGTAGTTTTTCACTGCAGAAAGTAATTCTCATATAAGGGTTCCCTGTGTTTGTGATGGACTTGGCATTTGGTGACATCATAATTTCTTACATGTGCTCCAGACTTAGAGTACCAGCATAAAAGTCTATACTGGCTTTCACCTTATAAGTGTATTTGTACCTCACAAGAATTCTATTCACAATTTCCATCAACTTCTGCTTTTTATGTGTATTTCACATACATTTCAGTACATTTCTCTCTTTTGATTTGTTAAAAATTGCTTTTCCTTACATTCTTTGTTTTTTTCTTTGAGGCAGAAAATAAAAATAATAGATCATAATTTTCTTTATCTGTGATCCTTGAACTAGGTTGAGACTTTATATAAAACTGATGGCTAGTAAATATAAATTTTTCAGTGCCTAGGACAAGTAAAAAATCTCTTTCTTGATTTAAAGCAAAATCCATTTTAAAAGCAAATAGCCTCTCAGAGCATTTACAATGCAAGTACTGCCACAAATGCATAAAAATCAATGAAGTCAATGATCTAGAAACTGTGGATAAAAATTTAGACTGGATGTCTAGGTACATAAAGATTCAAGGTGAAAGAAACACAAAGTAGAGAATTAACTAAGAGCAGCATCATTATTTTTAATAATTAGAAAGAAATGTTTCTAACAAAATGGAGGGTTCCAAACCCCAATAACAGAGAAGCTCACAACAGAAGATCAATAAAAAAAGAAAGAGAGGAATCAGTCAGAGGTTTGAGGCTCCTGCAGCATACTTCCATATTCAGAGATCACATCATCTTTGGTTGGAAAGGCCCTTCAAGATCTTCCAGTTCCAACTCCCTTGCTGTGTCCAGAGACACCTTCCAGCAGACCAGTGTGCTCAAAGACCAGACTGACCTTGAACCCTTCCCAACGCAGAGCTTTCTGCAAAGGACAAATACTTTTTTTTAGCTTAGCATTTTTAGATGCCAGAATATGGTGAAAGCCTAGTCTGAACAACAAAAAATAGGTATTTTATGAGAAAATTGGACAGTTATGGAAAAAAACAGTTGGTCTCCTAAAAAATGAATATTTTGGCAAAATGAAAAAATAAAAAGAAAAAAATAGAGCCGGGCTCTTTAGTCTCTGGGTTGAAACAGGATATACAGAAAGTTATTATGATAACTTAACCTTTGAAAATATTTCCTCTGGGAAATATCAATACAGAAAATACTTACGAAGAAGAGAATTCTATATTCATTCCAAGTATCAATATTTTATTCCTGTGTTAATTGGAAAAAGAACACATGCAATGAGTAAGACAAAGTAGAAACCATCATCTAGAAAACAATACCACCTACTCCAAAAATTTCATGCCTGTAGTGTGGCTCATTTAACATAATCATAGCAAAGCTATTTTCAGACATGGCGTTATCTATACCAATAGACCAAGAGCTGAAAGAACCAAAAATTATCTAAAATTGGGCCCTGATCAAGCAAAGCACTTAATGTGTGCATAACCCTAGAGGCAATAGCAGTCCAACTCACCACAGCAGCAATATGCAGCAACATGGTAGAGAACTTTGCTGGACACATTTCAGTCACACACTGGAAAACTCTCACCCACAAAGAAAATTACTCTGACATTTACTTCTTTTTACAGTCTTCCTACATAGGGTGCTTTTTCAAGAAAAAAAGAAACCAAAAACCAAATAGAAACCAAACCAACCCTTTTTTAAGAAGATGGTAGGGAACGTTTTTAAACCCAAAAACATTGTGGGGCAGTACAAAACACTACTTCCTTTCTGCCTTCTTCCCACCAAGCAGTAAATTTACTCACTGCAGTGAAAACTGCTCAGTTTTGGGGTGGGCAGCCCCTAGTGCATTCCTGCTGCTGCACTGCCTGCTGGCAGCAAGACCCACCTCAGAGAGAGACACTCAGAAGCCCTAGAGTCACAGATTGCTCCTGCAGTCTCAGTCAGTGCATAATATGGCTCTTAGTTGTCCAGAAGGGTCTGAGAAGAGCTAATTTGATGTCACAAGATTAGCTAATGGACGTTTCCATAGTTTCTGCCACTTTGGGTCACATGTCAGCCTATGATGCTGCATGGACACCCTTCGAGTCCAGCGGGTGCTTCCAGGCCTTTCTAACCCACCTCTTCCCAGCACATTTTGACAGGCCACAGGTTCAAATCAAAGTACAGTGATGAGACTTTGCTTTCAAAAAAATCACGAAGTGAAGCACATTATTTTACTGCTTAAAAAGTATAAGGAAACTATAAATATACACTGTGTGGATAAGAAAGTGTTTTAGCACACACACACATGTTATTACTCTTGACACAAGCATAATGCATAAACTTAAGAGAAATATTTACAATTTAAATGCAAGATTAATTTATTCTATTTTTTTTGTAGGTTGTCTTTTGGCAGCAAAATCATATCAGTCACAAAGTTATCACCATTTTAATGTTATTTTGTATTTTGGTTTTATTTGCTAACAGTGAACAGGAGTTATAAAATATTTCATGCATAAAAAAATTTATATTTATATTGTTGTCTTAAATGAAAACCTACATGCCTATTTCACATACTTCCTTTTCTAGGTCTTTCCCAATAGAGCACCTCAGTTCTGCTAAATGTAGTCAGAACAGAAATTTTGCTTACAACAATTCCAAATATATACATTAAATAAATAAGTTTAAAGCCAAAGTATAACTCAAATGAAGACAACGAATCAGAAAAAGTGATCATTTTCTGAAACTTCAACATTGTACATCTCTTTGGTGGAGTATCCTTCATAGGCTTGAGCTTCAGTAAATGATTTGTACTGCATATAAATTAAACAAGCCCTAAGGACACAGAACAAACGGTAAATATAATGAAATCTAATTATTTACTGACTTTATCTTGCAAACAATAATTTATCAATGCAGTCCTGCAAGGATTTTTGCCTCTTTGCACATACAGATTTCAGAGAGGCTAATGAAATTTCTGCAAGGAGGGAGACTCAGTACAATCACACACTTCAGGACTTGCTTACAGGTTAGGATTTACAAAATACACTGCATATACTGTTTATATGGGCTTCCTGTACACACAGGCATTGAGCTTCTGCTGCTCTCTTCACTATTTAGTGAATTATTTCTTCTCCTCACTATTTTTGTAACAGTTTTTTGTAACTAATACAAAAAAAGTTTTGTATCTAATTAAAGAAACCCCACTCCAAATTTGCATATTAAGGATATGTAGGATTTCTGCTCTTTTGGCCTAAAAAGAAGTAGCCATAACAGGTACTTCGATGTCCTCTATCATGATGGCCTAGTGCCAGCAGCTAACAGATCATACATGAGGACAACAAGAAGTTAATTACTGTGAATAAACCTAGTTCTTTTTATGACTCATTCATTCTCAATGAGGATTTCCTTGTCCCAACTGTTAAAACAGTACAGTCATTTCACTTTTGACAATTAATACAAATTCCAGAGCTCTGCTGCCGTCAGAAATGACAACACCCATCCACTGTTAAAACTTGAGTCTTTTTTTCCAATTCCCAGAAGAGACACTTATATTACATATTCTGCTTGATCCTGTGGTCTCTACTCATAAGAGTATTTTGTCTGCTTAATGACTTTGACACAGATGCCCTTGAGTTAAAACTGTTGCAATGTGCAGGCTTTCTTCAGGGTGACAGAGAGAAGGGAATCTCAAGCATATCCTGCAGAACTTGAACAAGAGCTTGGAAAAGTACTTTATAAATCTTTACCACCTCAAGTCACAGAACAAACATATTTTGCTGCTACTCCCTATAGGGAACGTCCCATTCCCTATTTGGCCCTCCCTGAATACAATTTTGAAAACTCTGCTTTAGGCTTGGTCCCGTAATACAAGGAAGACATTCTGAATATTGTGCAGTGAATTGAGTCAACAAATCAAGAGCAGAGAGGAAAAATTGTGCTGTCACTGTATCTGGTGGCAATCACCCCAAACTCCCTCCCTCCCATAAACAAGCTGAGGAACATCACCCACAGAAAACCCTTATATCCTGTGACGGCTGAGCTCATTTTAGAAAGAAAGACACCTGCAGTTTTACAGAACAGAGGGTTTCTGATTTTATTTTGCTAGGGCTGTATCTGCTGTGGGTCTCCCAGAAGAGCTATCACACAGGTATCATTTGTCAGAGACTCCCTGCCACTCCTGATAGAGAAGATATGGTATCCATCAATAAATTTGTCTGCTTTCTCTTTGTGACATTAATGTTCTGCTACTATTCTTTCTTTTCCTGAAAATAAAATGGCTTTCATGCCATTTGTGGTGAAAATATTTAATGGAAAAGAATTTGAAGACATGGAGGAGGAATCATGAAAGTAACTGGGAATTATTTGTTACTTACAACAATTTCTTTAATCCAAGGTAAGGATCTTGCATGTCTTTACATATCCCATTACTTTATTCCTGTCTGAAGTTATTATTATGTGCTTCAAAGACTGTAACTTACATAATTTCTCTGTGGCATTTTGTCTAGCACTGATAAATGACCACAAGGAAGGGAGCACAGCAGATGAATTAATGAGATCCCATGTTTGTGAGATGTTATGCTATTATTGTGTGATTGTAAGATTTATAAGATTTCTTATTACTTTTGACAGTCTAGGGAGCAACCTACAAAGCATCTACAGATGTGATTTTTTGTTATTTTATATATTAACTAACTATATATGAAGACTAAGCAATCATCATTTCTGGAGAAGGTCAGACACTGTAACTCTCCCTTTTTAATGAAAGAAAATTAAGTGTCTTTAATTTAGAAATTAAAGCAACTAAAAAAAATCCATACACAACAAAGATTGAAAGAGAAGAAGAAAACAAACAAGAAAAATAGTAACAGTGATCTCTAATGGCTTAGAAAACACACTTCACCATCAAGAAATACTCCTGTGATGCAGACGAGTCAGTCACCAAGAACACATGAAGACTGAGTTGCTGAGGTTACTGCTCTATATTTTAGAAGGCTGTTCACAACCCAGATCATTTCACTGGCACAGAGCACACTCCCCACATGTTACTGAGGGTAGTGGTCTGATGAAAAGCTTTTAATTAGATTTTTCACCCAGAAACCATACTGTGAAATCTCACTCTAATATGCAGTGTTAAAGCAGCCTCTTAAGAATGTTACAGGACAAAAACATACAAACATTCCCTTTTATTTTCATCTAAAATATTTCTAATAGGGTTTATGAATGTAAATGAATATCCCTTGATCCCTCTCATTTTCTTCAGCAGGAAGGATGCATGCAGAGGGAGACTAAAAGCATAACAGCATTTTTTCAGTGCAGAGCACTGAGAAAATCATAAGGAAATTGTACACTGGAATCAGGGCAAAGGGCTGAGCATGTCTGACTTCCCTGAGAAACTACCTTTGAATCAATGTGCCAAGAGACCTAAATGGGACAGAGGCCTTAGAAATACCACATCCCTACAGTTTTTGTGACAGGTAATTCAAGGACAGAAAAATAAGAAAAACTTGCTCATGTCTTTCAGGGCTCACTAACACACAGTGAATGGGGACAGAGAGTCTCTTCCAGAGCACAGTTCAGATATCTTATAAAGAGTATCTTACAAGGATGCACGGCTACATACAAATATTCTTCACACAGCCATCCTTGAATGAAAACTAGTCTGCAAGTCACAGTTGTGTAATGCACTATCTTGAGAGCAGAAACAAAGATGTTCACAAAGACACCAAAACCAAAAGACAAGCAGCTCTTCCACAGGAGGAGACAGACCCCAGCTGCATGTTATACAGGCAGCACAACTCTATTTCCACTCTAGCTGCTGAGAGACATCATCCCTCATTAAATATTTTTTTTCTTAATTTCATCCCTACATTAAACCTAAGTGTCTTTAATACAGGCAGGGCTATATTTTAAGCCTTATCTTTAATTGCTCCTTTCGGGCCTAGCAGTGGCACAACTGGCACACATGTGTGAGGCAACACCTTTGCTGAGGGCAATGCCTCCTGAGCACATCTCGCCTGCACCCACACCGGGACTTCTGACTAAGGGATGATTAATACCTGCAAAAAGAGATAGGCTTCCTCTTGAACGTAACAGGGGCTTAAAGCAAACACTAAAGGGCAGTGGCAATAGGAGCGTAACCACCTGTATCAGTGCATGTTAGCCAGCTTATTGCACAACCCTAAATCACGGGAGATAAGACTTTGCCCAGGAACTCAATGAGATGTAAAGCTGTGGGAAAATAATGTTGATTCATTACTTTGAAGGGAAAAGACAAATGTTCAGTATGCAAAATGAACCCAAGCGTTTTTGGCCTTGCATCACTTCCTTTGGCAGCATTCTTCTTCCTTTTGTGCCCTTTGATTTGAAGTAGCTCTGACTCAGACTGATTCCAACTCAGAATTTCCCAGAAAATTCAGTGTGTTTCTATTTGTTGTATGTCTCAGTTAATTGTCAGGACTCTCTTTCCAGATACAGTTTCAATCCCAACTAAGAAAAAGCATCAAGACTTTCAGAAGCAGAGCAGATTGTCCCATGGCAAAAAGAACAAGAAATTTGGGCGATGGACTCATTATATGGTCATTGTTTTGATTCTGGCTCTGAGGACACCAGTGTGCCAGAAACTGATGATGCAAAAGTCTAATTTCTCAGTCAGTTCCCCATTACTGGATATACCACTTAGAACTCTGATTTTTTTTCAGAAAAATACCTGGTATCTCAGGTTTTGCTTGGCCACTTTCCTATCTACTCTGAAAGAGTTAAAATGCCATAATTTCACCATGTATAGCTAGGCTTGAAAGCATTTGCTTTTGAGGTACTATGGATTTTCCATACGGCGACAAGAAAAAAATCCATCCTTCTGCTTGCAAGGTCATATGCATAGCTGTCTTTGTAAAAGTGTAAATAATAAAAATATAGGTAATAAGGCAGCATAAATATTTCCAGTCAGAAGTCTCATCGTGTCCCTTACTTAAAATGACAGTTTTATATTTTTGTATACAGCTATATTTAATTATATACTTATATTAATTTGTAAAATCAGTTCAGAAGAATGAATGGTTCAGCATTATCTTAGATGGAAAAAGTTGTACAGAGGGCTGTCGGGACAGCTTAAAATATAAGGCTTTGAGCAAAAAATCCCCAAAAACATTCAAAATGAAGGGGTTTGAAGTGAAGCCTTGTTCTGTCCTTGTACCATGTTTCCCTGTTTCCGTCCTCCTAGACTGAAGTTCAACAGCCTCACCTCAGCTATATCATTAAACTCACTTCCTTCCTTCCTTCATCTCTGCTGTGGCAATGGTTACCCCATATATACCCCCCATTCTCTGCAGGGAACACTGGGTTCAAGGCCACAC
The DNA here is from genome assembly GCF_014805655.1 of Passer montanus. Lineage (NCBI taxonomy): Eukaryota > Metazoa > Chordata > Aves > Passeriformes > Passeridae > Passer > Passer montanus. The sequence continues at coordinate 2,716,652 of NW_024373701.1, forward strand.
TCAATAACCAGTTATTTTGAGACAGAAGCTTAAATCTACCTCTCTCTGAAGGGACTCTTGGTGGTACAGACAAGGTGAGTATCATACTGCTGAAGCCATTGCCTGCACCTTCTCATAGGCAAAGGCCAAAATGATAGTAAATTCTACTCTAAGAAAATTTGCTCTTATTGTGTTGTTTTGGGGAATACAGACCAGCTGCTGGGGACACCTAGTTCGTATTACTCTGAATTTGAAATATGAAAACTAGTATGCAATCATTTGAAGCTCAACAGAAAATCTCAGAGTCCTTCAAAGGAGAAAAGGCTTTCCTTAAGCAGAAAATCCTCTTCAGCATTAACTAAAATAGGCCTACTTCACCGAGATACTACAACACATAAAAAATTGCTTCTTAAGAGAAACTTAATATTAAAAAATTTCTTGTTCTCCCTACCCAGCTGTTGTTTCCCAGGCATTAAGTTACATTACATCTTCTGCTAATTGTTTTCCAAAAATATTCCATTTATAGCTTGCAAAATGAGAAACATTAGAAAGGAGATAGAAGTACAGGAAATTACATGAAACATTCACAGGATGTAAAAGAGCTGTTGTAACCACAATTTGTTCTAGCAAATGTGTATACTGCTCAAAGACCATGGAAGTGGGCTTATATGTACTGTGATAAATTATGCGTCTTATAAGCTGAAGATTCTCTCTGAGAAAAATCACTTCATGTAGGAAATAAGTGGTTTTGTAAAGAGATAAATTTGTCTTCAGGGTTTTTCCTATCACATGAAAAATAATGTAGTCACATGTGGCAAAGTGCTGATGTAGGATAAAGCAATTCTTCTTGTTCAAATTAGTTCAGAAAACTTTGAAGCTTTAATTTTGTATAAAAGGCTGCAGTCAAAATCAAGTATGGTTAATCCACACAATTCTAATTTTATGTAATATCAAGTTATATCTTATTATAATATCTATTATTATATCTAATTTTATGTTATATTGTTAATGATACATAAAGCTGACGTGCTCACTATATTGAGTTGCAGTTTTACAAACAGGCAGCTATGTGCCCAAGATTATTTGAATGACAACAACAGGGTTACAGCCAAAGACCTTGGATCAGGAAGAAAGGCTCACTAGTAATTCCAAAGTCATTGGCCTTGTTCTTGTTTGATTGTGCCTCAACTGGACTCTGCAGCACATGAAAATGTCTCTGCTTCCTGAGACAATAGGTTTAGAATTTGTCATCCTAAAGAATGCATTTAGGTGTAGGTGTAAAAAAACACAGCAGTGAGGTGTACCTGGCAAACCCAGGAAATGAGTCAGTATTTTCTTCCTACGTAGTAACTACATGAAAGAGAGGAAAAAAAGAAAGGGCAACAGAAAACAGCAGAAATATATTCCCTTAAGGCTGGGTTTTCCCTTGGTCCATAAACAATCCTACTAATCTCCCTCATCAATTAATTAGAAGTATCACAGAAAGGATTAGTGAGAAGGATCACAGTACATCAATCACCAGTGAGAAAAGTGTTTGTTGACTAATAATTACGTGTCTCCAAAGGCCATAGCTCAAAAGTTCTCACTTGTGGATGGATGGACTATTCTGCTCAATTTCAAACCTACCTGAACAATTCTATGTGTGGTTCATATTTGTCTGGTCAGCCAAAATGCAAGCACGAAAGGGAAACAAAGCTGAAGAATAAGTATATTGCAAATTTTGGGAACAGCCAACACTAATAATGCCATCAGATTGAAAGACAGTCCAACAACAGTTACAAAAAGGTAAGGGTAACATTTCAGTGATTTTTTTTTAGTGGAGCATTAAAGGCCATTCTGTGCAATTCTAAAATATTGATATTGGTATAATATGTATTTGCATGTGGGCATTACTGTTGTATTTATGTGAGCATGTCTGGTAATGGAAATATTCAGGGCAGTGCTAGTAAAGGTTCCAAGATTATAGCAATTTTAGGATAAACTAGTTTTTACATGAGAAAATTTTATATATAGCATAGTATCTCTTTCAAATTTTCTATGATATGGAAAAACACACCTTTGAATTAATTTCTAACTATCCATTCATTTATCTACCCTTCCGTGCCTTTTGTGGTAGTTCTTTTCTAAAACACAGTACTAAAACCAGTCCACTCTCCCTTTATCCTCATTTAACATCCAAGGCTGCTTGCCAATGGGTTCTTATAAACTTTGAACACGTCAGCTAAACAGCAGAGACTTGCAAAAATAACAAGGTTCATGTGAAAACAGATATAGTTTGAGCAGATAGCAAATATCCTTGGTAGTGAATATTTTCTTGAAGGATAATAACAACTTCCTAGTCTTCCTCATCCCTGCCAACTGTAAGACGTAAGATCTGTCCCCTTTACTGCTTAAATCACACTTACATTCAGAGGCCAGGATATTATTCAGAAATCATCAGATTTGTAAGTACATTCTGAATGATTAAATATTCACATATTCACATATTTCACACCCTCACTTCAGTTTAAAATGCACACTAGAAAACACTCCCTTTTTTAGGTAGGATATTATCTTTTGTGATCTAGTCTAATTGTAGTTACTTTATAATCTTACTTCTAACACAAAGCTCCCCAGAGTTAGATAATTTTCTTCAGAGATATTCCATGGTTTGAAGAAAATGTGATTCTGGTTAAAAATGACAATAGGTGTGATTTACTGCTGTTGTCCACCTCTGACAAATCCTACTAAACTCAATATAATGTATACTGAATACATATTTACATATTGAATATAAACATCTCACTTGTACAAAGATGACTGTGTGTGTTGTGATGTGTGCTTCATGCTTATTCAGCTTGAGCTCTATGTGCCTTCATGTCATGGATGATGAGTCTGTATAAATACCATCAGGGTCTTTTACCATTTTGCTGCTGGCTTTGGAAATCACTCTGGAACTTATGTTTCAAATAACATGAATTTGTACATTTCAACTCACTACGGGTTCCTGGAATTCTTTTTCTAAGAAGAATTAAATCTCTATATTAAGCATGATCATTGCTCCTTATCAACTGTAGTAATCACATGTATAAAGCTAATTCCTGCAGAAGCCCTTCCATGGACAAAGTTTGCTTAATAAAAGAGGAAAAAACCCCTTGGTTCTAAGTGAAACTATAAATAAACAAACATCAACAGTCCAGGAGAAACTAACTGCAACACATAAAGAATAAGAAATTTACTCAGAAACAAGCCAATCTTTTTTTTTCTACATCAAGCAACACATGCAGTACAAATATTTTCAATCTGGCAGCTGATTCCTTTTCTGGAGGAGAAGAAATATGAAAAGAAAACCTGCATAATTGCTAATGTGCTGCATTTTTATTAATTATTTACTTCTAATTTTGGAACAAACATTTTAGTACTCACAAAGGAACCAATACTGCAGTATGTCATATACTCTGAAAAGCATAACTTCACGTCTTTGTATAGCAAAGCAAAAAAATACTCTAAATATATAAAAAAAGTTTCTACAAAAATAACATAAGAGAACCCAAACATTTTAAAAAGTGTTAAGCTGTTTTTAAACTTCAGTAAGTAAAATACCAAAAGTTCTTTCTGTGCCAATGCAGTACTTTTACTTGAGCTAAGTTACACTCTGATTTATCAGTTCAGCAAATGGTACTTTTCAAAATACTTCAGGTAATTTGAAAAACACTTTTAATCAACATCTTAGATGTTAGTAAGTGTACTACTCTAAGTGTAGTAAGTGTACTGCTGTAGACCTCAGCTTCACTTTTGATCATCGGGAGACAGTCCCATTCCTTTATTAAGCCTGAGGTTGTACAATTGGTTGTACAGGGTCTGCACAATAGACCTAGGGATATTTAATGCAAGCTTTTCTTGGCCTTTTGTGGTGGATGCACAAATGTGCCACCTGATCTCATCTGTCTGGCTTTACCAGCGAAATGTCGGACTGGTTGGGCCACTTCTTGAGCTCCAGATAGCAGCAATCAGGAAACCAGTAGAGATTAAATAAAAGACATATTTAGTGACTCCACATGGTCTGCAGTCACCTCTAGTCTTAAGGGGATTTTTCCTATGACAGTCACATATATAACAACAGCATACCAGTACAATAAATTTTAAGTCAGTTGAAACAGGGATGCCTTGTTACTCTTCCCTTATAAAAACATCCTGCAGATGCCTTGCTTGCACCTAAATAAAATTAATTTTACTGAATGAGCAGCTTTAGGATCAGGTGAGTGAATTAATAATAATAATTTTATGAAAGATGTAGAAATCAAAACAGATATCTGCAATGGAAAGCCAGAATGATTAGCAGCTCAAAGCAGGCTTAAAACTGGACATGAGCAATATACTTTCACTACAGCATAAAGATTTTTAAAATAGATAAATAGACCAATCTAACTCTTATCTACAAGAAGAAGACCTTTTTAGAACACTTTTTTGTTTCGTAGTCGAGGTGCTCAACCCTAGGGTAACTCACTGTGGTAATTGCTTACACAGCATGTGTGTCAATCACTCTGCAGCTGAAGAAACCCCACCTAGTCTCCTCCAGCCCCACCAAGAATGTGGTACTTTCCAAATTTCTGCCAAAGTCTGGATCTTAAATCTTAATAGCAAGAAAAATCTGTCTTGAGGACATCACTCCTCTAAAGTGTATTTCTCCTGCTGCAGGGTGAAAGAAGTATCCATACCAGGATTATTATCTAGTTAGCCCAAAGAGGGAGTGAATAAAACAAAAAAGAAAGAAAAGCAGGAGGAGTTGACTTTTGCCTTGCAGCCACACAGATGGGACTTTCATCAGAAAGTCATCTTAACAAAGTGTACTGGAAAAGGAGAGAGCCAACTACAGGAGAAGCCTTGCTTCCTCCATGGCCAAAGCTAGAAAATGTTTGATTACTTGCAGGCAATAGATAGCTTAATCCAGGGTCTGCTAGTAAGAGCATGAAAAAACAAAGCAGAGCATTATATAGTAGTACAAACAGCTAAAATTTAAAAAAATATTCAAAATAAGATGACATTTGTGCAACACACCTTGCAAACTGTGGTTTAATCCTAGATTTTAACTTGGTTCCACAAAGATAATTCAGGTGTAGCCTGTGGTCAGCATTAGGGGGAACCAGAAAAGAAGTGTACCTCTTCAGGATGAAGATTCTCCTGGTTAGCAGTGTCTTCACTGGTGTACTTTGGTAGAATTTTATCACTCACTGATCAATCTCAGCAGTTTCACACTGGTACAACTGCTTTTAATCAGATTGCTGACACAAGAAATGTTTAAAAAATATTTGGCCACTTAAGTAACTTTCTGAAAAACACATGGTAAAATATTAGTTTTGTCTTCTAGGCCATTTAAAGCAAAGAAATGCCTTCTTTTGACATAGCAGAGGAATGATAAATGTTAGTAATATAATACATTAAATTGTATGACTTTGTCTCTTAAACATACTTTCAGTAAGATGTTCATCAAAGCAACCTTTCAAAATGCCCCTTCTGTACAGAAAAAGGGCACTTCTGATGGCACAAAAATCCTTGCAAACTCAGACACAGTTCACACATGATACATGACATTCCATGGTTTTTTTTTCAAGGTGGACAGCACTGGGTTTAATAGACTGTTTCAGAAAAAATAACACTACTGGAATTTTCCTCAAAAAGTGAGCATTTCTCAGATGAAGCCCTTTCTTCAGAAGATTAGATGGCCTCTGTATTTGGTCTAGGTTTTCTGAGGAAAAAACATATTGCAACTCCATGTTAATGGTAAAATATCCTGAAGTACAGATTAATTATTAGGTGATCTCTGGTAGCAAGTATTGTTTTTAGAAGCAATGTAAAAGCACTGACAACCTCTTGATCCCTATTGTGTTTCTTTTGAAGTTTAAGTGCCTAAAAGACTTGGAAAGGGACTTTCTATAAAAGACCTCTCAGGTGTAATCACCGAAACCTCCATTTCTACTTTTCACATTAAAGAGAATTAAAGCACAGTATGTAGTTAGTACACAGTACGGAGTTTTCTCAACATTAATTTGCAGTTACTGTAAAGCCTTTTTCCATGTTCAGAGAGGTGAATTCAAAGAATTTTATTGTAGATAGAAGTAAATGTACATCCAATTGAAATAAGGATTAAATTTTTTAAAAGCAAAAAATTAATCAAATTTAGTATGATTTTCAGGGCAATCTAGGGGATTTAGACAAACTACCCTTAATGAAAAAGACCACACTGGAGGGTTTCATTTTTTTCAGCGTAAGTGTATCTGGACAGCTTTGAAGATCTCTGTCTACTACATTTGGAAAATCACTGCCAAACCCTTTTGTTAGATCCTGCATAAAGGAATTTACTGCTGAGAATTATTATTCAGACTAAAAGCTACAGTGAACAGCAAAGACAGCCTTACTATTGATCCATTAATATTTGCTTACAGTGTAGGGCTTGTGTCATTTCTACAGGACATACCTATGATATGGCACTGACTCTGCAAAACTCAAAACATTCATTGACATGGAGGGTAAATTCTAGCCACAAGTAAAAGAAATGTATAACTGAGGAATCAATGATCTCAATTCTGATTGGGATAATGTTGACTTGTTTGACATCCTTGGATTCATTAAATAGACAACAATGTGTCTAAGAGATACTGTATGTAGAGGTGGATTTATGTAAGTTATTTCTTTTATTTTAATTAATTCAGTTTGAGCTTGTGAAATATTAAGGATCCCCTCTTTGACCTATATCTTCTTTTGTCCTGCAAAAATTGTTACAAACTGAAGATTTTCAATATCCATCCAAAAAGCAGCTACTATCTTTCAGCTCTGGAAACTATTTCATGGATTGTGCAATAAAAGCTTTCTGCAGGTATACATAATAAGCTGTTAATAACCAAGACATGGTGATGAGGACTGCAGCTCTGTGGAGTATATTTTTCTTTTCAACTAGTGGTTAAAATGTATGCATTTCCAGCAAGGCCCACAAATGCCAGATCATAAGAAAAATACTTGGAATGAATTCTATGCCTGATCGTAATTTAGAAATCTGTTTTCTTTCGTCTAACATGACAGCAAATGAGCTGCAAATAAAAGCTGCTCTAATTGAAGTTTCTCAAGACAAAGCCTTCAGTTGGAAGGGTTCACACATCTGAGTCGAATGACATTACAAGCCACCCAAACTGAAACAGGTCTTTCAGGGAAAAAAAAAGATAAGCAAGGTTTGAGCTAGTATCAATAGTTGCTCCTTTCTTGCATCATTTGTATTAGTAAGAAAATACATTACTGTTTCATAGGCTGTAAAAAATCATCCACCTCCTTCAAGTAGTTTAAAATAACTTTAAATGGGTAGCTACAACACTTAAAATATACAGACAATAATTTTATAATTTTAATGAAAATATTTATTATCATGCATTGCCAGCTCAAAAGACTCTATGAATAAGTAATTACAGGGTAAAATGCAGGACTTAATCTGCTTTTCTGATGCAGAAATATTTAAGACATTATTGATAACATCCTTAGGATGATGTCCAAAGAACATTTCCTATGGGATATATTAATGATAACCTTAAATCTCAGATAAGCTTGCCTCTAGAGAGCAGGAAATGCCCCAACTGATAGCCTTAGCAAACGAACAATGTGAATTATTATAAAAGACAAACACATCAACAGATGGGCAGATAAATTTTTTTTCCAGAACATTCTGAGCATAAATTTAATTAATTAAAATAATCATGACTAAATAAGACTTTTCTCACAGATCCCATAAATGAAAGAATGATTACGTTCTTCAACAGAATTTAAGAGACTGAACCCTATTTGTTACGCGTAAGAGAAAAAAAATCTGCATCATAAAAGAAAAACAGCAGCAACATAGGGAAAGGCAAGAACTATGCCATGCTTTCAGTAATAAAAAAAGTGTGTCTGTGCCATCAACATAACACAAACCTGATAGATGTTTGTATCACTAAGTCTACAGAATGCAAAAGTGAATACTTAAATAAGGTACAATAGAGAATCTGGTCTTCCTACTAATTATCCCATTTTATAGAATATAAGAGTCTAAATGAGACTCTCCGGAGACAACTGATGCTTGAATAACATCAGAGTATGTATTTAAAGTATTCCACAGGAAAACCTATTCCCCAGAAGAATACAACACTTGGTTTATTACCTCTATTTGTGTCTGATAGTTCAGCATTACCAGAAGAAAGACAGTGAACTTTTTTATTAGCTATCTGTCAGAAAGGTATGACTACAAAGAACAGAAAAAAAAATAGTAAAATGAGGCAACTCCATTCCTTCACACAGAGGATTGCAAGAGCAGAACCACACTGTCAAGACCACAAACCATGGAGGCTGTCACCAGCTGAAGTCACCTATATCTGTCAGAAAGGTCTGACTACAAAGAGCGGAAAAAAAATAGTAAAATGAGGCAACTCCATTCCTTCACACAGAGGATTGCAAGAGCAGAACCACACTGTCAAGACCACAAACCATGGAGGCTGTCACCAGCTGAAGTCACCTAGAGGACTTGGCTGCATGTGCTCTTTTGAGCAGCAAGTAACAGCTTGTCTATGTCGGAACCTATTACAGAATGATGTAGCGTGCAGAGTGCATGTGTTATGTTCTCCTACCAATTTGCTCCTTACTGGGTCCCAGTAAGGTTTAGCTCAGCCCACCATTACAACGGGCTTACAACAGAAAACTGATCGGTGCCCCCAATGAGTGGCAAGTGAGGAAAAAATATTCCACACAAGGTCACAAGTAGTCTCCTGACCTGGTTTAGTCTAATTTGTGGTCTCTTTTGGAAAGGACTGAAGAAGCCACCTGCCTTTCTGACACATACTCTATCTGCTGCTGAATGAAAAACTCTTCTTCAGCTCCATACTGCTCTGCTTCACTCCTTCCCTTGTTTCTTGACTCTGCATTCCAAAGCTTCTTCAAACTTCTTTATGAACCTTTACGACTGCATAAGGAGAAAAGTGTTAAGAGATTTTTTTATCCCTGGTTTTGAAAGAAATAGTCTCTGACCTTTGTCTGTCTGCTTACAGAGGTTTGTTACCAGACAACAGGGACAGTATAAAAAAGACAGAGAGAGAGGAACCAGAGGGATCTCCACTATGTCTTTTAGAATCACTCTTAATGAGATTGACTGTAGACAGCAAATGCCTTTCACAGCTTTTTCTCCACTTCCATCACCAGCCCTCCAAATTGCAGGAATGCCTAGAAAACACACTAACAGCAACAAAAGTAGCATTGCTCAAGTCTGTAGGTCTCCAAAACTACAAAACTAACTTTTTCTTACCTTCTGCTTTATATAGGAAGTTGCAAGTCCTGAAATACATGAAGAAATAAATATTCAAAATTCAGTATCAGGCATCAGCTATTTATTTCAGCTCCTGATCTCACTCACACTCAGCATCTGCTTATCACATCATGTTGTTAATACATTACAACAAATTGTGAATTAATTGTTTTAATTTATTTTCTCTAATTTGTAACCTATCACAGCTGCTACTGATAGTAGAAAGTTGTCTTTACTTTTCATTCGGATCTCAAATTAAAGCAGACCATGAGACATTTTCAAGATAAAACTGAGCAAATATGTAAGTGATTGAAAGTTTACAGTGGGATTTTAAGATAAGGACAAGACACTCAGAAGGAAGCATTCCTGAGTATTTAATTTAATTTCAACTAAAAGGGGATCTCTATCATAAATGAAGGAAACATTATATATGATTAGCATCACAGTTAGTAGTTGGTTAAAAATACAAAAGGTTAGGTAAGACAGAAAAATCAGGTTATTGCAAACAGCGAATGTGTCCCAGGACCCATGAGAAATTACTGAGCTAATGTGAAGTGCACATGTAATATCTATTAATGCTGGCTTTCATGCTTTCATGTAATACTTCTGGCTCACTTTTTTGAGATAATTTGATACACATTGTACCCACTTTCTCATGAAACAAATTGAAGAAAGAAAAGACTTTTCTCTACAATTTGTTTGAATGAAACCCAGGGGTTTCTTTTTTATACACATGTGCATGCATATATGTGCAGAAGAAGGTTACACAAGTTAAAAAATGCTCATGATGAATTTGTTTCTCTAATTGTTCCTGAACACTCACTAAAGCAAAAATGGAAAATAAAGCTTCTTTATTTATTTTCAAGAATGGAAAATAAAGTACTTCTCCAAAGAAAATTCTCAGTACTTTAATTCTGCTTATTCAAGAGAAATATGAAACTTGACAAAGGTTCCTTTAATCTATATTTAAATTAATGGTGGCCAGTAGTGACAAATACATTGAATGCCGTCACACTGCAGTGTTTTCTAAAGGTTCTCACAGATTTACTGCAACTAGGACAAATCATGATCATCTTAATCAAAGATACATTGGTTACTAAAGATATGACATATTGTGTAATGAGCTAGCCACCAGGTACCCCCATTTTTCCAATATTTACAAGTAAAAATTATTCCAACGGGAAAGGTATGTTCCACACAATCATCCTGCATTTATATCCATGATCTGTGAAGTCTAGTCTAATAAATTCTCATAGGTACTATGAAACAAGAGTAAAACAAAATATTTTCTGGCTTATAAAATGCTTATAATGTAGAACCTCATTGTGTTCTACATACTGATATTTGAGATTGATGTTGACTGCTATTGAAACAGTGTATTTATTATAATCTTAGGATGACACACGGTTTTGTGTCAGTCCTGGGCCACTATTTGAAACAGGTCCCAAGAGCAAGTTGGCTGATGTTTATGCACCAGACCTTCATCAAACATGTACTGTTGGAATGGACTCCACAGTGAATGTATTTTTGCATTTTTTCCAAAATGCAGTGGAGAATTCAATATAACGTTATTGGACTAACGTTGTTAAAGTTGTATAACAACATGATGTCCCAAAAGACTTTTCAGAATAAAGCAATACCTCAATCAGTGAATAGAGATCTCAAATTTCATTAAGACTACAGGTTAAGAAAGAGGATACACTTGACCTAAATGTCAGTGATGCCAGGAAAATTCTCCTATGATGAGTGTTTCTGCTCTCCTCAGGCCCCTACAATGCTTTAAAACCCAAACCAAAACCCCTCAAAGAATTAGGATGTGCATATGTGGGACACTAGTAATGATTTCTACCACCAAACTTGGGAGTGGTTACAATCCCACAGAGGTAATCTCTCCGTTCAGTGATACAACTCTATAAATATTTGGTTTGGCATTCACCTGTGGAAGCCACATTGATAATGAAAAACTGAATTACATGCTCCCATGATGGGTGTGGGCATCATGAGACCAGCAGATTCCTGTCAAAAGAGATTGCAAAATAGTATTTTCTGTCTTTTAGAGTCACGTTGAAGATCATGAGAAAGTGTAGAATTTCCAATAAGTTTCACCGTAAAATTTAAATCTGGTAGGTTGCATCAGGATTTAAATTCTGCTTGACATGTGTTAACACTATGGAAAGAGTAGCAGCTATCTTCAAAAAGTTATAAAGGCAGTATTTTCATGAGAACTCAGCCAGTTTGACGCCGTGTATAAGATTACATTTCAGTCTGTCAGAATTAATAAGGTAACCAGTCAGATCAATAGTATAACTACTTGAGATTAGGCTCTAGCTCAGATCTCAGAAGCCACATTACTCTGTTTGCTGCTGTTACCTCCAGCTAGCTGGGTCCATCTCAGAGTGATTGTCAAAAGGTCCCACAGCAACAGCTCTATGTCTGACCCATTCTGAAACTTGCTCATTCAGTGCCACATGGAGGATCTTTGCAACTCATTTTAGTGCAGTTTCAGCATCTCCACGTCCTCCAAAGGAGACCAAGAACAGTTTTGGACAGTGTTTGTGCATCCACATCCCTTCAAATATTTGCCTACCAGTGGCAGTGGTAGCATGAGACTCAGCACACTGCAAACCCTGCACTCCACCAGCTGAGTAAACATTCGTGCAGTGGCCTGCACTGCACTCAGTGCTGCAACTCTGCCAGCAGCATCCATTTCAATAGCTTAACTCAGGTGTGTCTGTAGGAGTGACCACAATGTAAACACGCCCGTCAGTCCTTCCAAAAAGTCCACTTCCACTGAACTAGGTGACAAGCTCAATCAAGCTCAAACCAAGTTGCATACTGATGAATAAGACAACTGTGTTTATTGTAAGCTGCTAAAGCAGCTCTCTTAAGGATGCAGGTTCCCGCTGCAATCTGCACACATATGCACTTAAAGTTCAGGCCCTACCTTTCTAATCTAGACTTCTAAAAACAGAGACCTAGCTCTTTAAGGCAATATTATTGAAAATGCTGCTGACACTTTTTCAAACATCTGCTTCTTTTAAGACTTTACAGAATCATCTAAACAAATTCAACACTCATATTGCCCTATAAATGCAGTTCTCCTTTCCCCAAAAGGTTATACAATTGGTATAAAAAAACTTCCTTCATATATAACGGTGAAAGCCTACCATCTATAATGAAGAAAAAACCCCCACTTATTCTAGTCATTCATATTACCTTATTTTTATGTTCTGTTAAAGTCTGTATACATGTGACCAGCTACAAGTATGTGTGTAGTTCAATCAAATTAAATGTCTCTCAAGACAGTACAATTTTCAGAAATATTACCCATAAAAGGAACCCTTGCATAGCATGAATATACACAGCAGCACCACTTCTGTTCTTGAGCATCCAGTTATAGAATATTAAATAATACAGGCATTTAAATAAGGCATTTAATATAAAAGAATTCTTTTTATGTCTCCTTCTCTCATTAGTGATTTATTATAGCCATACTATAGGATCTCATGCCACTCTATATTTCAAAAGCCTTTCTGTGCTAGACAGCTCTGTACTGTACAGTGCAAAGCGATGAAGAGTCTCTGCGCTGTTACTCTACGCCTTTCTGCATTCACAGCTCTCATTTCAAGTCCCACTTTAGAATTCAAATGTGTAACTGAACTGCTGTAGAGTAAGAAACTTCACAGTATTTGGCAAAATCCTAACTCTCCAAAAAGACGGACTAAATGCACAGAAAATTTATCAGAACTAGTAAAGGTCTACTGCTCCAGATGCCAAACAAAGATTTTAGGATAAGAATCAAAAGTGAAAGGAAGAAGAGGGAATTAATCTGGCTTCTGTTCTGTGAAAATAAACCAAAAAAAAAAAGAACTTGTTTTCTAATTTCTTGCTTTTTTAGGCATCGTACTTTTAATATTGTGCCCCTATTGAAAGATTAGAAAGTGCAAACAAGAGGAAAACAGAATTCTCTGACTCTCTGAGCAGCAAAAGGGTGTCATCCAATTTCTGTTCTGTTGTGCACAGCCAATTTTAATAAATACCTTATCAGGAAGTCTATGAGTACACACAAGCAACTAGCAAAGCTGACCAAACATCACCATGACTGAAATGTTTGAGGTTACTTCAGGAGAAAGTATGATTCTGCCACCTCAGTCTGTCACATCTGCACAACAAACTGCTAAGTGAGCTTCCTCACCCTTCACAAGAAATCTCAGATTTGGCTGCACAGTCCTTTAAGCTGTTCCCAGATGTGTTTTTTCCTGTTGGATATGTATGTTATGACATCCTCCTCAAAGCAGGGACACCTGAGATCAGATCAATTATGACCAGGAATCATGAACAAATATGAGGAACTCCTTAGAAACAATAATAAAATTTTTAAACCCCCAATTACTGATATCCAAATCAAAAGTCACTTTATGAGATCGTCAACCTCATTTCATCACAAGTTTCCATTAAAGATATATGAATATTTATAAAAAATACATGAGATAAGGTAGAAAAGAAAGGGAAATTCTACCTCAAAAATGCAATCCTAACTGCCCTAGTTTTCTTCTTATTGTTAGGGGTTTGTTTAGTTTTCCTTTTTTAATACCTATTGGCTACAAAAATAATACTTCAGGTCAAAAGTATTCTGAATGAGATGAGACAGTCTGAGCTCTCAAGCAAAACCAATACCCTGTAGAAAAAATAAAGGAAGAATCCTAAAGCAGTGCAAATGAGGCAAAGTGACCTGACACAACACTCCTGCCTGAAGAAAATTATTCTATCATATTTTAAGTGTCAGAATTTTATTCCATGGAGTTTTGAGAGATTTGCCTCTGGCATTCTTTGCAGTACTGCTAAATCATAAAAAAAAAATTATGTGTGTGTATATATATATACTTCATACATATTATGTAATATGTACTCATACATATTATATAATTTACAGACATATGGAGATGCTCTTGAGACTAATCCTGTTCATTCATGCACATCACATTTTGCCACTGACAAAAAGGAACTGCTCAGATGTCACGGTGTGAGGCACTTACTCTATTTTTCTTTTTCTTATTCTGATAGACCAGCCTGTAAATAGTTTGAAGTGAATATAATTTTCTCAAACAAACAAGTTCTTTATCCTTTTCTTGTTTCTATATGAAATGTTCACAATACACAAGATAATAAGTTGTCGCAAAATATAAAAATTTTACTTCTCTTTTTAAAAAAACAACCAAAAACACTATCCAGAAAAATATCCAAATTCATAAAAAGCTTTCTTCCTTTCATTTCTGTCTGACAGATTTTGCCTAAGAATAGATGTCTAGATGCTGAATGGTTCACTATTGACATATAGACCCAGGACATCCAGAGCTTCTGTGTTTTCTTAATTTAGGACCAAGAAAAGATAGACCAGTCATTTGGAATTTATCATTCCTTCATCATTCATCAACAGCAATAAAAAAAATCTTGAGGTAAAAATGGGCAGCTTAACATTTACTGAAATGATGACTTACAAATAGTCATTAATTACTTCCAGAGACCCTAATCCACCTTCAGTTAAATTCAACTGGTGTATTGACTTCACATCATAACAATAGTGTACAGTAAAATCCCTCTCCCCAACACCTAGAGGTATTGTGTATCAAAACCACTTTCTGACTGTTTTTAGATTATTTGCTTCTTACAGGGTCTTGTTCTCCAAAAAGTGTGTTTTAGCTACTCCTCAGAGGCTCTAAGGAGAGTTTCTGATTAGGAACTTCATGTATCTCAACATGTTTTATCAGATGCAATACATGTATATTAGACTTACATAATTTAGACTAAACTTTCAAAAGCAGCCTTATAAATTGAGTGTGCAAGTGTATAACAAATAAATAAGAGAGATAAATTTGGTACATTCCAACTGCACACAAAATGAGAATTTTGGTTATTGTAGTAACAGGTTTTCAAATGTCCATCTCTGTGTGAATTTATTTAATATAGAGAGTGATAGAGAGTAATACAATTTCTGAATACATTCTCATTAGATGTTTTCAGTTTGCACAACCTTCCCATGCAACAGTAAAGCACCTTAGCTTCACTATGAATGGCTAGTACCTGATTAGACAAAGAAAATACTTATCATAATATAAGAATTAAATTGATGTTTTAAAGCAAGGGTTAAGGAAATTGAAGTAAGTTCAAAAACAACTAGGGCAGAACTATACAAGCACTCCACGGAAAGTTTAGGGATGAAAAAGTTACCACTTTGAATCTACCAGATAACAAGACAAGAGCTGAAAAAGGCCATCCCTAGAAGCACATACACTGTTGTAACACAACAAAGTTTTTCTTCCACAGTATCCCACCTGCTTCTGTACAACTCATGGAGCACAGAGACTAATGCAAACCTGTATGTCACTTTTCATGGGTATCCCCTCTCATTGCTGCTTTGAGGGCAGAGCTGAGGGAAGGCACCAACACTGACAGCTGTACAAACTGTGGGGATCCCCAGAAGGGAGCACCCATGGGCAACCATTCCCCAATTACAGCTGCTGTGTTACCTTTCTGCTCTTTTCTCTCTGCAACATGTGGATCCCACATACAGCAAGATCCATCATTCCAGGAGATCAGTAGCAGCTGTGCTGTAAAGCCTGGATCTTTTAATTTGTTTCTGACTTCACTGTTTCCTGCAACATCTGTATAAAGCCCCCAAGGAGAGACAGCCATGACATCCAAAGAAAGATGAACAGTTTTTAGCCTGTCAGACACTTGCTGAACAGATTTGGAGGGAAAAGGAGACCAATACAGCATGGATACCGTGCTCAGACCTTTACGAGCAGACAAAGCCCAACATAAGTGAAGATGGTAAATTTGTAACTGATTTGGTTCAAGAAACAGGTGAATCTTGCACTATATCCTCCTAGGAAGCATTTTTCTGATTAAAAATGAACAGGAATTTCTAACTCAGTGGTGCTGACAGGCTGGCAAAATCCAAGCAGTTAAACCAAGCAACTTGGCTGAAAGTCTAGCTGCCTTTTTTTTTTTTTTCCCCTCAAATCAGAGAACTCCTGTATTATGGTTTTCCTAACACTAATAAGGTTCTTCTAAAACTGCCTCTGCATGTCTGTAACCCACACAACTATGCCACTCTATGTATGTGACACAGTTCCTTACCTTCAGTTTCAGTGCCATACAATACCAAAAATCACTGGCCTATCAGCATTACTCAGTTGCTACTCTTTATCCTCTTGCTCATCTTCAGTGGCCATCAACTGCAGATAGGAGCTCAGAGTAATTGTGAAAAGCCCACCCGGGCTCACCCCACCATAAAACTTCTGTCCCTTAAGACAGAAGAAACTCTCTTGGGATCTGTGTCTTAATGTAGAAAACAAAGGAGGCCTTTTTATGACACTGCATGTACTCACACAAATTACCTGTGTTGTCTGATCCCACGGTTCCTCAGCAGTAAAATGAAGCCACAATACCTACCTACTTTTTTACATACCTACTGTCATTTCTCTAGCACTTTGTAGGCGAAAAGTACTAAGGCTAATGCAGCTGGAGAACAAATCCTGTTCCTTCTGAGTTTTACCTTCATATTCTGGGCACTGGAGTTTACAGCAACTTATTTTTTTCAAAAGAGCAGAAAACTAATACCAGAATTTTACAGTCACATGGATAATGAAAACTTATGTGGATGGATCTATTTGATTATCAGCCCAATACTTCACTTAGATAACTATTCATGTCAAGCCCATATAAACAGATATTTACAAACATATACATGTACATAACTTTTTTCATGCTATCTTCCATGTAGCTTCCTTTCATGATAAAATGTGCTGTAATATATAAATCTGTTCTACAAGCAAATCGCCAAGAAATATGTCAAACTACGGTCTGAAAAACAAAAGGAGAAACCATAGAGATGGAGCTCTTCGAATCAGCTAAGCTTGTGGAAAGGGTAACCCACAAGTTCCTCATTGACGTGTGTAAGGAAGCTAATATATAGTGTAGTCTTGCTTCTGGGAGAATTTCCTATGTAGTGGTCAACCTCAAAAACACTGTTACTACATTTGATATGTCTGTATGACATTTGAGATGTCATAATGTTTCTATAGAAATACAGTAAACTGTATAACTGTAACAGTACAGTTATACAGTAAAGTGGGAGGTTTAAACTCTTAATGAAGAATCAGCTAGTAGTTATGAAGTCAAAACTCCTGCTTTTCACTGAAGTCATTCAGCTTTTCATGTAAAGCAGAGTAAACCAAATGAATGCCCAATATTGCAACACTTCGGAGAGGCAAAATTCTAGGATCAACAGGTTGCTAATTAAATTCGGAGAGGTTTTTTTGAGGATTTTGTTTTCTACATGAAGGAAATACTTTCATTTTGAGCAACTTCTGTTCTTTCAACCATGTGGCTTTCTAGGTCTTGTTATACTTTAAAGCACTAGAAACTTTCTCTATTTCAGGTATCCAGTAAAAAAGGAAAATATTAACTACACTTCTTCAGCCATGCAAAATTTGGTGGTCAGACCAAATTAGCTTAGCTACTGACAAGAGAACTGCCTTACACACATTTAAAGAGGGGAAGAAGAGCAACAGTATGTGCTCTGTATTAGAAAGTTCTGTGTGAAGATGTTTGTCAAGACAGAGGCCCTTTGGTATTATTGAAAAGCAACTTGTAGGAGATCACCTGCCACTCTGCAGGCTGGCAGGAGGTCCAGTTCACATTCTCCTTGTTTTAATGTTGTCACTGACAGAGTTAATCAACTGGTCATTAAGAGGTAGTTGAGATCCGCTATTCACACCTCTGTCTTACATCTGAATTAATTAATTTCACAAATGAAATTAAAGACAAAAGAGTATAAAAAAGCCACAACTAAACAAATGTTCTACCAAAACAGCTTGTACAGGGTTAAGCAGCACTTTCATGGTCTCTACATGCATCTTCTGTTTTTCCTGATGAAAGCTGTGAGTGTGCAAGCACACACCTTCTCTTGAACTCACTTTTTTGGCATGTTTGCAGCCTCTGTGGTCTGTGTGAAGGTAGTGAGAAGTAAGGTGTGCTGGAGCAAAGGAATAGGGCAGCTAAGCTGACAGAGAGGATAGCTTGTGCTGTTTCGCTCATATCACTCAAAAACACCTACTGCTGCCTCAAATTGGACTAGCACTGCCACAGAACTCAGGGTTTCTCATATAGATTTGAGATTCTGCATTTTACTAGTGTTCTGTACAAACTGGATTTTTTAATCACTTATAACTCTTCCCAATAAACAAAAACAAAAACAAAAACAAAACAAAACAAAAAACCCCAAAAAAACCCAAACCCAAAACAACAACACCACCAAAAAAAAAAAGGGGGGGCATACAAGAAAACATTTATTCCCATAAAAGAGGAATTCTTAAACTATAGACTCCTGCACCTTTTTGCTAACCCAAGGCTTTAAAAAAATCTTAAGCTTGTTTTCTTTTCCCTCTCCAAATCTAGGGGTTAGCTTAAAAAGCTCACACAAGATTAAAGAAATAATCCTTCCATTATGAAAAAAAGGTTCTTATTAATTTTTAGTTTCCAGATATTACTGCTATTAAAAAATTTTAATATAGTAGCACAGTTGGCAAGAAAAGTGGTAGAATTTTCAGATCAAAAGAAGACGGATGCTCTTGAAAAACAGAAGTAAAACTCCAAACCAATATGAATTTTGATTCTCTGATAAAACTAAGCAATTGTTCCATACAAAGAGATAATTTAAAGAAAAATATAATTTAATAATTATATAATTTAATAATTATATATTTTTAATATAATATATAATTTAATGCTGTATTTTCTATAAAATTCGAAGGGAAGTCAGTCCTGACCTTACAGGATAAAAGTGGGAGAAATGGTAATGTCATGGTGCTGCTGAACTACTCAAAAGCTTTCTATACCATTCTGGGCTGCCTTCTCTCTTTCAAGGAAGATATAAAAAAATCAGAGTAAAAGTTTATTTTGTACAATATGTTGGTAAAAGAACTAGTTACACATTGCCAGAAAAGCAACTGAAGAAATTTTTCTGCCTTCTCTATGTTTACCTTCCTCATGGCTCAATAACTAGAACATATGAATTCTGAGATCCTTACCCCTCCTCTCGCATTGCAAAGTTGATGGGAAGAGCCAGAACCGTGTAAAATTCCTAGTTTTGCGTAAGAGGCTAGTGGCTTCACCATCTCAGATCTTTATGCACACACAGAGGTGCCATGCAGAGAACCCAGGGGAAGAACTGTAATTTACAATGCCATCCCCTCTACCGTCTTCACCACCCAATGTAAAATTCCTAGTTTTGCCTAAGAAGCTAGTGGCCTTCCTTTCACCATCTCAGATCTCTATGCACACACAGAGGTGCCATGCAGAGAACCCAGGGGAAGAACTGTAATTTACAATGCCATCCCCTCTACCGTCTTCACCACCCAGAAGCTCCCAAAATTGACCAGGGAAGTTTTCAGTCTTTGAAGGAGGTCAACATACAGGGAATGCAGCTATTGGAGCTGAGCAGCCCCCTTCTCACGGGCTGCTCCTTGTTTCTGGCTAGTGAGGACTGTATGATCTTTCTGTAGTTGCCTGACCAACCACACCCCTGACTTCAACCAGCCCAGTGAGCCCTGTTTCTTACCTGCCCAAGACACACAGTGGGTGACTTTTTAAAGAACTGTTTGCTTCAGTGGTTGTATCCTTGAGAAAAACTGCTACATGGATGTGAAAAAGTGGCACTACTATACGGTTAGCAAACCCAGAGACTGAAATTTAGGTTTTAGAGCTTTAACTTTCATCAGAAAAAGGCAGCAGGAACTATGTAAAGAATTTCAAGACCCACGATGTATACCAAAATAAAAGCTTCTGTCAGTGGATTTGTAGGTGCTTCTGAAAATAATGTGGTTTGGAAAATTAATTAAATTTAAATATTATGTGGACATACATGCCCTTCAGTTTATTGACATTTCTTGAAGTCATGTTAGGGTTTTCAGCATAAGAATTCAGTTATCCTTTTAGTATATTCATAGAATCATAGGATGTAAAGAGGTTGGAATGGAGCTTAAACACCCTCTAGTCCAACTTCCTCTGCCCTGGGCAGTCATACCTCCCACTAGACCAGGCTGCTCAAGGCCTCATCCAGCCTGGCCTGGAACACTACCAGATTTGGGACATCCAGGACCTGGGCAAACCATTCAGGTATCTCACCACCTCACAGTAAAGAATGTCTTCCTAATTTTTTCCCCTCTTTCAATTTCTTTTTTTTTCTTTCCCATTTCATCTGCAGTTTTCAGTAGTCTGAAAGCTTTCAGGTTTTGACTAGATAGGGAAAAAGAGTCAGCAGAACAGAGCATAGTTTTAGTTTGGGATTTCATTTAGGATATATCTCAAAATTATTTGAAAAGTGATAAAGCTGTGCTGTCATGAGCTTCTGAAAAAAATTCAGGGAGGGAAAAAAAAAAGCACTTCTTGTTAAATTCAGGGGCAAAAAAAGAAAGCACTCTTGGTCAACAGAAATATCGGAAAAACTATTAAAAAAATTAGCTGATGATCTTCAGCCTTAAGCTGCTCCAAGGGAAATGTAGGCTGGACATTAGGAAA
Source organism: Passer montanus (assembly GCF_014805655.1). Taxonomy (NCBI): domain Eukaryota; kingdom Metazoa; phylum Chordata; class Aves; order Passeriformes; family Passeridae; genus Passer; species Passer montanus. The sequence goes on from NW_024373701.1 coordinate 2,737,506, forward strand.
AAAATACTACAGAAAGAGTGATAAAGTACTGGAATTGTCTGCCCATGGAAGTGGTGGAGTCACCATCTCTGGATATGTTTAAAAAAAGATTGGATGTGGCACTCAGTGCCATGGTTTAGTTGAGGTGTTAGGGCATAGGTTGGACTTGATGATCTTGAAGGTCTCTTCCAATCTAGGGATTCTGTGAAATCTGTGATCCAAAGTGCTTTATAACACCTAACATATCACATATCATGTGAATCAATAAGCAGGTATGGCTCCAATTTTACTACATCACAGCACACATGGACAATAACAAGTGTAAAAGTAACACACATGGTATTTTACAAAACCAGGGAATCTGCACTTCTTGATATGTATCCATTCACTAAGCATAAACAAATCTCTGGGAAATTATATAACCAGCCTGATAACACATATTTTTCAGCCTTGTGTGGCTGTTGTTGCTTTTCCCTTCTAATAATTCAGTCTGGTTCAGTGGTTCTTTCCTCCATTTCAAAACATTTTGCCAAGGGACACTACAGTAGCAGCACTGCATATACAACCAAGGTACTTCTAGACTGCTCCCCTAATGTTATTTTTAAAGTAAGCAATTTCTGAGTTTTTCACAAAGTTAGGCTCTATTAATGGTGACTGGAAGCACAGGAAGCCTGCTTAACGCATGTGAATATTGTCTATGCCAAGAAAAACACCTGAGTAAGAGCTCCCACCACCAGAAATGAACTGAGTTGTAATGCATGGCACAGGCAGAAAGGGATTTCACATGTGCTGGGGGCTCTGTGTAAGCCTTACTTGGTTGTTGCAGCAAATTGGTGATGGACTGCTTTTGTAGCACATATTGCTTTCCTCTCTTGTCAAGAGGAAGGTGATTAAAACTGACATAATTTTGCAGCTGGTAAAAAAAAATCTACAGTCAGTTTTGCAATGCAAAAAGCAGAGAACTAACGGCTATCTCAAGTCAGCAAACTTTCTCCTGGAACACAGTTGAGCCATCTCTTACAGAAGGCATTAAGGGAAAACAGTGCACATGTGCATAACTAAATATCCTCTTAGCTAGGCACCTGAAGATTTTATCTCACTAGCTGCTCTGTCAGTTTTGTGGGTTTACAATTGCCTTCTTTTAATTTCAAAAGAATGTTTCAAATTGCTGTGAGAACACTGCATAAAAGAACATGGCGCTATGCAATTAACAGAGCACAGAAGGAAATACTGAAAATTACTCTATACAAAGATTTTTGATAAGAGAACAAACCAGAACAGGAATAAAGAAAAATATATTTGCCTAATCACTGCTTTATAAAAAATGTATTGGATGTAAATGTAGCTAAATTTAGAAATTAGCACAATTTTTAATTAGCAGCATGCTTCTCTATGGTGCATGCCTATGCACTTTTTGGAACAAAAGTTCAGAGTCGACTATCTCATATGTAAATGCTATTTTAAAGGTCACATTTTAAATGTGCTTTTAGCTTTTCTGTATTGCAGCTTCTAGCATAAACCCAGATTGTGAAAAAAACCCTACCAGAGGGAAATCGTGAGGCCTCACCTTCCATGAGAAACAGGATACAACACAAATCCATTGCCTTGCTCTGCTACAACAATGCTCTCTACTCCTATTCCCAACCAACCCAACGGATGACTTTAAAAACTGTATCTAAGCTTCACTTCACTTTTAATGTTGTATTTTGCTGACACAAGGAATTAGGTCCAAAAGTTTGACTGTGTTTCCCAACTGTACTCTCAGGTTGGATAATCATCATTTTCTCTGTGTATACAAAAAAACCCCCAAACCCCACATTTAATTAAAAAAAAAATTAAATTAAGATGTGGCTGTCCTACTACCCTAAGATGTGCAGGACGTATGAGGTGGTGTTGACACCTTGCGTATGGTACAATATCTTGCTGGTTGCTCTAAAATGAACAGAAAGCGGCAAAAGCTACCGAACACAACACCGAAAGGCTGGTGTTTGAGATGTATGGTTTTGAAATGGTAGACGTTGTACAGACGTCTCTGCGTCCAGATGCGTACACCGCCCATGTGAGCAGTCTGTAAGCCCACACCAGGAGATCAGCTCTCCCCTGTCGCCGGCTGCTGTCGCGACAGGGAGCAGCCTGGAGGCCCCAGCGCCCGCCGCGGGGCTTTTGCCCGGCGGGCGGTCCCGGGCGATCGGGGCAGGCCAGCCCCGCGCGGGCTCCGCCGGGGCCTGCCGGCAGCTCCGGGGCCGAGGGGCGGGTCTGGGGCCGGGACCTGCGGGAGGACACGCTCCCGGCCAGCAGCCGGCTGCCACTCGGAGGCTGGCTCTCGGAGAAGGTGTTTCGGGCGCGGCTGCCCAGCGGAGCCCGCGGGTCCCGGCCACGCTCACGGGGCACAGCAGGAGCGCGGGGCAAACACGGCGCCCGCGGGCCCGGCCGCGCCGGGAGCAGGCCGCGGTGGGGACGGGCACGGAGCGGGGACAGCCGAGCCGCAGCTCTCCCGGCTCTCCCGTCCCGGCTGCAGGTACGGACGGAGTCGCGCTGCGGAGCCGCGGCTGGCGGATGTGCTTGCGCAGGCGGACCCTGGTGGTCCCCTGTGGGGGCCGGGGGCAGCGCGGAGACCGAAGCCGTCGCGGGCGAGACCGCCCTCGCTTCCCGCGGCCGGAGGCGAGCCGCGGCAGGGAGTCCTCCCGTCGGGACGGGCTTGGTTTGGAGGAAGGCGAGCGCGGTGTCTCCGGAGGAGCGGCCGCCCCGGCCGAGCTCGGGCTGCAGGGACCCGAGCGCCCCTCGCCAGAGCTGTGGCCGCAGGCGGCGCGCGGGGAGGTTCGGGTCCGGCGGCAGGCCGTGCCTCGGAACCCGCGTCTCCGGCCGGGCGCAGGTACGTGCAGAGGGACGCGGATCAACCGGGCCCGCCGGCGGCGCCCGGCCCCTCCCGCCGGCGTCCCCGGACGAGAGGCTGGCTCTGCTCGCCGGCCAGAGAGTCGAAGTGCTGGAAGTCACTTTCCTGTTAGAGCAGTAGTTGCGCTATCGCGAAGCAGGTATCGTGTTAGGTGGAATGTGTTTGAACAAATTTCTCTCACGCAAATAATGGGGAAAGGGACAAAGCCACAGGCAGACCCTGCCGTGGTGCTCAGATGTGGTGTAAGGTGAATGCTTTCACAGGGCACTACCACCGCGTTTTACAGCTGGCTATTGGTAAGGGGCACTGTTTGATTACATAGCTAGTTATGTTTAGCCCTGTGCGGATCTCTGAAATATCTCTTCCTGCAGATACTGTCAAACATGCTGCTTTTTACTCGCACTGTTTTACCTCCACAATATTTAACTGGATCCTTTCGTTCCTATGATAGGAGTTGAGCCACAGTACAAAAGAATTTCTGAAGTTTGTGCTCTCACTGAGCAAAAACTTATAAACAATACAACATTTTAAATTTTTTACTTCCTTTTTTTGGTTTCTGATCTACTTTAGTAATTTTGTTGGTGGTAGGGGTTTGTTTGGGGTTTTTTTTGGGTTTTGGGGATTTTTTGTTGTTGGTTTGGGGGTGCTTTTTTGTTGTTGTTGGTTGTTTGGTTTGGTTTTTTTTGCAAGCTGGTAATTATTCTGTGCTAATGAGTTTTAGAAATTTATGATAACGACCGCTATTGACACCTTTGTCTTTAATTCAGCAAAAAGGTGCCAGACACTGTGGACTTGCAGCCCACGGTTTGCTGGAATCTCTTGACTTTAATTTTCTGTATTTAGAAGGAACTTGTGAGCACAGTAAGGCTACACTGCAAGTCAAATTTCCCTTTGACACTGCTTCAGTTTGAACCCACTTAACTTAGTTTCTTCAGAAAACTATATATAGTAGAACTAAGACAAAAGTATTCACCTTGCACATATATTCAGAGACATATAGTTTGAGGAGTGGATTTTTTTCTAGATTATTCCAATACAAAACTTTTACTATGAGACGTAAAATACCCTCTCAGTTAATCTATGAAAAGATTTGTGTAACTTTTAACACTGAGAAGAGTCTGAATCCATGTGTGGTAGGGTTAGTTAAAAACAGGAGAAAACATCATCCTTCTATACCACCTGAGTAGCCCCAGTCTATGCTGAACAGTCATAACCCTTATTTTATTCTTCAGTATTTGACATCTGGACTCCATAAATGTGACAGTTGTTTGTAGCCATTAGTTTTTTAATGCTTCCTGCATCTGGTTTGGGGAGGAGTAAAGAAAAGTTAGATAGGCAGTTAGCCCAGTATAATTAGCTCAGTACATGATTGAATTTTCAGTGTAAATAAAACTTTTCTTTATACAGAATGAGTTTTAAACCTTTAAAATCAAGACGAGGTTTTTGCTATTGAGTGACACAAGGTAAGTGTTGTTTTCAAGGTAGCAGACTACTCCTTGTAGGCAATAGCATAACAGTATGTAGGGAAAAAAATTCTCAAGTGTCTTTGTAGCTGTAAAGGCTGATTACTGATGCATTAGCACTATGATTGACTTTGGACTTTGTGCAAGTAGTGGTGGCAGCAGGTTTATGCCTTGTTTTGGATTTTGTATAGCAAACAGGCTGCTTTAAATATTTGTAGAACACTCTGCAGTTACAGGAGAGTTTCTATCCTGGGAATAGAATTGGGATTTTTGCTTTGAGGTGATGTGTGTCATTGTATTGGGATGCTTGCAAAAGAACAAGCCAGTATTGTCCTTAGCTACAGGAGGAAGCCCATTCCCTGTTAGTTTTAAGTGATCCCTTATCTTGCAGTTTTTGTTTGATCAAGTTATTCCAAGAAATGAAGCAAACTGTCGTCTTGACTTCCTAGAACTCTAAAATCTCAGATATGGGAATGAGATTTGTTCTACTGTGTGCAGTTGTTTGGATTGTTTTTTATTTCTTAGTGCAAGAGTATTGCGTGAAAGAGCTGTGAACAGAAGGAGAAAGCACAGGGCTAGAAAGAAGTAAAATTATAAGTAAAAAATAAATTTGTGTCTAAATTTTAATAGTGGTCTTAGCTAGTGATCCTTCATGTTATTTCCATTTATTTCAGCAACCCATGTGGTTTTTGTGTCTCCTCAGGAAACATGTGGTTAAGCAGTACTATTTCTCCTTAAAAATCAATAGGAAGGACAGTTGTGTTCTGTCCAGAAAAAGAAGGCACAGCATTCCCTCACATGGTATGAGCAGTAACGTGACTAGACGGTGGGAAGAATTACAGGATGGTCAGAATTGAGGAATTGAAGCAAGTTTTATTCTTGGTAGTTCAAAACCCACAGTAAAAGTAAAGTTACCTGAAGAATAATACTGGGGATTTGGTTGTTCTTTGAGGAGTTTGGGAGCAAAAGGGATAGGAATTTGCCTCTACAGTATAGGTGAATCTATAGTATAGGTGACTTTAACGTTTGGCTCAGCTCAGAATAGCTATGGCTGTCTCTTCTGTGCCTTGGTCTTCCGTTGCTTGTTGGTGATGCTGTGCAGTTGTCAGATGAACAGATGCTGTGAGAACTTTCCATCAGAGGGAAGGTTAGTGCTAGGAGGAATGTCTTTATGGGAATGAGCTATGACACGTTTGAGAATAGGCAGATGAATTAGTTCTTAAATTTGACATTTGTTTTTAAAGAGAGACCTGCTGAATGATAGCCTAGTACTGTCCTACTGTACAGTCTGTAGATCTTCCTTCTCTGGATTTCATCTTTTGCTGTCTGTTTTCAATGTCAGTAGATGTGTTGATAAAAATTTTGCAGTTATGTTATCCATTGTCTTTTGGAAGCAGTTACATCTTTTTCTTTTGACCAAAAAGAGTTAAGTTTATAACAATGTCCATTTTGTCTACTCATATACAGGCTTAGAATGCATGTCCATGGATCCAGGGCAGCAACAAAATGAGTCTGCCTCTGGCACCAGCATTGGTGTTTCTTAGCAAGGGCTTCTGGCCTTCACAAGTTGTACACTTTATTGTAAAATAAGTATCAACACATCTACTAAACTTGAAAGCAGACAGCAAAAGACAAAATCCAGAGAAGGAACATTTACTGACTATTTTTCACTTAGTAGAGTCCCATCTTCATTTTGTGAAATAATTATTCTCTCTCTCTTTTTAAAAATTTTAAAATTTTTAAAAAAATACCTTTCACCTTATTTATTTAATCATGTTTTGATTTTATTTAATTTTATCTCTTGCAGACCAAAGACTATTTCTTAAATTTTTTTCTAAAGGTGCCTTTAGTTCAAGTGTTTTGTATGATTTCTCTGTCTCATAACAAACTAATTAAATTTCACAAAACCTACAAAACTTGGCTAAATAGTAGGGGTTAATGCAGTCAGATGCATGTTCTGGATCCTGGCTTAGTTGGACATCCTTTCAGTGGCTATTTCTGCAGCATAGCAGGGAGCTTCTCATCACACCTGTTTGTTCTGTCTTTGTGTATTTCATCCTGGCAATTAAGGTGCTAGCAACTAGTAGGCATTTGTAAAAACTTTGAAAGAAGTCTGGTACCTGCTTTGCTTAGGAAATGTAGGCTTGAGAAGGAATTCAGTTTTCTTGGAGGTCTGTCAGCAAAATAACTCTTTTCATTTCGCCCATCCCTATTATTAATTCACATATCTCCTGTCACGTCTGCAATCAGCAGTGCAAAGTCTGTCCTTTCATGTACTACAATTACTGATTTCCCAGATCATAGTCTTTTGAATTGACAGTACAAGGTAGAAGATTTATAAAACTTGTGAGAAGAAAACCTTTTGAGCGTATAGCTAGTAAATGTTGTTAATACAAAATCAAATTTCTTTAAGAAAGTCAGTGAAATAAAAAAACTACATTTGTGTTTGGCAGTAAATAGTTCTCTGTTGAGATTTGATCTGGTAGGGTGCAATGCACCAGTCATTTCCACAGACTTGGTTAGCAGAATTAGCCCTGACATCGAGAGAAATTGAGCCAGTACTTCCTGCAGCAAAATACAAGAAGCAGTTGTCCTTATAAAGAGTATTCACAAATTTTCAAGAATACCAGGAGATGCAAATCAGAGGCTAAAATATGTAAGATTTTTAAAACAGAGCAAATGAGCAGTGAACTGTTATGCTCTGAATGCATTTTAAAGCTACTTTAAAATTAGTGTGAAAAAGAAAAAAAAAAATCAAACTTATAAGGCTGGAATCCAATTTCAATATTTGTACTATTTTAAATATATACAAAATTATTTGCTACTAATAAGATGCCTTTTTTTCCCTGAATGTGTGACTTTAACACAAAGGTGTGTTTAGAAATCTGTTGACAGAGATCTTATGGTCACAAAATCTTGTTTTAATTAACTGTTACGGTTTAAGAGACGCAAAAACGATATTTCTTCCTTTTACTGTTTACATGTGCATAACCTGCTTCAATACATTATAAAATGAATGAGAATTCTTCATTCCATTGCACTTTTTAATACAAAATCTATGCCTAAAATAACTCCCATATAGGTTTCATGCTTTTATCTTAGAGTTTGAGAATTAAAATAATGGTAATTAATTTAATTATTAAAAAAACTCAAACAGACGAACCAAAACTGAACAAAGACTAAGTCAATATGTTTTCTGTAGATTTTCTCAAGTAGATCTTAAAAGAGATGGTAGTTTCATATAAGCAATATAACATAATGGGATTATTTTCAAAATCCACTTAGAGGTTAGCTTGACTGGCAGTAGCTGTGTAGATGTTCTCCAATCCGATGCTGTTTATGAGAAATCTTTCTTTTACTGTGTGCAACAAATAATGTAATTCTTTTTTCTGGCCAAATTAGTCATGCTCAGATATTAGAGGACACTTACTGAACATAAAAATCTTTGCGTGTTTATAAACAGGACAGGGAAAAAAATTACTTATCTTCCGTAAGTTTTGTGTGCTACCCCTCTGAGACCAGTTCAGCAGGTCTTCTCCATGGTCCAAGGAATCCTCCATCAGAAGTGACCAGCCACTCTGAGTCTTCTGTATCGATGCCTTTTTTGTCCTTAGATGGGATTCAGTATGTATCTACCAGCCACACCACTCGTGGACCCCAGAAACCTATTCTCTAGAGGCTGTTGGGTTTAACCAGTTGTACAGAGGGATGTGTTCTTTAACCTGTTCTGCATGAGGAAAAGTAATTACTGTCCAGGTAACTTTTATTGTTTAATCATGGTGAACCTTTCCTTTTCCTATGATTCTTCTTTAGAATTGCCAATCTACTGTATTTTAAAACTCCACATTAAAAAGACAGAAAATACAAGAAAGTGCAAAATTCTGTCAATTACTTCTGTGTCCCTAGCATTTTATCACTGATGCACCTTAATTTCCTATAAGAAGTTGTATCTTTACTGGCAATGTAGGTCATAACATGAAGGGGAAGAAAGGCAGCACTGTAGTAGACCTTAGACAGCTTTCTATGCAGTGAACTGAAAATGTCTGAGCCCAAAACTGAAAACCAAAATTTTTTGGTTTGGCCTGAAGCAGGATTAAGCCATACTTAAAAGTCAGAAATCCAGATCAAGCGTGGTTAATTTGCAAATTTCTTTCCAATAAAGATGTTCTTGACACAGTAGGGAGCTTTACTTAATCAGTGTTTCTTAGACCTACTTAGGAACATGCTGCTCACAGCAAGCTATTTTAAGAACATTTTAAGTTGCATGAACACATTTTCAAGACACCTGCCCCTGTAAGAAGTTACCCAGGAATAGTAATTAACACCTTGCTTTAAAGTTCAACAGAGAATTTCAGATAGATAGTGTCAGGAACAGTAAAATGAAACAGAAAATAGCACAGAATAGTTGATTTCATAAGTAGATACATTTTAATTTTTTTTTTTCAAAATCATGAAGGAATAATGATGTGTTTTCAACTCTCCGACTCTTCCTTAAGACAGATATCTATACCAACTTTTTATTAATTTGTAACCAGGTGTAGCTGTAGAAGTCCTAACCTCTAAACTAGTAAATTGTAATTGTGTCAACAGTAACAGACAACAGTTTGTGGGTAACACAAACATATTTCCTTAATGTTATGGCTAACATGAACTAATCATAGTGCAAAGGTAAGGATGGATATTGTATCCCTCTCTGAGCACTCTGTTGCAGTAAACTTGCCTTATAACTTCTGAGCTTTCCTATGTTGAGAAATCAGTGTCTTGTTTCTACACTGAGTGAAAAAAATGGGCTGAATAATTTGGAGAACTGACAGCCTGTGGGCTGCAGGGAAATTTATACTTCATGTTGTTGTGATTTATTTTTCTAGACTTAGTGGTCGTTTGGTAGACTGAGGAGGAACAGCAGGTCAGTAACTAATGCCACTATATGCCTGCAAGTTCTTTGTATCTGCCTTACCCTGCAGTCCAAGTGAAATACACAGGATAGAAATTACAAAAGGCTTAAAGACTCTTAACAAATTACTGTTCTGCTTTTGGCTCCATACGTTCTTTGCTATTTACCATGACCTATTAATGAGAGGGAGGGTTTGTTACATATTTGTTTAGACCCAGCTGCGCCCTTAGGTCATGGTATCACAGTGCACTTAAATACAATTTTACACGCCAAATCCATTTTCCTTACCGTGTCTCATGACCATTCAGCATGTGTATCCTACATCATCACTACGAAGTGAGGATCTCCTTTTAGGATAGCTATAGTAAAAAAAGTTATTTGTATGAACAGGACAGTGTGGGCAACACTTGTGTGTTGCTACAGCACATTTGAATTTTTTGATTGTGCCTTGAGATCTACTTCTCTTAATCTGTTTGGACAAATAAAGGAAGTAAAGCCTAGGCTGCTTCTTTGCCAGTAGAGAACATACAAACGTTAGTTGGCTTACATTTTCACAAAGCAGCATTTTCCTTAGTTGTTCCATTTAAGAATGTTATCTGTCATTTATATCAAACTTTGTTCTAACTGAAGAATGATGATCTTATCGAACAGTGTGTTCAGGTGCTGTCCACTACTGTGGATGTAGGTACTGGCAGTATACAAGATACTCCTGAAAAAAAATATTGCATGCATCATTTTCATTATTAAAATGCTGTTAAAGTTATTCTTCCAGGGTTAAAGCTATACTTCCTATAAGCTTATAGAATGCCCTGTTCCTTTTTAAAGACTAAAGAACTTCCTATCATCACTGATGTCTGTTCTAGCAATTTAATATTTATTTTTTGCATTTGGCTACATACTAGCTAACTGACCTCATCAGTTGTCATTAGAGAAAGATAACTACTCAGAAGACCTGAATTACTTCATGATTCGTCTCTTTTTTCTTTTTTTCTTCTTTTTTATGGCAACCTATTATTTTTCATGGCATATTAATGCCTCATGGAGTGTGTTAGAAGGACAGAATTTATACAGGAGACTGGAAATGCTATTAACCTCATTCTGGTTTCATTCACATTCTGACTTCCAAACATAAGCATTAGCCTGCCCATGCTTCTACCAAAAAATCCCATTTACCCAGAAGACTGAATTGTCTGCTGCTAATTAATTTTGATTTTTGGAGTTTCTGCTTCCAGTAAGGATGAGGAGACATGAGAGATGTTCATGTTACAGCTATTTGGAATCCAAATACAGGATTGAGAAATCTCAGGATCCCATATTCCAAACTTCTTCCTAAATATTTTAATCTCAAAGTCAAGCAACATGTTTAATGTAATTGTGACAAGAAATTGTTGATTGTTGACAAGCATCTGTTTCAGATTTACTGATGTCAGTCATTGTTGTGCTTGACATAAAAAGTTACTGGTTTGATTTTTTGAAAAATATGCTTAATTTCCTGCTTAGTCGCATGACTTGCTGTATTGGTATCTCATGCAAGTTTGGATTCAGTTTTGGATAACAGATATGATGACTTTCTAGCTAATGAAAATTAAATATCTGTATGTGTAGTGTAACTTTTAACTTTTACAAATTGACATAATGAGAAGACTATTTAGATAAGTTGAAGAGTTAATTGAGGAAATGCATCTATCACTGAAGTTTAAAACCTGGAATCACAGGAATTTCTTTCATATATAAGAACTACAGGAATATTGGTGGATCTGTAGCATGAGATATCTTGGAAAGTTTTATGTGTTGCAATCTGGTTTTATCTGATTCCACTTGAACTGGTTTTGTTTCCTTCTAACTCATAAGCAACAGGGTTTGAAGTTGTTATTCATGATGCAGACTTCACCACTGGAACATGCAAGTTGTATTGCTTAATTCAAGTGTTGATAAAATGTGTATTTTACTTATATCTGCATAAACATGAATGTAAGTGAATGAAATTAAACTGAAGCTACATTGTCTTTAAACAAACTCACAGGCCATAATTTTTTGAAAGTGAGTTGTTAGAATCAACCGCCTGCATAGGAGTGACAGCTCTTCCATTATCAGGTGAAGTCAGGGGTATTAGAGGGTCAAGGTTGAGTGATGCATCATTAGATACTGAGACAAACCCATTCAATCACACACTTCAGTTCCTTGGCACTGGGGCCACCTTAAATATTGCTGAGTGTTCCAGAGACTTGGAATACAGCTACATCTGAGAAACTAGGCCCCCATAGAATTATTAATTCTGGGATCTTCCCAATAATCTTTAGTTTTGAAACCCCACTGTCTTTCAGCATCCAGAGAAAGACAGATAATGCATAAATCCTCAAAAGACATGGTCTGTCCTATATGTCTGTTATTCCCACAGCCATCTGCAAAGTTAGATTCTTTTAAAGGACAAAAATCCCAGTTTAAAGAAGATTAGTTCAGTGATTGAAGTAGTATCCAATTCAAAGATCAAAGGAACTCACAGGCTAATTTTATTCAAAGTAATTTTAAATTGTTTTTCAGCTTGACCCTAAACATCACCATTTGTTGAAGGCAGATGAGGATCAGGCATACGCTAGCTAACTTCAACTTGGAGATACAAAGATGCATAAAAATTTGCACAACCATTTAAAAAAAATATTTTAAACACCAACACAAGACATGCCTAAAAGAAAATAAATAATTAATAAATAAATAAATAAATAAATATATACATATGTACCTGATAAGCTCAATTAAAAACCCACAGAAATTAAGGGGAATCTCTTTTGACAAGGGTGTGCCTTTTGAGGCCATGCAGGAAAATTTATGTGCATTAGGCTGTGGCATAATCTCATAGGTTTTAGAAACAAAGGAGGGAAGAAAATTTTTTTCTAATTTAACTAGAAGAAAACCCATGGAAAATATAGCATGGAAGAATCCTTCAGTTGAAGGAAGAGGACAGTTCTATTCAGTCACGTGCAGTTAGAATGAGTAATGATTTATGCTGTATAAAGTGAATAAATATTTCTGGATTAATAAAAATATATATATATATATATATACATATATACCTGATAAGCTCAATTAAAAACCCACAGAAATTAAGGGGAATCTCTTTTGACAAGGGTGTGCCTTTTGAGGCCATGCAGGAAAATTTATGTGCATTAGGCTGTGGCATAATCTCATAGGTTTTAGAAACAAAGGAGGGAAGAAAAATTTTTTCTAATTTAACTAGAAGAAAACCCATGGAAAATATAGCATGGAAGAATCCTTCAGTTGAAGGAAGAGGACAGTTCTATTCAGTCACGTGCAGTTAGAATGAGTAATGATTTATGCTGTATAAAGTGAATAAATATTTCTGGATTAATAATTTATGAAATTTTCCATGGTCAAATAATTTGGTGTGAGGGAGGAATACATGTAAGCTTTTATAAAATAAATATGACAAGGTTTTCCTCAATGAGTATTTCAAGCAGCTGTATGTTTTTCTATTTCCAGCTGCTGCTTCTCTATTGTTGATACATTCGCAGCTGAAAATTTGCATGGGAAGATTTGCCTGCTCATTCCTTCCATCTTCTTCCTGGTGCAGAATGCTTTCAGATTTTCAGAAATCTACCAAATGTTCTTTGGGAACCCAGTCTGTAGGAGACTTGACTTGTCTTTGGCCTTAGTCTCCCTACAACTTGGAGCTCCTCCTGGTTGTTCACCATTCTTGCAGGATTAAGAGTGTTACTCCTCAGCAGAGTTGTGCGTGTATATGTTGGGTTGGTTTCCTTGAAGTGAAGTATTTATTTCCTTTAAAAATGTGCTTATTCTGCATTTAATGGGAGAAAATCCTTTAGCCAGTGCAATAAATGAAAATTAATTAAAATGCAATTAAGTCAATTTATGACAGACTCTTATCTTTAAAAAATTCAGGCTATTATTCAGAGGAAATTAGGCATAGTCTCTCTATAATTAGTGAAAAAAGTATATTGAAATGGATCATGTGTGTTAGAGGCTGCCAAAATACTTGGTTTAAAAACAAAGATCCTTGAGGGAATGTCCCAAACTCCCAGTTTTATGAAGCTTCAGAATTTGTCTGTAGATCTTTGCATTACCAGGTCGGCATAATTACAGGGATTAAACTATGCCCGTAAGGCTGCCTGTTTTCTCCTGGTGCTTTTTTCCCTCACACATACTCTGCTCCTGCTAATGCCAATGCAGCTTCTGGTTCTGATAGTGGGAGTCCTATAATACAAGAAGCTCCGGGCAGCTGCCAGTGCTTTGAATACCGGTTGTCTAAACCTGCTCCGAGCAGGTCTATACACAGTAACCATGTAATGCTGGGGTTTGGAAGATAACTTTGCATTCTCTACTGCAAGGTTCATCCCAGTGAATCAGTATCAACAATCATTATTTCTCCCTTAATTTCTTCACTCCCAAAAGGTTAACCCCCACTGTCCATGTGCAGTTTTCCCTTTGTTTCAAGATTCTTTTAAGGCTACCACTTTGCTTCAGTGAAGTGCTGATTCTGTGTCCAATTCAAGGACTTTTCTTAGAATCACAGAATTGTAGAATGGATTGGGTTGGAAGGGACCTTAAAGATCATCTAGTACCAGGCCCTCTGTCATAGGCAGGGACACCTTCCACTAGACCAGGTTGCTCAGAGCTCCATCCAAGCTAGCACTGAACACTTCCAGGGATGGGGCAGACACAGCTTCTCTGGGCAACCTGTGCCAGTGCCTTACCGCTCTCACAGTGAAGAATTTCTATGTGATAGCTAATCTGAACCTTCCCCCTTTCAACTTAAACCCATTACCCCTTGCCCAGTCACTACATATCCTTGTCAAAAATCCCTCTCCAGCACTTTTCAGGTGCTGGAAGGCTGCTATAAGGTCTCCTCAGAACAGCATTCTCTCCAAGCTGAACAACCCAAACTCTCTCAGCCTGTTTTATAGGAGAGGTGCTCCAGCCCTTTGATGTTTCTGCCACTCCACTGGACTCTCTCCAGCAGGTCCACATAATTTTTATGTTGGGGGTCCCAGAATGGGACACAGTAATCCTGGTGGGCTCTCACCAGAGCAAAGTAGAGGGGTAGAGTCCCCTCCCTCCCCTGCTGTCCACACTGCTTTTGATGCAGCCTAAGACATTCTTGTGCTTCTGAGCTGTCAGTGTACATGGACAGCTTCTTGTACGCCAGCATCCCCAAGTGCCCCATTCCAGGGCTGCTCTCATTCTGTTCTCTCCCCAGCCTGTACTTATGCTGGGGATTGCCCTGCCTCAGGTACAGGATCTTGCACTTGGCCTTTTTGACCTTCATGGGGTGTGCACACCCCCACGTCTCCAGCCTGTCCAGGCCCCTCTGGATGGCATCCCTTCTCTGCAGCACGTTGGCTGCCCCACACAGCATGGTGTCTGTGGCAAACTTGCTGAGGGTTTGGTCCCACTGTCCTTGATCCCACTGTCCTTGTCAGCGACAAATCTTGAACAGCACCACTGCCAGTACCGACCCTTGAGGGACAGCAATTGGCACTGGTCTCCATTTGGACATTGAACACAACTCTTCTAAGTGCAACCATCCAATTTCTTGTAGACTGAGAGGCATTAATCCATGCCTCTCCAACTTAGGGACTAAAATGCCATGTGTGGCAGTGTCAAATGCTTTGAATAAGTTCAGGCAGGTAATGTTGGTTGCCCTTCCCTTGTCCACCACTGCTGTAATCCCACTATAGAAGGCCACCAAATTTGTCAGTCACAGTTTGTCTTTAATGAAGCCATGTTGTTTGTTATTAATCCCCTCTATTTTTCACTCCCTTTGCAAAATTTCCAGGAGAATCTATTCCATGATCTTGCCAGACACAGAGGTGAGGCTGACTAGCTTGCAGTTCACCAGGCCTTCCTTTTTTCCCCTCTTTTAAAAATGGGGATCATGTTTTTTGGTTTAATGGGAATTTCTTTAGATTGTCGCAACTTCTCTCATTGGATGCATAGTTGGCCTTTCATCTGCCAGTTCCCTTGAGTGCATCTCATCATGTCCCATGTACCTGTGCACCTTGAGTTTCCTTAGATGGTCTCAAACCAGATCCTCTCCACGGAGATTGGTTCTTCATTCTCCCCAGTCCCTGCCTTTACCTTCTGCAGCTTGGCTGGAGCACTTCCTGGTGAAGACTGAGGCAGAAGAGTAATTGAGTACCTCAGCTTTCTCTGTGTTCTGGGTAGTCAGGTCTTCTGTTCCTATCTGAAGAGGATCCATATTTGCCTTAGTCTTCCTTTCATCACTAAGGTACCTATAGAAGATTTTCTTGTTGTATCAGGGATTTCATTTTTATAGAATCATACAATCTGTCTGCCCAGGCAATCTCTTTGTATTCCTCAGAGTCTGTCTCTCCTTCTTTCTGTGCTCTTTAGGCTCTCTTTTTGCGTTTGAGTTTGTCTAGGTGCTCTTTGTTCATCCATACAGGCCTCCTGGCAATTTTGTCTGACATGATCTTTGTTGGGATCACTCCTGAGTCTGGAGGAGGTGAATCTTGAATATTAACAAGCTTTCTCTCTTTCCTCCAGGATTTTATGCCATGGTACTGTACCAAACAGATCCTTCAAGAGAGCAAGATCTGCTTTCCCAAAGGTGAGGGTAATGAGTTTCTCCTGCCCCTTCCTTGTAGCCTAAGGATCTTGAAGTTCACCACTTCATCATCACTGCAGCCAAGGCTGTCCTGGAGCTTCCCATTCTACACCAGTCATTCCTTGTTGGTGAGAACAAGGTCCAGGATAGCACCTTTCCCTGATGGTTATTCTGCAGCCAGGCCTCTGTAATCTTTCTTGATACTCCTCAGTCTTCTCCTGGCTGTGTCACTGCTGCTGTATCATGTGGAACAGCAGCAGTGTGTAATAGTCAGTGGACTGTGCAAGGCTCAGCAGCCTATCAGTGATGTCTCTCCTATGACTGCCCTGTAAGAGCACCTCTCTAGAGAGTGTGTCAGGCCTCTCAGTACCTCTGAACCTCTCAGAAGTCACCTACTGCTATCACCCCTTGCCTTTTCTTAGTTGTGCTGGCTGTGATGTGGGACCAGATGGGTCTGCCTTACTGCTTGTTATATGGGGAGCAGATGGGGATGCCTTACTCAGGCCTGGTGCTGCTCCTGATCTGGCAGGTCTTTCTTCTCAGTCTGCAGGGTGTTGAAGTGATTCTGCAAGGGCATCTCAGGCTTGGGGAATTCTCTTCTTTCTGTGGGTCCCTGCTGTTGCAAGCTTCCATTCTCCTGTGTTATCACCCCCCTTCCTTCTGTGTGTATTGCATCCTCTTTCTTCCCTGCTCCCCTGTTGCAGCATGTTTGAAAATTGTGAAGAGTAGTCTTAGAGTAGGGGGATGCTGAGTAGAGGCTTTAATGCATCAGATAAATAAGCCTGTACTCTGCTTTCTTTCTCTCCTTTCATATTTTGACTTGGCTGTACTGAAGATAAGTTGTGTTCTGCTACTGAACTTTTTAACAGCGAGAACAGATGAAGTTGGCAAGTTATTTAGAAAAATGCTCTATTCCACCTCTGGTTTTATCAATTATTATTACATACTTTTCCTTTGTCAGAAAATGGTTCTTTCAACACTTTTATGTTTGGTGGCATTTGATGTATTGCCAGGTACTTAACCTGTTGGTTTTTTAGATCATAGGGTCTGTGGAAAAATCTACAAAATATTAAAAAAAATTAATGATATTATTTTTTCTCTCTTTCAGCTTACTTTTTTCTTTCACAGTAAACTTAGTGTAAAATGAGATGTGACATCGAAGGTACTTTATGGGCAGATTGTCAGAATCTTGTGCTGCAAGTTTCTCATGTTAGTTCTGCAAGCTCTACACATCTCTGCTTTCAGTTTCAATGGTGGATTTGTCAAATGGGATATTAACTTCCAGCAGCAGCCTGTTACTGCTGCAAAGCATAGTCTTGCCTGTGTTTGAATTTATTAGATTTTGGGTCATCACAGCATGCGAAGTCCAGGCTCTTTGGGTTAGTGACACAACCAGGATATGAAGCTTTGAAGTAATGCCTCCCTTGGCATAAGTCCAGAATAAGCTGCATTTCATACACTACTCTCCAAAAAAACAGGCTTTGTTATGACAGAAGTGATTGTGTGAGGCATCAGATTGGCAGGTCAGAGAGCATCGACATTAACACACCCTGATTTTGTCTGCTGACAAAGCTGTTTAGTTTAAATCTTGTTTATTTTATGTCATGTCAGAGTATAAAAACCCTCTACTGATGTGAGTACACAGGCACGCAAACATTCTGTAGAATATGATCCCAAATATAAGCAGTTTTCAGTTCAGAAAAAAAGTATTGGAAAAGTTGTTATTTTAAGAAAATTCAGAGATTATTGCAAAAGTTTTGAAATAACTACATTGACTCATAAGAGATCTGTAAGATAATGAGAAAGTTATATATGACCATACAAGCTTCATAAGATTTATAAACTAAATTCTAAAGGCAGAAAGAAAGGTTTAGCAAATACAAAACAGGAGAGTAAATTTTTTTTTTCTGTACATCCATGAATTTTTATGAAATACGCATTTGAAACTTGCAATTTACTTTTCATTTTGAAGAATTTACACTTTTTCCCTACCTGAGATGCGTAAATCGAATAGAATTCACTGATAATATTCTCAATGTAGATTTTAGAACTTTTCCTTAAATACAATTCCAAAGGGAGTCTTTGAAATGTAGTGTCATTCATGTGTCTTCAACGTGGCAGTTTCCTCAGATGAGAGGAATTGGTGGAAAACAGGCTTTCATTTGTGTGAGATAACTCACATGCTAGTTGTAATGTTAATTAAAGACACAAGTGTTTGCAAGGACAACAAAAGATGCTCTCTTATGGTATTTTGAAATGTGATGAAGTGCTTGGCATCAGAATGTGTTCTGTTTATGTAATACGGAAAAAATGTTCTTTTCTATCTTCAGTACCTTTTTTGGAGGATTCTTCGTTGTGTATTTTGAAGTGGCTTGATCATTGATAGCAAGGTAAAACACCTGAAGGAGGCTTCATTGTGCAACCTCAGCTTTGAAAGATTTTACTGAACCCCAGCTTCTTCGAAGATTACCTGCAAAATATTGAAATACCAGGTTGTCTGGTGACAATGAATGCACTTACGTTAAGTAACAAATGCAAACAACGTTTCCTTTGCTTTTCTTCTCATTCTTAAAAATCTGGCGGAAAAAACTCCAAACTAACAAAACTCCAGAATGTTGATATGAACTCAAGGTGTCAGGTTTGAATACAGAGTTTGGAAATGAAAATTAAAGGTCCATTTGGCAGCTGCAGCTGACAACGTCATTTGTTCAGTAAAGCACGTTTGGTGTTGTGAATGACTGACCTAGTAAATATGTCCCAGATGGTTATCAGCTCTCTTTACACTTATTAGACTCTTACATTTCACTCCTGTCATTCTGACTGCTTTATAAAACCATGTACATGGTTAGAGAAATAAATTAAAATATCTCTCCTAGTTTGTTTAAAATAAGTGAAAAGAAAACACCAAACAACCATATAACAGTCAAAGTGTGCACTGTGGGTAAGGTGAATTGGAGGAGTCTGTCTCCAGTTTTGTAATGACTACCACTTTCCTCCTGAAAATCTGTCTCCTTGGCAAATCCACTGTCCCCAAAAATACTGTCTGCAAATGTTTGTGTGAATGGAAATAGATTACAAGAAGGTGGCAGTGTGATTTCTAAGTATGAAAGAAGCTGCTAATGTATTTTGTAACAGCAAATGTGGGTGTTTAAGTCTCTTCCTTTGTAATCACTTCTTCGTTTAGGTGAATGTGGGAAAAAAGGAGAAACCAAACAAAATGAGTTTAAAATTAAGTCACTTGAGAATATGATTCCACTGCAGTGTATAAGATACAGCTCCAGATCATCCACACTCTCTCATGGATTTTATTGATGCTTTGGTAAGAAATGTCCTGAATACGTTACTGCTTTGTGACAAATAGTTAAGAAACACTGTCTCTGCTCTGCAGCTGTTATAGACACAAAACTACAAACTTGGCTTTTGTCAGAGTTTTTTTTAGATCTCATAGCCTAAGGGGTAGAAATCCACTTACATTACTGTACACTGTATGGTGAGACTGATATCAAAATGTTTTACATAACAGTGTGAAGCTTTTACATAAATTTTGGGTTTCTATTTTAGATCAAACAAATCACACATAAAGATTGTACAATTCCCACAGACACCTTTCCAAGAAGTTCCTTTATGCAGAGATGGAGAGGAGGCAAGATGTTGGCATAGCTGTTGACCTAAAAACCTGCTATGCCAACATATTGTCATCTTTCCTGTCTGTTTGCGGCAGAGGGAAGTTATACATTGTAGTGGGCATTTGGAACAGCTTTAGTCTTTATAGATAACTTGTCATTTTTCTGGCCCTGCTTTTGAGTCAATGAGACAAGTGTTTAGTAGTTACCTAACAACCAAAGGAGGGACAGAACTTGACTTGGATTTTTTTATTACTCAAATGGCAAACAGCTTAATGTGCTCTGAAAAAGTTAGTGTGGAGATGCAGAAAGAAAGGGGCTTGAGTGGCCATCGGGGGACTGGACAATGATTGAGTGTTTTTTCTGTCTGACTTCTACACATTTGCAGAGAGGTCATGAGTTGTCTGCATATGAGTATTTCTGTTTACATAATTTTTTCCTTTTCTGATTTATTCTCCATCCCTGTGTACTTTTTGTGTTTGTCCTTTCTGTTAAGAGCCATCTAGTAAAACGTGTTGGACAATGAGAATACAGTGGTATTCATAATACATTGGTAGTTATAAAATGAATACACATCCGTTAATGAAATGTTGTAGCTGCATTTCATTGATCTATTTTCAATACTAATTACAAAAAATAAAACAGTAAAACTTGATGTACAAGGTCACATAATTACTGAATGGAGAATGCCATGAAAAATATAAATTCTATGTAGCAATTCCATCATCGTGTACTTATTCTATGTAAGGTGTTACTTCACAAAAAATAGAATTTTGCTTTGAGAATCTAAAATTAGAGGCTGGATCATGAATGGCAGTGCTACTTAGAAAAAACATAATGAAAGAGAACTTGATTCCACATTGCGTACACAAAATTCTAAAGTACGCATGAGTTCTAACTCATTCGTGTCACTGAAGTACTGCATTTGATTTGTATATTTAAAAAAAAAAGTTAATTTTGATTAGGCTATGTCATTGCCAAACCTAACTTTGGGTTACTATCTGCACTCAAATGTTCTTACTATTTTCAGCTATTTAATATTCAGTTTTTTATAGCCTCTACACTTAAGTCATGTATGTATCTGTAGTGACAAATCTTTCAAGTGATGCCTAAACTTTTATTTATATATATATATATATGCTTATTGTATATAACACATTTTAGTCTTTTAGTGCACTCAGGATGACAAACATGGAGTAGCACACCAAATATAGTTGTAGAAAATTCCATCATTCTAGCAAACATAGAGAATTATCCTCTCCTGATCGATGTTGAAATTAATTGGATATTTAAATAACAAGGTCTGAAGGCTAAAACACATCACCTTTGTTTTAAAAGCAGGATAGAGACAGAAATGAAAATTCAGCTCCCCTATTGTGCCAAATCAACCACAGATCCACAGAGCAGCTGTCATCTTTCTTGTGGCCAGGTGACTTCTTGCTCTCAAACAAGTAGTGTCCCCTCATTTGAACACCCAGCCTGTGATACTGAACCTCGTGCTACTGTTCTAATAAGCAAAATAAATATTACTTGGTTTTCTGAAAGGAAAATAAAGGTGAGAAGATACTTAACCTGTTAAAATGAATTAAGGAAAAATGGAGGCAGGGATTTGATATTGGAAAACAATTATTATGGTCTGGTCCTTGTAGAGAGATATTAATGTTTGGCTTAATAAACAAGTTTTAAGTAAGAATAAGGCACTTAGAATTACAGCACAGTGTGGTATAGTATGTTGTTTGCCTTGAATTTACTTTGGCATGAGTAGCTGAATTTTCTGGAGTTGTACACCAATAGTTGCAAACTTTCATCTAGAGATATTTCTGGCTGGAATAATTTTCTTAGTAATTTTCCTACTAGCATATACAGTGAAAATAATGTTGATTACAAACCTGTGTTTTAGTTATTGCCTAACAGTCCTTACTTTAAACCAAGGGTTTCTGAATTTCCCATTCTCTACCAATTAAACTAGTTCATCAGAAGCACAAACAGAAGATGGGAGGCTGCAGTCCTCAGCAGAAGCTGAGTCTCAACAAGATAAGAACAGTTACTGGCCTGTCTGTGGGGTCGTGGGAAAACAATCCTATAAACTGTTAGGAGGCCCCAGACCAAAAGTTGCCATTGAACCAAAAGGCAGGTGCAGGGCACATAAGAACAGATGCATAAATTCTGAGGCAGTTAAAGCCCATGGGTCTTGGTACGCGGTCCCTTAATAGATTAACCGGGCTCTAGCTGTCCTATTGGTGTACCATTCAGTTTTTTGGTTATTTTTGCCTGCAGCTGCATGACAGAAACTCTGCTGTGAGGAACCTAGAGTGGAGAAATTTCTTTTTTAACATTTCCATTACACAGGGCAATTTTTAGTAGTACACGTGTAGACCCTAAACAGTACTGGGCCTTATGCTCAACAAACTACACAGCATAAGCATATTCTATGATAAGACAGAAGTTATGGCAAAATCTTACTATTTCTGTAGGAAACAACTGTGCTTTAGGAACAATATGTCTGTGATACTCTAGATACTCTAGACTGTCTACTACATCATAGGAAACATACTCAAGAGGTGTACTTCAAATAAAGTGTAACTGATTTACTTGTTTTGTGCATATAAACTTTAAATTTATGTTAAAGGTGATCTCATATGTTGAGAAGAATGATAAATAGTGCAGAAAAGAGCTGAAGAAGAACAGGGAAAATTATTCATATCTTTCTTGCCAAATACAAGACTGGGCAGAATTATAAGGAAGGGGAAGGCAAGGGCCTGGGGTGAGATTCTGACCTTGCTGGTGTCAGCACAGCTATTGTTCCATCTTTGTTTAGGATGAGGATACAGACATGGAATTGAGTTCATTGTTAGCAAAGTCTGGTTTAGAACATCTTCTATGAACCTCAGTCCTTAACAATGCTCAGTTGTTGTGCTTCACTTACCATCCTAACACTAGCACTTACATACTCTGTCCTGATTTGTGACAGAAGTTATGTCTACAGGAGTAGAGGGAACTTGGAGGCCTCTTTGTGTTGATAAAAAAAGAGGAGAATTAGTCCAGGAGGGAGCTGGGCAATGAAACATGTAACTACTCTGCCAGGCAGCCCAGTGGATGTTCTTCATTAATCATCAGCATTCAACACCAGTTGACCAAGTTTGCTCCTGTGACCATGGAAATGTACTATGAATATAACACATGTCCAAAATAAGAAAATGCTATGAACTGGAGAGGGGGAAGGCAGGAGAGGCAAAGGTAACTGAAAACTAGTAACACAAAGTATCTTCTGTAAAAGAGGAAGCAAAGACACTTGAATTTTCCAGTGATTCCATTATCCTCTACTCTGCATCTGGTACTTAGAATCTCTATCTGATTTCGTGTGACTACATGTTCTGTATAGCACTGACTTTACTCTGCCCTGCTACCTGATAATTGCTAACACAATTGAGACATGCAGTTAGGCAAGAAAAAACACAGAACAAAGGTTTCTCTTGTTTCATATTTTTTTGATCATAGCACAAGTAACAACAAACTGCTTGTTTTAGTGTGTTGACTTGTCTGGAGAGTAGCAGTGAGGACTCTTCTGGAAGACAAAGGCCTATCCTCATCCAGACCAACTGCAAAACATCTTTTCAAAAGGGAGATTGTAACTGTTCACTCACAGTGCATAAGTCAAAACAAGAAGTAGTTCTCAGATGATGCGCACTATTGGAAGCTGTTTGTCAACAGCACTGTTTACTTCTTACTTTGGAATTTTTTTCAGTAAATGACAAAGACTTTGCTGATCTGCCATAAAGAATGAAATTTAAAGGATGGAACACAAAAAGGCAAAGCTACGTCTCAAAAAAATCAGTTGGAATCTAGGTTGACCGCTGGTACATATTCCTTAAAATATTCTCTTTCATAATCAGGTAATTTCTTAGATTATTTTCCCAGAGTATGCTCAAGCTACTACTTGATGAGTACTCAATTTTTGATAGCTCCATTGACAAATGTCCCTGGAATTAAGTATTTTGGATGTACTTAGATGCAGTTTAGTTCATAGTGTCTGACAACTCTGTAGATAATTTCTTCAGTAATTCAGAGGTAAATTGCAATATTTTTGTTAGCTGGTTTCTACCATATTAAATCATTATTAAGACGAGGTATGTATTTAAGTTGTGGGATCTCACTTTTTGTATTCACTGCTGCATTTTTATTCTTTCAGAGCTAAAAAGTTTTCCAGTGCTGAAACACATGGCTGACTGCAGAGTAAGAAAAAGGAAAAGGAACATAATTGAGTAGGAAATGGGATGAAACTCTATAGTTACTGCCATTCCAAGGAGAAAAAGTTAGGCTTACTTAAGAAAGATGATACAAAGTTAATAATGGTACTAAAAGAGTAGGTCTGCTTGCTCAAGAACAAGAAGAGACTGATAAAAGTTGGCATGTACAAAAGGAAAAGTATTGCAAAGCTCTTTCCTCCTTTTCCATCACATGATGAAACTTGCTTACATCTTCTGCTGACCTGTGTGCATACAGGGAGATTTATTGGTTGATTCATAGATAGGTAAGTGTATGTGCCCACAGTAGCAATTCTGAAATACAATGTTAAGAATCTACTAAGGTATTTTAAAATTAACACAGCACCATGCCATTTTTTTATTATCTTTCCCACATCAACATTAGTCTCTCCTGAACCACAATAAACACAAAAAAAGCACACAAGTGTGAATAAGTGTCTTTCTTACACAGCACAAACCCCACCACCCCAACCCAAAACTACAGTTTCTCTGAATAAATTCCATGTTTCTTAAACCCCTGTCTTACAGTCAGAAAACTGGTTAATAAATTCACAACACTCATAAGATACTGTAAATCAAAGCATAGGAGATTTCTCGTATCTGTCTTCAAATGTCTCTTGTTCTTCTCCAGGTGTGTATCTGAGCTACTTTTAACTCACGTGGTACCTCCTCAGGCAATATACCAGATTTACTCAGGTAACCGTTAGCTGAATGGTCAAATTGGGCTCCTGGCTACTCACTTATGTGGGTATCCCAATTCCAGGCACAATATATATAATCCAGCAAACTGATGTGATAATTCCTCTACCAACTGCTAAACTGTTTTCCAGAAATATCCCAAGGAACACTGCATACTCCTCTGCTTCCATCTTCTGCTGAATTTATAGAACATGGTCTAAGAACTAATCTGTGTATCTATTTAACAGTGTTTGGATGAGCATATTCTCATAATGGAACCATAAACAAGTCAAAATTGACTGAAAAAGCCCATCCAGAATCTGGGTATCTTGAAAAGTCTCCAGAGCAGCATGCCTTCTGAGCCCAGGGGTAACCTTGCTAAACCCTCACGTGTGAGAGCTAGACAGTTGCTTTATTGAAGTGCCCAGATCTGCTGAAATGGTGGCAGAGATGTATCACGAGGCACGAGGTCACATCCCTTTTTAATACTACCTTCTTTGACTTCAGGAAGAGTCAAAGGATGGATGAAGAACAATGCAAACAATAAATACATGTAACTTCAATACTGTTAAGGAAGTTTACTTGAATAATTGTGATTTTATGCATACTGGTGACATCATGTCTTTTCAGTACACGACATATGGGTCTTCAGGGCAGCAGACTTCCCTCTCTCTTTTCCGTTCTAGAACCAGGGAAAAAAAGTTATTTCCTAAGGGAAAGTTCTGCACAGTAACCAGCACCCTCTTGTGTTCACGGCGAGCAGAGGCCAAACCCTGTGCCAAGTAACTCCAGATCACTCCTGAGCTTCATCCTGGAGCACCTTCCACAGCCTCAAGCCTGACATAACAGCAGGAGCCTGAAGTCGTATACATGTTTCTCCAATAGCTGCTGGCTATTGCCCAGACAGGAAACCAGTAATTAGCACGGCTTTATATGCCTTAATTTTCTCAAACATCATCAGAAATATTCTGATAACAAATAATCTGAACAACTTCTGCCCCAAGACTTTCTTTTGAGCTACCACGAGGTTCAAAGAAGCTTTCCAAGAAGCTTGGGTGTTTCTCAAAATAGAGTTTACACAATGTCTTCAACAGAAGCTGGGAAGTTTTCTATGGCTCTTCAGATCTTTACTCAGCTTTACTTGGTTAAGGATATATGAGCTATAAATAGTCCTGTAAGTAGAGTAATATCAATGAAATGGCATAAGTAAATCCAAATCAGAACAAATATGCAGTTTGGCTAGGGTAAAGTACTGGTATCTAAATAAAAGGACAACTGATGCTACCACCAGTGGATCAGTTCTTCAGCCACTAAACTGTCCCTGAAGTGTGTTCTTGTTTATGGTATTTTCCTGTTTGGATTACTTTGTACAGAAATTCAGAATTGCACATAGCTTGCATACAGTTCTCTTAATAGCTGCAGAGCTTAATACATACAGGTAGTGTGTCATAGCTCTGAATCCATGTGCCCACCTTCCAGAGGAAGTCAAAATCCATGAATTCCTCACCTTATTAACCTATAAAGTAAACTGGATAGCAGCCACAGTAGCCCTAATTGTAGGACCCATGTTTAGACAAGGGCCTGCAAATAGGAGAAATATAGCCATGACCATGTGCCACCCAAACCAGGGTTAGCTAAACCACATAGTGACTTAATGAGATTTCTATATCCAGCACACACACACACACACACACAAAAAAAAAAAAAAAAAAAAAAAAAAAAAAAGTTACTCAAGAACCATTATTCCTTTTTTTCACCCTTTTTCTCTCAATGTTCTTGGGTCCCACACTTGGGCACCAAAATCTGTCTCAGTTTGAAAGACAGGTGTCTGCTAGGGAAGGCAGGAGCCTCCCTTGGAATGGAGGATGTAAACTCTCTCCCTCTGAATTATTATAAGTTTGAAATGAAGGGCCTCTCAGGCAAAGACACTGGAGCAGGACTATCAGCTCTTTGGTGGCATGTATTGAAGGAGAATGGAAGAGCAGCGAGCTCAGGTCAGCACTGAGCAGCCCCTGGAGCCTGCAGGATGTCTGGGCAGGGCAGGGCAGGGCAGGGCACGGGACCCAGCAGCAGAAGGAAAGCAGCTCCCAGCTGGGTTATGGTGGTGGCAGCAAATTCCTTCCCCCAAGGTGCAAGTCCAACCGTCCTCCTCCAACGCTCAGTGAGAGAGAAGAGCACCCAAATCCTCAGCCCCAACTTTTTCCTGCCTCTGCTCTTGCAGTATCTCTGTTCCCCCCTCATCCCTTCCCCCCGAAGGGAAACTCCCAAAAAACAGAGGAGTACCATCTCAGATACCCAGCCATCAGCACTTCCTAGCTAGCAACTAAACGGGAAAAAATTCCACAAGTAACAAGGAAAGAAAATGAAAGAAAAACCCAACGCCTGACAGGCTGATAAAAAAAGAGGTGAACAAATGCATGATTGCTCTGTCAGAGCTTTTTGGAAAAAGCAGATGAGTTTCTAGCTGATACAACAGAGAAGAGTGTACCTGAACGTAGGTACACAGTTCGTGGATGCGGCTGAGCCTCATCCCCAGTGGGCAGAGCTGTGAGCAGCAGGTGAGCAGCACTGACAGCAGTGAGTCTGGAGTGCCCAGGGGCACTGACCAACACCAAAGGGAAGAGGGCACACAGGGGCAATGCATCAACACGAGGGGTGTAAAAGGCTGGGCTGAAGAACAAGAAGGGCAGATGCCTAAAGTGCTCTGAGATTGCATGGTGATACTCTGTGTATCATGGCTGTCTCAACTGCGACGGATGCTGTGGCATATGCTGCAGCACCTGGAAATTGTGTGTCATTAATGAATTCTAAATAGTCTGGAGGTTAGTCAGGGGAAATGTGCTTTAACCAGATCAGTTCAAACGGACCTACTGGAACTCCAGCTCCATAAGGGAGAAAATCAGAACATCTAGTGTAACCACTAACTAGAGTTAATAAGTCTATTGTGAAGAATGGTAGGGTATGTTGTCTTTTTTATACAGTCATGGAATCAATCCTTTGGGGTGGAAGGGACCGTGGGAGGCCAATACCTCCCTGCAATGAGCAGGGACATCTTCAACTAGTTCAGGTTGCTCAGAGCCCTGTCCAACCTCAGCTTGAGTATTTCCAGACTGGGGCACCTACTACATCTCCAGAACATCTGTGCCATTTTTTTTGCCACCCTCATAATAAAATTACTTCCTTGTATCCAACTTAAATTTACCGTCTCAGTTTAAAACCACTGGCCTCTGTCATATTACAGCAGGCCTTGCCAAGAGCAGTGCCCATCTTTATTATAAGCCCCCTGTGAGTACTGAAAGACTGCAATAAGATCTTTCTGTAGTCTTCTGTTCCCTGAACAACCCCAGCTATCTCAATCTTTACTCACAAATGAGGTTTTCCATCCCTCTGATCATTTCCATAGCCATCCTCAGAACCTACTCCTACAGGTCCCTGTGCTGGGACCCCAGAGCTGGGTGCAGGTTCCAGGTGGGCTCTCAGCAGAGCAGAGCAGAGGGGCAGAATCCCCTCCCTCCCCTGCTGCCCACGCTGCTTTGGATGCAGCCCAGGACACGTTTGGCTTTCTGGGCTGGGAGTGCCCATGGCTGGGTCATGTCCAGCCTGTCACCCACAGCACCCCAAGTTCTTCTCTCAGGGCTGCTCTCCATCTGTCCATCCCCAGCCTGTGCTGGCACTGGGGGTTGCCCTGACCCAGGTGCAGCACCTTGAACTTGGCCTTGTTAAACCTCATGGGGTTCCTGTGGGCCCCATCTTGAGCTTGTCCAGGTCCCTCTGGACAGCATCCTGCCCTTTAGGAATGTCAGCTGCACCACTCAGCTTGATGTCATCTGCAAACTTGCACTTAATGCCACTCTCTGTGTCATTGCTGAAGATATTTAACAGAACTGATCCCAATACAGACCACTGAGGGACACTGCTTTCCACTGATGTCCATCTGGACATTGGGCAGTTGACCACTACCCTCTTGATGTGACCATCTCCTCATCCACCAAGCAGTCCGCCCATCCAATACATCTCTCTCCATTTTAGAGAGGAGGATGTGATGGGGGACTGTGTTGAAGGCCTTACAGAAGTCCAGATAGGTATCTGTGGCTCTTCTATTGTCACTCCACCACAGAAGGCCACTAGGTTGGGCAGGCAGGAGTTGTCCTTGGTGAAGCTGTGCTGGGTGTTTCAAATCATCTCCCTGTTATCTGTGTGCCTTAGCACTGCTTACAAGAGGTTTTATCTGTCTTCCCAGGCATGGAAGTGAGCCCTCACCACCATCCACTCTCTCTGTGCCAGACCCTGAAATGTAATTTATGGTTCATAGCTGGAACCCACTAGCTTGTTCTTTGCAAGCCAATTCTTTGGATTATTGGTATAATCCCTTCTGTGAATCCTGTAGAATCCTACAATCACAGGGGACTGGAAGACGGGAATTACTTCTGGGACAAAGTCTGGCTCCTGTGTGGTCATGGTCGTTCTGTTACAGTAGTGCCTGCAAGTGAGAATACATTCTGCCTCCCAGGCAAAACAGGCAGGATCTCCAAGTTGCAATCAAGTCAATTACCACATACAAAAGAGTATTTGTCATATACTTGGGAGGAATTAAAAGAGCCACCCTTGAAAGCTTAATCAGTATTTATGTTTTCATTTCCAATCTCATTATGGCTGCTACTGCAGACAGACTGTGTGGAAGGGCTCCAGGCAGGTCCCATACACCTTCTGCACAATCTTGCCAAAATCTGAAGGCCCAGACCTGAGCTGAAAAAGGGCTCACACAGACGGGATGAGGGACTGGGGCAGGGGGGTGTGAAGGAAGGCTGCTCAGGTTCCTGAGTCTCTTTTTGTGCAGCCTTCCTTCCCAGCAGGGGTTGTTACATCTCCTAGAGACCTAAATCTGAAGGGTGACTTGCTGGGAGCTGTAAGGGGCCACAGATTCTCTAGACCGGCAAGGTATGGCTGTGTGTTCCAGATTGCTCTACTGTAAAAAGAAAAAAAAAATTTAAAAAATCCATTCCCCAAAACCCTATTCGTTGCTGTTAAGCTTACACACTCATTTGGACCAGAGACAGCGGCATGCTGAGAATGTCATTCCATTACAACACTGCCACCTCTTGTTCTTCTGCTGGTTTCATTTTTGCCCAGCTCCAATCTGTGGTGGATCCACCACCAGCAGAAAGGCACAAAGTCTCCACTACTTTTGTTAAACTGAAACCTTACAAGGAAGAGCACCTGGCTGGACGCAATATAATGTACTTCTATACAAGTTGCAAAAAAGTAGAATGCTTGAAGACATCCACATATTCTATCAATCAGTGTTGATTAGTCTGTAACTATTTTCTCTGCTAACTCAGAGAATGAGGTACTGGAAGAAATGGGGTGGGGAAGGAGGGGGAAACAAAGCAAACCTACCAAACAACAAGAAAACACCCCAGAATGTGAAAAGCAGCAAAATCCACCTCAGGAGAAAATGTCATGGGATTTGTCCACTATATGTGAAATACATTTTATCCATGCAATGTTATCTCCAAACTCTGTGACTTCTGATGTGAACCTCAGTTTTCCTCTCAGTACTTGTGCAATCTGTTACCCCAGGGACTGCCACCCTTTGGCATATATTTTCCAAATGCTGATTAAAGAAGAGCACTGCCTGCCTCCACCAGGAACACCAAGCCTGAGAATTATGTAGAGCCTTCTGAGGAAGACTTAGCTGCAGATAAATAATGTAAGCTGATTGTCTTTGGGTTTTGACCAGGTGGTCTCTGGGAAGAGGTTTACTCTAGAAGAAGGAGGATCACACTGTGCTCATAGGTATGACATGGGGAAAGCCCACAGATGGCAAGGAAAAGAGACAAACTGGACAGACTGGCTGGGCCTCTTTGTCCAGCTGCTTGATGTTCAACTAGCTCTTCATTGGGGTTTGACTACTGACACAGATGGGGTTTCTGCATGGATTCCTTGATTTCTAGCACTGTATTTAATTTTTATTTATTTCAGCTAGCAGTTATATATAACACTCCCTTGAATTAACACTTTTTTCTAGACTTGTTCATGATGTCTCTCTATGTTTCAGTCTTCATGTGCAGAGTAGCTGAAAACAGGGGTAATGTTTTAGCCAGCATTATCCTTGGGAGCTGCCAGAAGCCTCTGAAGCTGGTGAGTCCCCCAGGCACACAGCACAGATCCCCTGGGCTGTGGGACCATCTGAAACTGCCCACCACACAGAAAGAGATAACCTGACAATCAGCCTGTCAGGAGCAGTTTTCACAACTTTTTCTAGCTGGAAGATTCAGTCAAAAAGAAAAATTTGTTCTTCAGATGGAGTTGGCAGGAGGCAAGCAGATTTACTGTGGTTGACTTCTAATACAATAGGGCTTGAAGCAGCTGGGTTTTTCTACTTCATACTCAGTAAACACAATAATTCTGAACCACATTTATTGAATCTAGACTTCCTTGCAATCCCCTCTGGTGTCTAAATCCAAGATGAACCCTCAAAATCTGTGCTTCTTCTTTTGGGCAGGTTGTATGCAGGGCCCACCTTGGAAACACTACTCAGGTGAAATCAGAAGATATTTAAAATTTTTAAAAAATGTGTAATTTAATGTAATTGATTTTGAGTGAAAAATACACAATTGCCAAATCTGTCCTGACTCCTACAGCACAAGTTTCTCTCCTGACCTATTTTTTTTAATCTCTACAATAGAAATATCTGTAATGTCATGTAAATGGTCATCTATAATCAAGATAAGAGCCCTCAGGTTAGTGCATACAATATTGCAGAGAGTATTGTCATAATGTCAGTATCATGAAAGCAATCCCAGAATCCTGATTCCTTAAGTTAGGTTTTAGATTTATGATTTTGATCTTTAGGTAAACCTCATTTATCATTTTGAGCACTATAATCTGTCAAAACAAGAACTATAAAATCAATATATAAGATGAATATTTCTTGATATATTTTAGTCCAATATTTCATGCTTCAGTCCAGTTCTGTGTAAATACACCTTCAATAAATCCTACATGTAGTCAATCTACACAAGCTGTTCATTGAGATGCTTGTGATACTTGGGGCTGGACACAGCCATTGATTAAGAAAGCCCTTAATAATCTAGTTTTACCTCTGAATGATCCTGAAGTAAAAACATTGTACCATATAAGGAAGCAAAAGGGGATGTTTCAGATGAGGGAAGCATGGAAAAATTATCCTGTATGGGAAAATTAAATGCATCCAGAAATTGGTGCCAAGGAGTGAAGCTGGGTGGCTTAGCTTACATCCTGGATTTTAAGTACAAGTTATACAAAAAAACCCACTCTGTTAGCTACTATAAGTAAAAAGCTGGATTTAAAGGATGTAATTGTATGGACACTCACTAGCAGTGCTCTGTAGCACAATAAATACTGACAGAACCATAAAACAGCCAGAGTATAAAAAACCCTGAAATATAAGTCCTTGTTATTCTTTGTATGGGAACCAGAGATGCTACAAGAATTATTTCATTATTCATTGAGAAATTAAGGACTCCTATAATATCTCTGGGAAACACCATAGAAAACATCCACAAGCAGTTACAAGTTTACAAAAGCTGGCGCTTGGCTCCAGCCCTGCAAATGCACAATCACACACCTCCCCCAGAGGTGTCACTCACCCGAGGTCGCAGAAGCTGCAGGCAGAGCTGGCTGCCACTCCTGACTGTTCTTGCCGTGGTCAAAACATACCCATTTCTCTTTGTCAAGTCCTCCCTGAACAGTGTTCATACCAAGTGCACCATGGCTACTGCTCTAATCTAACCCTCCCCTCCTGAGTCCCTCACATACACAGTCCCCCAGGCCGGTACTCCCTTGCCCATGAATGGCAGACCTCAGTCTTGTGGCCCCACCTGTTAAAACAGCCTTCACACTCTGGGTGTTTTCAGATGTCCTTTATTTTTTCCTTCTCTGGGCTAAGAAGAGCTCAATCCAGTCCCGAAAAATAATAGCCTCTTTTTGAAGTCAGCTACTCTGTACCTGTTTCAGTCAGAATTGTTTATGCGCTCTTACTGTTTAGAAATAAAGCAGATGCCTTACAGCAGAAGCCTTTTCCTCACAAAACTCTGGGTTTCTCACCTATATTTGTGCTCTTTTCAGCATGAAATATGAAATTCCCCTGTATGTCTTTCCCTGGTGTCCGCTTTGGCCCATGCAGTCCCTCATCTCCATGCTGGTAGAATTAAGAGCTGATTCTCACAAAGACACCCACAGATGAATTGTGACAAAGGAGAGGCAAGAAATTCCTTCCGGCATCCATCATTTACTGTAATCTAACACAAAGTAACATAGGTGATCCAGCTCATGGTAGCTGCGTCCCACACACTGCCTCCCCAGACAGGTCCCTGCAGCCGGCATGTGCCCTGTCCTCTCCCAAAGGAAAACCTGAGGTCCTAAGCCTCTGTATTTGTCACAGTCCCTCTGGGTCCCTGTGGGGTGGAAGCAGACATCATCTGAACAGCACCAGAACACATGAACCTTGGTTTCTAGTCCTGTCCTGACCTGGCTGATAGCCTGGCTAAAGCACACAATAGCAGATGTTTAGTTTTGGACATACCCTTAGCCTCTTCCTCTGAGTGCTAGGTATTCCCATGTGCGAATTAAAACACCCGAAATAGAGTCATCAGAACACTGACTTTATTAATAGAGACAAACAAAGGATTAAAACACGTTATGAGTTTGCTGAAAGACACAGTGTACCTGTGGAGGACAGACATATTTATGTACATCAGTTCATTGTAGAAACATGAGTAGGATATCCCCAGGTAGTTTGCAACGAATCCAGACAGCTTTCTCTCCGTGGTGGCCCTGGTAAAGCAACCGATATCCCCCCAGCCCCACCCCAGCCGGGCTAGTGCCGGACCCCCTGCACGCCATCAGTGTCTCATGCCGGGCTTTCTACAGCACAACAGGGTGAGCGCAGCTGGGTTTGGCCTGAGCCCAGCGGTGCGGGTGAACCCCGCCGAGGGCTGCAGGCTGCTTGCTCTGGGGTGTGCCGAACTGGGTCCTCTCAGGGGGAGGCGAGAGAGGGGCCCGGAGTGCTTTGGGCACACCCGCATCCCGCCTGGCCCCGCTACCCCCAGCCACCTCAGGGGCGTCCCTGGCCCCGGCTCCTCCAGCCGGCACTGGGTGGAATTTTTTCCGCCCGAGGAAGGAGCCGAGCAGCCCGGGGCATGGCACGGGGCCAGAACGGCTTCCCGGCACGGCTCGGCACGGCTCGGCACGGCTCGGGTCTGCACTGGGACGGCACTGCAGCTCCCGGGACCGGCGCCTCTGCTCCCAAGGCACGGCCCGGGGTTTTCCTGGACGGACAAAAAACAAGCGGGGGAGGAGAGGAGGGAGAGGACGGGGTGGGGCGGGGGAGAGAAAGAAAACAGCTCCACGGATGTCGGATGTCACGGACGGCGTTACACGGGCAACGCGGGGGCTTCTCGCCGCGTTTCTCGGGCGGAGGAGCTGCGGGAGTCGCCGGCACGTCGGGGCGGCCAGACGTCAGTGCCTGCCCCCGCGGCGGCTTGTCCCGGGACTCCTCAGCTTACAGGCACTTGAGGAGGAAGGAATTGCACGACGTCCCCCGGGGGCAGTCGCAGAGCTTCCCGATGCGAGCCCCCTTCCTCACGGCGCACTGCTCCCCGGCGTCGCACTGCGGGCAGCGGCCGGCCGTGAGAGGGACCGCCAGCAGCGGCCGCCCGGCTCTGTCCCGTCCGTGCCGTGCCGTCTAGCCTAGTCCCATCTCTCCCGTGTCGTCCCGTCCCGTCTAGACCAAGTCCCTTCCCTTCCCTTCCCTTCCCTTCCGTCCCTATTCCGTCCCGTCCCTATTCCGTCCCGTCCCGTTTCCCCTCCGTCCCCATTCTATCCCTTCTCCATTCTGTCCCTTCCCGTCATTTCCCGCAACGTTCTGCTCTGCCCACTTCCCCATTCTATCCCTTCCCCATTCTGTCCCTTCCCGTCATTTCCCGCAACGTTCTGCTCTGCCCCCTTCCCCTTCTTTTTTATTGCCTTCCCGGTCCCGCCGGGACACCCACCATGGGCACCTGCCCGAACTTCTTCTCGTAGTGCGGTCCCCTCTTGCTCTTGAGCTTCTCCAGCACCTCCTGCAGCGCCTCGATCTGCCGAGAGACCACAGAGCCGCCGTCAGACCGCGCCCGCCCGCCGGCGCCCCCCGCCCGTCCCGGCTCGGGCCACAGAT